>NC_086325.1:85237425-85837425 GCF_036172605.1 Pelobates fuscus | reverse complement strand
ACTGTGTTGATTCCCTTCATGTATTTAAATGTTTGTATCATATCCCTCCTGTCTCGTCTTTCCTCCAAGCTATACATGTTAAGATCCTTTACCTTTCCTGGTAAGTTTTATCCTGCAATCCATGAACCAGTTTAGTAGCCCTTCTCTGAACTCTCTCTAAGGTATCAATATCCTTCTGAAGATACGGTCTCCAGTACTGCGTACAATACTCCACGTGAGGTCTCACCAGTGTTCTGTACAATGGCATGAGCACTTCCCTCTTTCTACTGCTAATACCTCTCACTATACAACCAAGCATTCTGCTAGCATTTCCTGCTGCTCTATTACATTTTCTGCCTACCTTTAAGTCATCAGAAATAATCACCCCTAAATCCCTTTCCTCAGATGTTGAGGTTAGGACTCTATCAAATATTCTGTACTCTGCCCTTGGGTTTTTACGTCCAAGATGCATTATCTTGCACTTATCCACATTAAATGTCAGTTGCCACAACTCTGACCATTTTTCTAGTTTACCTAAATCATTAGCCATTTGGCTTACTCCTCCTGGAACATCAACCCTGTTACATATCTTAGTATCATCAGCAAAAAGACATACCTTACCATCAAGACCTTCTGCAATATCACTAATAGAAAATATTAAAGAGAATGGGTCCAAGTACAGATCCCTGAGGTACCCCACTGGTGACAAGCCCAAGCTTCGAATATACTCAATTGACTACAACCCTCTGTTGCCTGTCACTCAGCCACTGCCTCACCCATTCAACAATATTGGAATCCAAACTTAAAGATTGCAGTTTATTGATAAGCCTTCTATGTGCAACAGTGTCAAAAGCCTTACTGAAATCTAGGTAAGCAATGTCTACTGCACCACCCTGATCTATAATTTTAGTTGCCCAATCAAAAAATTCAACAAGATTAGTTTGGCATGATCTCCCTGAAGTAAACCCATGTTGTCTCTCATCTTGAAAATCCATGTGTTTTTAGATGTTCAACAATCCTATCCTTTAACATGGTTTCCATCACTTTCCCCACTACTGAAGTAAGGCTTACTGGCCTATAGTTGCCCGACTCCTCCCTATTACCTTTCTTGTGAATGGGCACAACATTCGCCAACTTCCAATCTTCTGGGACTACTCCTGTTATCAATGATTGGTTAAATAAATCTGTTAATGGTTTTGCTAGTACACCACTAAGCTCTTTTAATAGCTTTGGGTGTATTCCATCAGGTCCCATTGACTTATTTGTCTTTACTTTTGACAGTTGAAATAGAACCTCTTCCTCTGTAAACTCACGTGTAATAAATAACTCATTTATCCTTTTTCTTAACTGAGGTCCCTCTCCTTCATTTTCATCTGTAAATACCGAACAAAAATATTCATTGAGGCAGTCAGCTAGACCTTTATCCTCTTCTACATACCTTCCTTCTTTTGGTTTTAATCTAACTAATCCTTGTTTTACTTTTCTTTTCTCATTTATGTATCTAAAAAAAGTTTTTTCCCCCTTTTTTACTGACTGTGCTATTTTCTCTTCTGTGTGTGATTTGGAAGCTCTTATAACTTGCTTAGCCTCTTTCTGCCTAATCTTATAGATCATTCTGTCTTCCTCACGCTGGTTTTTTTTATAATTACTAAATGCTAACTTTTTGTTTTTTACTATTTTGGCCACATCTGCGGAGTACCACAGTGGTTTCTTGAATTTTTTGCTTTTACTGACAAGCCTAATGCAATTTTCTGTTGCCTTCAGTAGTGCAACTTTTAAATAATCCCATTTCTCTTGGACGCCATTTAAATTGCTCCAGTCTGATAATGACTCCTTTACACATATTCTAATTTTAGAAAAGTCTGTTTTTCTAAAGTGTAAAACTTTAGTTTTTGTGTGGTGTGACTCTTATATTAAACCACACTGATCGATGATCACTGGATCCTAAACTTTCCCCTACAGTAATATCGGATATTATACATTATTATATATGCTTCGACCCACACTAGTACACCCCCCTGTGCACACACATACTCTACACAAACACACCCAAATATCTACACATACAAATGCACTCAGATATTTACACACATTTCTCCACACACGTACACATTGTGGTTGTTGGCATTTCTTGTACAATTAGTGTTTAGTGTTTATATAAAATTCTTCAGGACAATTTACTTTGAGAATTCCCAGGTATGACCATATGGTCTTAGAGGTTTTGTACAACAGGGTATGAAAAATGCAAGCCAACTTGTGAAAACAAGTTGATCTTAGTCATAATAGAGCTGCTCTTTCTCCCCAGTAACCAAAAACTCTTTGAAACTGGCTGAAGCCCTCGGGGCATTTTGGCATCAGCATACTGTCATGAGAAATACTTCCGGTGAATTTTCACTCAGTGCGTAAAACAGCTCTTTGATTGATATATTATTTACTTTTAATGCAAGCATTATATATTTATTATATATTATTATTATTATTTATATTTTTTTTATTAGTCTTAGACTCCAACTTTTTTTTTATTTTCTACAATTCTTTTGAGACAGTAGCAAAATTTTAAATGTAAGATAATTGTAAGAGAAATGCTAGAGAGATACTTTGCGTGGTAGAGGGTAAGAACAAATGCAGAATGCTACCTATAGGATCGTTTAGGCCTTCGCTTCAATATCAGGCCCACTGCATGCTTCACCACATGACCTCCCATGCGGTAGCTTCGTCTCGTGGCCGCTGGGGTATGTCAGCTGGTATCCGCTCGTGTGGCGCTTTGTAATCTGCTGGCTAACTTGGCCCAGAAAGCCTTTAAAGATGCGATCGAGCCCAGACATGCTGTGAAGGAGTGGGTCTGGTTGACATGAGATGGCCATCATCTTAGCTGGGACTACGCACCCTTTATTCGTGCTTCCAACTCTTGCTGCAGCAGGTCCCAAGGTAGATGTGTGTCGGGATAACCTTCATCGGCAAGGGGGAGGAACAATGGGGCACAACCGCTGAGATGCTGCTTCCAGGTAGGTCAGAGACCGAGAGATCGGCCGTTTCTCAATGCCTCCACCCCTGGGAAGGCCATAGATAGGTCTCTCGAACTTCCACTGCTAGTGTTTGGGTATGCAAGAGGGCAATGCTGCTCTCATGAATGACAAGAAGCTTACGGTGTTGTCAAGCTTAGAAATCAGAAGTTTAGAGCCCATAAAATAGATAAGTTTCACGATGCTGTACGGAGCTCAGACAACGTGCGACCGCTTGGCATGGCAGTCAGGCCCCGCCCCCTACATGCCAACTTTTAAAGCATATAATAACCAGTGCTCAGCAATACTTTTGTACATCAAAATTCCAAATGCAGTCATCACTCTGGGTTTTCAAAAAAATTTATTATATCAAAAGAAATCCAGGTCGACGTTTCAGTTCTCTTAAAGAACTTTCATCAGGAAAAGCATCATATATTTCAAATCCATTTTTTGAGTCTGTGCTTTAACTAAACGATGTGCACACTATTAGGCTCATATTCTTCACGCTGCCAAAAGTACCAAACTATGTTTACATGGAAAGAAGCACCTCTAGAACTACAAAGAAAAGAAGGCTAGATTTGATTTATTTGACTGGTGTAATTCTACTGGTGTATTAAATTGTATCCATTTTAATATGAGGATTCCATGCAATATCTGTCACTTCTGTTCTCACTCATCTACCATCCTCATTTGTTGGATATTGTTGCTGTGGTTCACTTGTTGTCACAGCTTGGTAAATTTCTGGCCCCTTTAGCATGTCATTGGATTTGGATTTTTCAATGTTCAGTTGGGATTGGAGAAGTGTAGTTCTTGAACATTATACTTACATTAACCAGAGTGAGAACTTAGAATAAATACACAGTGAATTTAAAATTTAAGGTCAAATAGCCAAATTAGACTAAAATTCTCTAAGTCAACTCTGCTTCCAGTTAAGCTACTGTCGACTAAAATTTTAAATTCACCATGAATGCACTTTGGATTCTCACTTTTGTGAATAATCCTGTATGAATTACTATCTGCAGGTTTTAGGGAAAGCAGCCTGCAGTACATATATTGGGTAACTGGGTTTTGAAGAGCTATATAATAACCAGTGAGCAATATCCATCCACACACCAAGTTTCATGTGTTAAGCGTTATTTCTCTTCATGATGAGGATATTAGCCCAGGGTGTTTTGTAGCCTATTTTAGATAAATTAATTAGCACTCCAGGGGTGCCATTCTATTAGGAGCAATGTGCAATAAAACGTCAAAGTGATACTTTATTGTCTGTTTTTGCTGTTTTATGTCTCTGCTAAAAATGCTTTCTCAATATGTTATATATGCTTTGTTTGCAATTTGTTTTCCACATAGAAACCTATGATAATAGCAATAAAATGTCTTACCCCATTGCTGGTGATAATTTACACTTGAAAAAAAAAGATAATTGTTCCCTTATCATTTTCTCCTGTTGTACAGTGTATCGGTACAAATTGGGAGTAATGAAAAACATACTGGTTTGCTATAATTTCTATGGTAAGTTTAAAGTAAAAGTTTCAATACCTAGTACTGGCCAAAATGTTGTTTTTATTGAGGTATACACTTGAATAAGAATTGGACATGTTATTCCCAGTTGCTGCCCATTCCTTCTTATACTTTGTCTATGGTAAGAGTGGTTGTCATCTCCTTGGGACTGAGTTTTGGAAGTAGATACAATGAACCTTGCGTGTGGTATCTTTCTACTGTGTGTTAATTCCCATTTAGAGGCAGATAACCTACACATCT
Organism: Pelobates fuscus; assembly: GCF_036172605.1. Classification (NCBI taxonomy): domain Eukaryota; kingdom Metazoa; phylum Chordata; class Amphibia; order Anura; family Pelobatidae; genus Pelobates; species Pelobates fuscus. Next base: position 85,832,683 of record NC_086325.1, on the reverse strand, counting down.
ATTATAAAGACTGATGCCAATGAACTCTTTCTTAGCTGGCGATTCATGTTCTGGGGCTAAAATGCCTTTTGAAGTCAACAATGGAAATCTTTTAGGACAACTCAAGAAGATTTAAACTGCTAGGTATAATAATAAAAAACCTTTCTGAGGTTTGTAAATAAGTAAGTCGTTTCCAGAGTTTAGCTCCAGAATCGTATCTCCAAGTTAAAGTGTACTCCGCCAAGGCTGATAAAAAGTGATTTCACCACAGCTTCACCATAGGTTTATATAACATACAGAGGACATCAGAGAAAATAACCTGCGACACTGGAAAACTTGTTACCAATATATATGTTGCAAAACTACAACTTCTATCAGTCCCACGCAATCCAAGGTCAACGACAGATAATATTTTGTAAATTGCAACACCCCAGTATGAATTATGAGTTCTTTTCATCATATAACAGTCACTACATGACCATTTTGTTGTCTAGCCACAGTACACTGCTGCAGTATGTGTTAATGTAAATATTAGGTTGAATGATACATGTCATGTTAATATCCCAAATTGCAAAACATACTATCTTGTGAGATGTTTGCCTTGCAGAAGAAACCAAGCAGGCCCGAAGCATTGCATCATCAGAGTAGCTTAAACAACCCATTCACTTGTAATTAATGTGAAACAATTACTTCATTATATGTCCAGGCATCCAGCTTGTCCTCTGTTCCTGGACTTTCATTTTTGCCTCCTTAAAATTCAACAACTTCCTTTCTCTGTTGTTTTTTCAAAGCAATAAACACTTGAGAACAATAGAACACAATTGCTTCCTTCCTTTGCTACTGTGTATTTGCCTGGATCCCTTCCGTCCCGTCTCAAAATAAACAAACTGTTTTTCCGACAGACCCTGGTAGAACTCAAATCTCCATGTGGAGTAAGGAACAAGCGTCTAATGCATGTTTTCACAGCAGACTTATTGTTAATAGTGAAACACTTGCTGAATTCCAATTAAGTTATGCTAATTCTATACAGTTAATGTAATGTCCAAAAGCAACAGGCTTTATGATTATTATTTATATTGTTTTGTGAGGGGCAATAAAGATTAGTTTTAAACTAAACACCATTGTGACTACAGCTCATTGGAGTAGTTATGGTGCTATGTCAGGGTTATTCATTAAAATCAGAATTTTCACAAATTACATCAAAATGGAAAAACTGAGGCAAAAGCAGGAAAATTTGCAAATTCAACTGTAACGGTACCCCGGGCATAAAAGGGGTTAACAGCCGTTTAGGAGATCTTCCCCTTCCAGAGATACAGGCACAGCTGCTGCAGAACACCAAACTCCTGAACTGGATACAAAATAGCACTCCAACTCCCGAACTGGAACCTCACTAATAGCTGCTAGCAGACGAACACTCCTGGCAATCAGTCTCTAACAGCATACAGTGAATCCCCCCAAGAACGAGACAGAGCTCCGTGTTGAGGGTCAAGCAGTGGTCAGACAGAGCTGTGGGTTTATTGTTCTTATAAATGTTCCAATAAACACGTACAATACACTCAGACACTCCCACACAAAATCCTCCCCTCTACCTGTGATACAATTACCTTACACAATGGGTAATGTAATTATCACAAGCAGAGAAATACAGTTTTTCCACATTATTCATAACTTAAAAAGTATGCATCACATTCACATAAAACTTACATTTTCAGAATCAGCATACTCCAAATATCATACACATTGGTCCAGTGGTTCAAAAGATAGATCGTAGTCCTTTGTGACCAAATGAGGCATGGCTTTTCTGCCCAAAACCAGTTCCACAGAGTCTTCTATCCTGGAGATAATTGGGAAGTAATCCAATTATCTCCAAGGACAGAGGCAAAACTCCATTGAACACATGGCAGCAAAAGACAATAAAATACATAAAAATATATAACTGTGCCGCCATTGCATAAAACAGGTACATTCAACATATCCCCAGATAGCTCAGATCTGAGCACACATTATTACTGAATGGCGCTCAGATTACACACATACAGTTTAGTTACCATGGAGCCAAAGTCTTTCCCATAGTCTTTCATTATACGAATGGGCTCCATGGCATAGCTATCTGGGTTATCACCGCTCAAACAGGGCAAGCACCGAATGACCCGGCTTTCGTGTCTTTGCATGGGAAAATCAAGCTTTTTAACATGGGGCCATAGTCCAGAGGCAACAGGCAGGCAACCAGGCTCCTCCAATGCAATGTGGCGAGATTGGTCTCGTCACATCAACCATATTCACAACCTATATCGCCTTGTTTTTACCATTCAGATATAATTAGCAAAAACGGAGACATTAGTGAATAAACTTGTAAGTGTATGGGCGCCATTTTCAGTTTTTTTGCCAAATCATTTTCTAAAATCATGGGCTCCCCTTAGTGCCAAGAGCCCGTAGTCTGTGGAACGATGGACAATGCCCACAGAGTTAACCACACAGAAGTGTAATAATACGGTGCTTAGTATATCCCTTTAAGTTTTAGGAAGGGTTCAAAAAACCTTAATATAATTATACAATTTACTCAATTTACCCAGTGCAGTGTACTAGTGAGCATGTTCAGAGTCAAACTACGTTTTGTTTGCATTGTACAAGATTATTTTAACATGCACTTTGATGTACGAAGTCAAAATATAAATTTTTTTGTTGAAATATAATGTTTGCATTAAGAACTAGGATTAATCAGCATTACTAGAGTATAGTGAGACTGAGATAAGGAAGAAATGAAGGCATAGACCTTTATGCTCCTAGTGTAAAATAAAACATAACAGGGTAACTTGCATGGACATTTCAATGTTACACACCCACAAGATCTGCTTTGTCTGCTATGGAATGCTGGAGGTGCAAATGTTGATGACACATATCCCTTGTTGAGTCAATGGAAAAGTATTCTTCAGTCTCTAACATGCTCAGAATGGAGCATTCCAGAATTCAGATCTTACATTCATTTTGAAGAATGATCTTTGACAGCCACCCACTTTGCTTCTCTGCATTATATCTCAATAATAATATTGAAATGTCCTCACCTTTTGTGTTCTCTTTGTGAAATAAATGCTTCAAGCATGTTATGTTCACTATTTTACTCCAGAACTATAAATCTTTTGTTATAATAACCCACAGTAGCTTAAAGAGTTACAGTGGGTTGCTGTAATTCTCTCTGCCCGAAAGTCAAAGAGGAGTTGAGACCATGGAGGCTTGTCTATTGGTACAAGCAGCGCCCCACTTGCTTTTGATGAGTGTAACACTAGACCTTATTCTCATATCATGCCACACCAGAAGAGGACAGGCCCTCTTAGTGGTGCTGGTGGTGTTGTTCCTGCAGTTGCTGCTGATTAATGATGCTAGAGACCGTGTTGCTTGGGGTTCATTTTGCCTTGTTCATCTATATACCTTCCCCACAACTCATTTAACTCTTTTATAGTTGCCTTTTACCTATGTATTTCCTTGGCTCATGTGGACCCCCTTTGTGTCATTTCTTTGTCATTTTATCCTTCATTTTACCTTCCTTTTACCCTAAATGTTATCTGTCTGACCCTTTTTAGTCTTCCAACCACAGCTATATCTCTACCAGGGCTTAATTAATAAACATTGTATTTTCTCCACAACATATTTTGTTTTATATCAAGTTTTAACATTGATTTATTGTATTTTTTTTGGCAATTTGACAATTATAGATTATACTAGCTTTAGTGTAACTATAATCTTAATTGAATTAATGAGAGGAGGCAAATATTTGCTTAAGTCTCTCTTTACTAGAACTCCACAGCAGCACATTAACATAGAGAAAAACAACCAATCAGAAAAAAGTAATGAAACCATAAAAGGCCCCTCCCAACCAACTACTTCCTCTTTCAAGCTGCGACAAAACAAAGAACATGAACAATATAACTCAATAGCAGTATACTAAGAACTCCAACAAAGTCAGACGATGACTGTCATCCAAACACGAAATGAATGTGGAACAGTATATAAATCCTTGAACTTTATCCCGAAGAAAATCTTGAACATGGATCTGCAGACGAACCATTAAACTGAAACGAGATAAGCAGAGAAAAACATGAAGACCCATAATCAATTTCAGACAGTACAGCATCTATAAAATCTCACCCTGACTTCCCTCATCAAGGAAAATAACTGACCTACCTAATTATAGCCCTGGAGAACAGACTATCAACCAGAGGTGGTCAAATAAAAAAAAACAAAGTACAAGGGTAGGGTGAAACTGGGAGGGAAATATTCGCCTTCTGTCATTAATAAAATTAAGATTATAGTTACACTAAATCTAGTATAATCTACAATTTTATAACATGACAGGAGGCTTCATATTTGCTGTTTTAACGCTCAGACAGCAAAGCAAAAGAAATACGATCCACCGGTCTAACATAAAATTGGTGAAAGGTATCTTTTCGGGACCAGTAGTTGAACACATGATGTCCTGGAGAGATGCTGTAACGAATCACCTGGCACCCCGACTGGGTACCTCTGTTGAAGGATGCTCCTAAAGCTTTCTGAGGGCTCCAAGCACTCCAGCAGACACCTCCAGGCCCTGCACGCTACTCAGTCCTGGGCACTCTGGAACCGAATGAGGAATTAGCTCTAGTCCTTACAAGGACTTTCCCTGTTGAATCTCCTGCAAGCTGGAACAGCAGACACAGGAGCAAATATTCTTCCCTCCAATAACTGGACGACACACAGTTTGGAGTGTAAGCAGGAACAGACAGAGCTGTGGTTTTATTGTTTCTTATATACACATTTTTACGCAATGTTGCCAACCACATGGTTTTGTAGCACAGCCAATCAAATACACTATAAAACAGTTAAACACTCCCAGTCAGGACAAACAAACTCTCCCCTCTGCCTGTGATATAATTACTGTACACAATGGGTTAATGTAATTATCACAGGCAAGAAAATACAGTTTTTACACAATTCTTATAACTTCTAAAATATACATTCAATCTCCATATTACATATTATTAATCAGCACACTTCAAATATAAACATATCCAAAATTCAGACAATTCCCTTCAGTGGTTAAAAAGTTAGTTGGAAATCCTTTTTGACCGAGGATTGACAAATCAGCCAGTTCCAACTGGTCTGGCAGGGTCCCTGGGAAAACGCCCTGCTGGAGAACAATGGGGGGGAGGGGACGATGCACACCTTCCCATGGACTCAAAGGGGCAGAAAAAGTGTCCCAAAATCCAATAAGCCCAAACAATGTTTATAAAAGGCAAACTCTCCCAGGGGCCATAGTCAGAAGGTAGGAGGAGGGCAAACAATCCCCTCCAAAAACCGGCGAGGTCACTTTCGCCACAGATGCGCACGCCATGCAGGCGCCTGAAGCCGCCGTGTCTCTAACCGAAAGTGTTCTGAAGGACAAGTTCACCCCCGCCAATGCCAACAACCATTAATCCATCGCGTCAAAATAGGAGACAAGACTGGATTGTGAGCTCTGACATAAGAAATCAATAACTGACCAGGACGAAAAGGGCGAAGAGGAAAGGAATCGCCACATAACGAGACAGTGCCGTCGTTACACAGAGTATAGGTGAGTCACGGAAATGTGGGTAGAATATAGCTGTTGAATCCGACTAGAATGTATAGACACCCTGCAAGTGACCCTTTCCGGAGAGAAAGAAGAGGCGTCGACATCTAAGGCCCGGACGTCCGAAACACGTCTTAAAGAAGCAAGGGATAGTAAGAGGGCAAATTAGCTAAAAGTCGGCGAAGGTAAGGTCCTGATAATCAGGCCAATCCTGGAGGAACGAAAAAAAAACGCGCGTATGTCCCGGAGAGAGGAATACCAAGTCCACGGAAGTTGTGACTGTCTCATACTTCTGAAAAATCTGCAAACCAGCGGGTCAAGACCAAAGGGGAGACCTCTAAGCGGTGCGAGGACCGCTGAAACCGCCGATCAAGCTACATAAGCCAAATGATACGTGCGTCCCAGGTCAAACAGGTGTGACAGAAAGTCCAGAATGCTGGTTACGGGGTTCGTAAAGGGATCAGTATCCCGTTCCAGGCACGAACTACACCAGGAACACCATGCTGACAAATACCATCTCCTAGTTCCAGGGGTCCAGTAGTCCCGGAGAAGGTCCTTAGCTGACTATGATAACACCTCGACACTCCAGGCTCCCCTTAAAGAGTCCAGACTACTAAACAGAGGTGGCCGGCCATCACGAGAGGATGAGGATTGCCCTGGGAGTCTGAGAGGAGCATCAGAGGGGGTGGTAGTAGCAGTGGGTTCTGATGGGACAGGTCCAGGAGATCCGGAAACTAGGCTTGACTCTGCCATAGCGGAGGCAGTAATACCAAAGATATTACTTGCAGTAAGACCCTGGGTATCATAGCAAACAGAGGAAACGCATCAGCTCTCTATGACAATCACACTTGGAGGGAAGCGTCCACCACTGAGCAAGCCGGATCCGTGAGCCAGCTGAAGCAGGTCAGGACCTGATAGTTCGTTCGAGAGGCGAAAAGGTCCACCGTGAACGGACCCCTCTGGTCAGCGATCTCGAGGAAGATGGGACGAAAGAGCCTAAAACCGCTGGTGTCCCTCCAATGTCTGGAGAACCAATCAGTCGTCAAGTTCAATACCCCCTACAGATACCTCTCCTGGAGGATGATGTTGTGTTGGAAGCAGAAGCAGCAAATCTCCTACGTCACTGTTGAGAGAATCCGAAAGCGGGCTCCAACCAGGCGGTTGATTTGTTCATTCGGTAGTTTATTTTAAATTTCGTATGTTTTATAGTTTGTTTTATTACTGTGCCGTTCGCGGGTTTCTCCAGCGTTCGGTTCTTTTTATTCCTGCTATTATTTTTCGCAGGCTTTTCGATGACCATCTTGGATCTCGTATCGCGAGATCCCAGACAGCCATTTTTTGTCTGGAATTTTCACAGGTACATAATAGACGTGGATTAGCATCCCTCCTGTTTCTGTGATTTATTGATTTTATATCGTTTTTTTCTGGATTATTTCTGCCTCACTGTTTATCATCTACCTACAGGGACCTTGTTAAGGTTGGTGTTACCTTGGTGTGTGAAACGGTTGGTTAAGTTTCACTACCTAGTACCTGGGGTGAGCCCCCATAATTTAGTGCCGCCGAAGGGAATTGTCGAAGCAATCTCCCAAATTTTACTGAGTGAGCCCCAGTGTGTCACGAAATACACATTACTTAATCTGTGGTTTACAAGTGCCATTCTGTCCCCCCCAAGCGGTCCCTGAAACTAATAGCCTCTATACTGTGCCGACCCGATTATTTAATTCCACTAAACACTTGTATATATATTTTTGCAGATATCACTTGAGCGTAAAATGGAAGATTCACAACTTCCCACTGACCTATAGGCTATTATTAACGCAGCTGTAACCGCCTCAGTTGAAAAGGCCTTGGCTAAGGCTCTACCCAAGGGTCCCGAACCCACTAAACAAATGGCCAAACATGCCAAATACCAGGGGGTGTCAGAGGAATCAGATTCCTTCTCCAGGGAACAATCCCGCCCGGCTAAGCGCCACTGGAAGGGTGAGGGATTTAAGGTGGGCCCCTCCAAAGGCAAAGCCCCTCTAAAATACGGTGCATGACCTATCCTCACACAATAATCAAGATGTCCCACCATTTCTTTCCATTCTGGACACAAGCAGAAGCCTCTGTTTCCCAAGACAGAACATGGTAAAAACACCCATTTCTCATTGAGACGTTTCTGGGTGAGCCCCAGACATTGGAGGGTACTTACAGTGGGGTCGCCACTGACCATCCGGAGGGTGAAATATTCGTCGACTTGGGTCAGCGCATGTTTGACCCCATAAATATACGACACCCCTGCTCTGGGGATTGGTCGCCTCCAAAGCATCTTATGAAGTTCATGCATTTCTGGCTGAGAAAGCCATTAGACAAGAAGTACGGAAACGCCTACGTTCCAAATGTCCCTGTCCCTCCCTACCGGATAAAGTGGCATTTACGCCAGAGTTCGACCAGCTTATGCTGGCATTTATGGCCAGAGGAGGAAGAGACTAGGCATGTGCATGGGGAAAATATTTGTTTCGGTTCGGCATTCCGAAAATCGGGAATTCATCAATTCGGGACTTCGCCAATTCGTCACTTCGACACTTCGGAACTTCGGAACTTCAGCACTTGAACACTTTGGCACTTCGGAACTTCGCCACTTCGGAACTTCGGCAACTTCAGCACTTCGGATCTTAGACACTTCGGCAACTTCAGCAACTTAGGAACTCCGGCATTTCGGGACTTTTGTTGCAGCCGCTTGGTAGATAACTCCCTAATTCCCACGGTATTAGGGAGCTATCTACCAAAAGGCTGAAAGACTTTCAGCCAAATTTACTAATACTAAGTAAAGATTACTTAGTATTAGTAAATTATGCCCCTACTCGCTATACCGCGAGTAGGCCAATGTCTAGGCTGCTCACTGTTAAAAAAAAATAAAAAAAATAAAAAAGGGTGCCCTACAGTAAAAAAAGGGGGGAGGACCCCACCGGCCCCCACCCCTAAACGGCGGTGGGGGCCCTAAATAAAAATTGGGGTGGGCGGTGGGTGGGGGGCATTAACAAGAAAAGGGGAGGACCTAATGAAAAAGGGGGGGCAAGAAAAGGGGGGCAAGAAAATGGGGGGCAAGAAAAGGGGGACCCTTAACAAGAAAAGGGGGACCCCTGAGCGGTGGGTGGGGGCCCTTAACTAGAAAAGGGGGGTCCTAATGAAAAAGGGGGGGCAAGAAAAGGGGGGCCCTTAACAAGAAAAGGGGGGACCTCCCCCTGGCCCCCACCCCTGAGCGGAGGGTGAGGGCCCTAAACAAGAATAAAGGGGGGGGACTAATGTCCTCCCCCTGGCCCCCACCCCTGAGCGGCGGGTGGGGGCCCTAAATACAAACTGGGGGGGACCTATTGTCCTCCCCCTGGCCCCCACCCCTGAGCGGCGCGGGCAGGGGCCCTAAATACGAATGGGGGGGACCTAATGTCCTCCCCCTGGCCCCCACCCCTGAGCGCTTAACAAGAAAAGGGGGACCCCTGAGCGGTGGGTGGGGGCCCTTAACTAGAAAAGGGGGGTCCTAATGAAAAAGGGGGGGCAAGAAAAGGGGGGCCCTAAACAAGAAAAGGGGGGGACCTCCCCCCTGCCCCCCACCCCTGAGCGGCGGATGGGGGCCCTAAATACAAATTGGGGGGATAACCTAATGTCCTCCCCCTGGCCCCCACCCCTGAGCGGAGGGTGAGGGCCCTAAACAAGAATAAAGGGGGGGAACTAATGTCCTCCCCCTGGCCCCCACCCCTGAGCGGCGGGTGGGGGCCCTAAATACAAACTCGGGGGGACCTATTGTCCTCCCCACTGGCCCCCACCCCTGAGCGGCGGGCAGGGGCCCTAAATACAAATGGGGGGACCTAATGTCCTCCCCCTGGCCCCCACCCCTGAGCGCGGGCCCTAAATACAAATGGGGGGACCTAATGTCCTCCCCCTGGCCCCCACCCCTGAGCGGTGGGTGGGGGCCCTAAACAAGAATAAGGGGTGGGGGCCAGGGGGAGGACACTGGCCTCCACTGGCCTCCCCACTGGCCCCCACCCCTGAGCGGTGGGCGGGGGCCCTAAATGAAAATTTAACCCCCCTCCTCCCGAGGTGACTAGGGGTCCTCAAACCCCTAGTCACCCCCTCCCTAAAAAAATAAACTCCTACCTACCCCCCTCACCCTAAAAATAATGAGCGAGGACCGTTTAACTAAGTACCTGTACAAATGAACTTACCATTCAATATTTTCCTTTTTTCTAAAATCTTATTTCTTCAGCCCCAAAAAAGGCCAAATAAAAATCCATAATAACCGACGCAATAAAAAAAAAAAAAGACGAGGACAAAAAAAAATCCATCTACTACCATACCTCCCAACACAATCACACACTTCACCACACATACACTGCACCCCTCACACACTAAACCCTTTACACTCACACACACTGAACCGCCGCACCCCTCACACACACACACTGCACCCCCCACGCACACTACACACACAAACAAACACTTCACCTCTCACACACACGCAAATTGCACTCCTCACACACACTGCACCCTTCACACACACACACACACACATTGCACCCTTAACACACACATGCACACATTGCACCCCTCACATACACACTGCACTCCTCTTATACACACACACGCATTGCACACACACACACATACACACACACACACACTCAACTCAACCCCCTCACACACTGCACCCTCACATTGCACCCCTCCTTGAACCCCTCACACACACTGCACCCCTCCTACACATTGCCACTCCTCACACACACTGCCTGACTACACACATTGCATTCCAGATACATACAGTAAATCCCTTATACACACACAAACACACACGCCACAAACCACACACACACATACACATTAGATCACCTATACAAATATGCACCCTGTACACACACTACATTCCTGGCATACATAGTCTGAATCCCATGTGCACAGAGGCATAACTAGAAACCACAGGGCCCCGGTGCGAATATTGCCCTGGCCCCCCCTCGGTATGCCAACCCCCCCTGCCACACTCCTCCCATACGTCTATCGCCCCCCTTCCATACGTCTATCATCCTCTCCGCCCACACATGCAAACAGATACACATGTAGACACACACATAGACACACACACGCATAGAGACACATACAGACAGACACAGACAGACAGACACAGACAGACATGCACATTCACACATACGTACACACATACATAGAGACACACAGACATACATACACACACACACCCACAGACAGACATACAGACACACAGACATACACACACATACAGACACACACATACAGACACACACTCACATACAGACACACAGACAGACAGACATACACACACACACAAACATACAGACAGACATACGCTCACATACCTTTCCCTGGGGTCCAGTGGTGGCTCAGGCTGATGAGAGTCAGAGATCCCACTCTGATTCCCTCTCCTTCCTCTCGCGTGGCTCCCAGTGGTTGCAGTGAGGAACTGACCAGGGAAGTCACTTCCTCCCAACCTCTGACCTCATTAGAGTGGGCCCGGTCATGCTGTTAAAGTGCTAACCGGCCCCCCTGGAATTACATAGCATCAGGTGGCCCCAACAGCATGGGCCCCTTCAATGCGTCCCCGGTGGTCAGCTAGTGGGACGCCTGCGACCGCGGTAGTTCCGCCACTGCATATGCACACACTAGATCCCCACTCTCTACAACTCAGATATATATATACAGATATACACAAAAACCTCTATGCACACAATTTCTACATGCCCTATAAAAATCAATATTTGGAGTGACCTCCAGCATCAATCCTTCTACATACACTTGCAAGCAGGTTTGTAAGTAACTCAGCAGGAATGTTGTGCTAAACATCTTGGAGAGCAGACCACCATTTTTCTATTGATTTAAACAGCCTCAGTAACCTCTGCTTATTCTTGTAATATCAGAAAAAGTAAATGATGTTGAGATCAAGGCTCTGTTGGGGCAATTCTTCTTAACTGTTTTACTTACTTTGGCTGTATATTTTAAGTTGCTGTTATTCTGCATAATATATTTGGGGCACTTCAGATGCCTCACTGATTGTATTTCATGATGGATAAACATCTACCTGTACTTCTCAGCATTTAGAATGTAGCAGAGCTCCTATATTTTGGCTGGATATCTCTGCTGGAATGCCCTCTTAGCTGGAAGAAGTGATATAGCCCCTTTGTCCCAGTAATCAGACAGCACATTATTCTGGAAGTACAACTGATTTCACTGGAAACAATTAGGTATTTTATACATGGACGCCTAGCATAGGGGGTCCATTCAATGTATAAGTGATTCCCCCCTGGGCATCTCTGTGTCCAAACACGGTAAAACAGACATGAACCCAAACACATGATATATCCTTGGATAGCTTTGATCCGAGCGCCCATGTTGACAAACTAATTCTTGTATCCATGAAATATTTGTCCAGCTGCTAGGAAAGTCCATGCCAGAAATAGTTTCACAGCCATAGGCGTGCGCACGGGGTGTGCCGGGTGTGCCTGGGCACACCCTAATCCCCGCGGCACGCCTATGCATTGAGACCGGCAGGGGAGATCTCAGGATCTCCCCTGCCGGCTCATGCAGAGCCGGCGCTATCCGAGCGCCGGCTCTGCTCTCAGCCTCCCCTCACTAGCTCACAGGCAGTGAGGGAGGCAGGAGAGGACCCGGGGAGCTATTGCCAGCAGCTCCGCCGGGTTCCTCTCGCGAGATCTGAGCGTTGCCGCGGCAACGCTCAGATCTCGCGTGAGTGAACTCTAGCCCTCCTCTGGACCACCAGGGATGGATGGCAGCAGCAGCAGGATCCCACCTCCCAGGCATAAGGTAAGAAGGGAGGGGGGATAACTGATCTGCCTCCACCTCCACTGGACCACCAGGGACAAGGAACAAGAATCCCCCCTCCCCACATAAAGTAAGAAGGGAGGGGGGATATTAATTAATGTACCCCCACCTCCACCCCCACAATCACCCACACACATACACACATACACAGCACACACACACACACATACACAGCACACACACATACACAGCACACACACACACATACACAGCACCCACAGACATACACAGCACCCACAGACATACTGTCAGGATCGGGACAGGGATCCAACACGCAGCGTACAAACAGTAGCCAGATACGTATACCGGACCTTAGAATGGCCGGACTAACGTAAGTAGTACTGTAGAGAATAGTCAAAGACAAGCCGAGGTCGAGGGTAACAGAAGACAGGTGAGCGAGAGACAAGCCGAATCAAGGGTACAGAGGTAAGCAGAGTAGGATAAACGAGCCGGGTCAAAACCAAAAGGAATAAGCAGAATACAAGCACTGAGTGACTAGAACAAGCTAGAACCACGACAGGGCAATGAGCTAAAGAAAGATGCTCCGTTAAATACCCTGTTCAGGAAAGTAACCACGCCTCCGAGGCGTCCTGATTGGTCCTGCAGCAATTGACTGACAGGTCGTTCCGGGTAGCGTCCTGCCGTCGACTTCCGGTCGTGATGCTGTAAAAGGCAGTCACTCCCTCGCGGCCGGCTTAACATGACCGGATAGACCGCGAGGAAGGAAGCCATCAGACCGTCTGGATGGAGGAACGGCTAAGTCTCTACCTCTTTCGGAGGTAGAGACCACAGGTACCCTGACAGTACCCCCCCTCTCAGATACGCCCACCGGGCGGAAGGTACCAGGGCGAGAAGGGAAGCGAGAGTGAAACGCCCTGCGGAGACGGGGAGCATGCACCTCCTCCTGAGGTACCCAACTTCTCTCCTCAGGACCATAACCTTTCCAATCGACCAGATATTGCAATTTCCCCCGGGAGATTCGAGAATCAACGATGGAATTGACCTCATACTCCTCCTGACCCTCCACCTGAACCGAGCGAGGAGGGGCGATCGCGGAGGAGAACCTGTTACATATTAGAGGCTTTAGCAAAGAAACATGAAATGAATTAGGGATGCGTAAGGCATTAGGCAACGCTAAACGATACGCAACTGGGTTAATTTGAGACAGAACCCTGTAAGGTCCAATATATCGAGGAGCAAACTTCATGGACGGCACTTTTAACCGAATGTTTCTGGTACTTAACCATACTCTATCGCCTGGAACAAACACCGGTGCTGCCCTTCTACGTTTGTCAGCATGTCTTTTAACCAGCATAGAATTGTGCAGCAGGATTTGTCGAGTTTGATCCCACAACTTCCTTAAATTGGCCACATGAACATCCACCGACGGTACCCCCTGAGAAGAAGACTCCGAAGGAAGGATGGAGGGATGAAAGCCATAATTCAAGAAAAAAGGGCTAGAATGCGTAGAATCACAAATGAGATTGTTATGTGCAAACTCTGCCCAAGGAATCAAACCGACCCAATCGTCCTGGTGTTCCGAAACGAAACAACGTAAATATTGTTCAACTTTTTGGTTAGTGCGTTCAGCAGCTCCATTGGACTGAGGATGATAAGCAGAGGGGAAATTCAATTTGATGCCTAGTTGGGAGCAGAAAGATTTCCAAAAGCGGGAAACAAATTGGGAGCCTCTGTCAGAGACAATTTGGGAAGGTATCCCATGCAAACGGAAAATCTCCCTAGCGAATATCTCCGCTAATTCGGGCGAAGATGGTAGTTTAGGTAAGGGAATGAAGTGAGCCATTTTAGTAAATCTGTCCACCACAGTGAGGATGACAGTCTGCTTTTTAGAGATAGGCAAATCAACAATGAAGTCCATAGCCAGGCAGGACCAAGGCTTCTCAGGAACTTCTAAAGGGTGAGGTAGCTTGGTCTTGGTACAAACCTCACATGCCCCGATGAATTCTTTAATATCTTTACGTAAGTCAGGCCACCAAAAATCTTTAGAGACCAGAGCATATGTTTTGCGGATGCCAGGATGCCCAGCCACTTTGCTGTTATGGAGACAGCGTAGCACCTCCAGTTGGAGAGCGGCAGGAACGAAGTGTCGATCCCCAGGAGTCTGTTTAGGTGCCAAATGCTGAAACTTCATGATCTCGGAAAGCAATGGAGAGTGAATCTTGAGATTCGTGTTTGCGATGATATTCCCCTTAGGAACTATGGAGGACAGGACTGGTTCAGTTATAGTGGATGGTTCATATTGACGAGACAGAGCATCAGCTTTGGAGTTCTTAGAACCAGGTCTATAAGTGAGTACATAATTAAAGTGAGTGAGAAACAATGACCAGCGAGCCTGTCTGGCGGATAAGCGCTTAGCCTCCCCAATATAAGACAAGTTCTTATGATCCGTTAAAATAGTAACAGGGTGTAATGTCCCTTCCAGTAAATGTCTCCACTCCTTTAAAGCCTTAATGACCGCTAAGAGTTCCCTCTCCCCGATGTCATATCTGCTCTCAGGCCCAGATAATTTCTTAGAGAAGAAACCACAAGGGTGTAATGGTTTATCCACCCCTAACCTTTGAGACAGAACAGCCCCAACTCCTGTCTCAGAGGCATCGACCTCGAGCAAGAAAGGCAGAGTCGTATCAGGATGGACTAGAATGGGAGCCGAGGCAAAAAGTTCCTTGAGAGTCTTGAAAGCAACGAGAGCTTCCTAAGACCAGATCTTAGTAACAGCCCCTTGTTTGGTCATATTGGTAATAGGCGCAATGATAGAGGAGTATCCCTTAATGAAGCGCCTATAGTAGTTGGAAAAACCAATAAACCTTTGAATAGCCTTGAGTCCTTTGGGCAAAGGCCAGTCTAAAATGGATTGGAGCTTTTCAGGATCCATTTTAAAACCTTCCCCAGAAATCACATACCCAAGAAAGTCTGTCTGAGACTGATCAAACCTGCACTTCTCCAATTTGCAGTATAGACCATGTTGCAGAAGTTTGTGTAATACCTTTCTGACCTGTCTATGGTGAGTCTCAATCTCCTTAGAGTGTATTAGTATGTCGTCCAGGTAAACAATAACACAATCATGTTGAAACTCCCTAAGTACCTCATTAATCAAATCTTGAAATACTGCAGGAGCATTGCAAAGTCCAAATGGCATCACCGTGTATTCGTAGTGACCATACCGGGTATTGAATGCCGTCATCCACTCATGACCATGCTGGATTCTCACCAAATTGTATGCCCCTCGGAGATCTAACTTAGTGAAGATTTTGGAGCCCTTAAGACGATCAAATAACTCGGTAATCAGTGGGATAGGATAGGCATTTCTGACAGTTATTTTATTCAAGCCTCGGTAATCGATACAAGGTCTCAGCGTGCCATCCTTTTTCTTAATGAAAAAGAACCCAGCCCCAGGCCGGAGAAGAAGACCTCCTAATGAATCCCTTTTCTAAATTCTCCCGAATATACTCCTCTAGAACCGAGTTTTCCTGAACAGACAAAGGATATACATGACCCCTCGGAGGCATAGTCCCGGGTAGAAGCTTAATTTTACAATCAAATGACCTGTGGGGCGGTAAAGAATCGGCATTCTTCTTGTCAAATACTGCCTTTAAGTCTAGGTAAAGGTCTGGTATCTGTCCTTCTGTGGACTGAGTAGGATTCTCCGGTATGTTAATGTTAGCTAATGGAGAAACCTTGCCTAAACACCTCTCCTGGCAGCCCTGGCCCCACGAGAGTATCTCCCCTAACTCCCAATCGATAATAGGGTTATGTTTCTTCAACCATGGGTACCCCAGAACTATGGGAACGGAAGGGGACGAAATGAGCAAAAGAGATAAATTCTCCACGTGTAGGATACCAACATTTAAATTAATGGGTACGGTCTCACGAAAGATAACAGGATCTAGTAGTGGTCTACCATCTATGGCCTCAACGGCCAAGGGTGTCTCCCTTAGCTGGGATGGGAAATTGTTTTTAATAGCAAAGGCTTGGTCTATAAAATTCTCAGCAGCACCGGAATCTATCAAAGCCATAGCCCTGACTACTTCCTTCTCCCAAGTTAAGGAAACTGGTAGCAGAAGCCTGTGATCTTTATAATTAGGAGTAGAGGACAAAATAGAAACACCCAAGGCCTGTCCTCTAGAGAGACTTAGGTGCGAGCGTTTCCCGGACGGTTAGAACAGTTCGAGAGTAAATGACCTTTGGCTCCACAATACATACACAAACCCTCTCTTCTCCTGTACTGTCTTTCCTCCTCAGAGAGGCGGGTATACCCTATCTGCATAGGTTCAGGAAGCAAAGATACTGTGGAGTCAGGACTTGGAAAAGCGGGGGCTAACCTAAAAGAAGGTCTCCGATTCCTCTCTCGAGTGTTCTGTCTCTCTCTTAAACGTTCATCTATACGAGAGATGAACGAAATTAAGTCTTCTAAATTCTCAGGGAGTTCTCTAGTAGCAACCTCATCAAGGATTACATCAGATAGGCCATTCAAAAATACATCCATATATGCCTGCTCATTCCACTTGACTTCTGACGCCAGAGACCTGAACTCTAGTGCATAATCCACAAGTGTTCGGTTCTCCTGTCTCAGGCGCAACAGTAATCTGGCTGCATTCACCTTTCTACCTGGAGGGTCAAATGTTCTTCTAAAAGCAGCTACAAATGCATTATAGTTATACACTAATGGGTTATCGTTTTCCCATAATGGGTTGGCCCATCTCAGAGCCTTCTCAATAAGTAGGGTGATAATAAATCCTACCTTTGCCCTATCTGTAGGATAGGAGCGAGGTTGCAATTCAAAGTGGATACTAATTTGATTTAAAAAACCACGACACTTCTCAGGAGCCCCACCATAGCGTACTGGGGGGGTAATGCGAGAAGAAGCACCCACTCTGGCTACCTCTAGACCTGAACTGACAGGAGAAATAGGGGTATTATGTATCTCCTCTGGTGGGTTATTGGCACGAGATAAAAGTGCCTGTAGCGCAAGCGCCATCTGATCCATTCTGTGATCCATGGCTTCAAACCTAGAATCAGGAGAAGCAAGCTGACTGTTTGTACTTGCAGGATCCATTGGCCCTGTCGTAATGTCAGGATCGGGACAGGGATCCAACACGCAGCGTACAAACAGTAGCCAGTAACGTAAGTAGTACTGTAGAGAATAGTCAAAGACAAGCCGAGGTCGAGGGTAACAGAAGACAGGTGAGCGAGAGACAAGCCGAATCAAGGGTACAGAGGTAAGCAGAGTAGGATAAACGAGCCGGGTCAAAACCAAAAGGAATAAGCAGAATACAAGCACTGAGTGACTAGAACAAGCTAGAACCACGACAGGGCAATGAGCTAAAGAAAGATGCTCTGTTAAATACCCTGTTCAGGAAAGTAACCACGCCTCCGAGGCGTCCTGATTGGTCCTGCAGCAATTGACTGACAGGTCGTTCCGGGTAGCGTCCTGCCGTCGACTTCCGGTCGTGATGCTGTAAAAGGCAGTCACTCCCTCGCGGCCGGCTTAACATGACCGGATAGACCGCGAGGAAGGAAGCCATCAGACCGTCTGGATGGAGGAACGGATAAGTCTCTACCTCTTTCTGACACATACACAGCACCCACACACAGCACCCACAGACATACACAGCACCCACAGACATACACAGCACCCACACACATACACAGCACCCACACACATACACAGCACCCACACACATACACAGCACCCACAGACATACACAGCACCCACAGACATACACAGCACCCACACACAGCACCCACAGACATACACAGCACCCACAGACATACACAGCACCCACACACATACACAGCACCCACAGACATACACAGCACACCCACAGACATACACAGCACACCCACAGACATACACAGCACCCACAGACATACACAGCACCCACAGACATACACAGCACCCACACACAGCACCCACAGACATACACAGCACCCACAGACATACACAGCACCCACACACATACACAGCACCCACACACATACACAGCACACTCACAGACATACACAGCACACCCACAGACATACACAGCACACCCACAGACATACACAGCACCCACAGACATACACAGCACCCACAGACATACACAGCACCCACAGACATACCCAGCACCCACAGACATACACAGCACACCCACAGACATACACAGCACACCCACAGACATACACAGCACCCACAGACATACACAGCACCCACAGACATACACAGCACCCACATACATACACAGCACCCACACACATACACAGCACCCACACACATACACAGCACACCCACAGACATACACAGCACACCCACAGACATACACAGCACCCACAGACATACACAGCACCCACAGACATACACAGCACCCACAGACATACAGCACCCACAGACACACAGCACCCACACACACATACAGCACCCACACACACATACAGCACCCTCACAAACACAAACAGGACCCTAACAAACACACACACACAAAACACTACCAGTACCCTCACACACAAACAGCACCCTGACACACAGTACATTTACAGCACCCTCACAAGTGCACACACACACACACACAAACAGCACCCTGACACACAGTACATTCACAGCACCCTCACAAGCACGCACACACAAACACCCTCACCCACATAGTACACTACCAGCACACACACATCACACTAACAGCACCCTCACACAGCACACACACAGCTTTGTGTGTGTGTGTGTATATGTGTATATATATACATACATATACATATATATATATATATATATATATATATATACACGCCGCGTGTGCTTGTGCTTGAGGGTGCACACCCTAATGCAATAGGCTGCGCACGCCTATGTTCACAGCATTTGTGTCTATTGCCTGTCAAATATCGGTAGCTCCTGTGGACGAAAAGGGAGCGCTTCCCTTGGCTTTCAGGGAGCAATTGCTTGGCTTAGTCTCTTGTACCTCCCTTCCAATTAGTGCTCTCATAGCTTGCTGGGAAGTGGTGGAAAACAGAGGTTGAAGTTGATTGGGCGTTGTTGGTAACTGTGGCCGAGCCAGAGTTCCAGCGGCATATGGCTATGTCCCCCTAAAGTCCTTCCTGAACTCTCCTGAATCATTTGCTCACCTGGGGGAGAGGCATTCTTGGGTATTTAACATAAAGGGTAGGCTGTGAGAGCCAGAGGTCTTTTGGAGAAGGTTTGAGGGATAAAACCATAGTCTGCCACACAGCTCCCCCTTAACCATTAGCCGGCATACGCAGTTTGATCCCTATGGATCAGCTTGAGGATGTCCGGGGGCTCACAGATACCTTCTCAAGTTTGGTTTGTCTGGATATCCCATCAGTGTTGCCATTCTGTTTCCTAGGGTGGTAGCGTATAGTAAAGTCACATGGCCGCAGTGCCAAGCTCCAACGCAGCAACTGGGCATTGTCATACCAATGTGTTGTGATCCGTGAGTAAAGTGAACTGCTGTCTGCAATTTCTTCAAGGCCCACACCACTGCAAGGCACTCATTCTCGATGTTGGCATAACTCACGTCCTGGATAGAAGTTTCCAACTGAGGTAAACTACCGGGTACTCTACGCCATCGTCTGCAACCTGGCTCAGCACTGCTCCCAGCCCAAACATAGAAGTACTTCCCTCCCAGACTCAGCGGGGGCATTTCAGGCAAGGGGTTCTAAGGGCAGGGGACTCAAGCCAACCTGATCCTTGGAGTATTTGTGGTTGTCTCCGGTGCGGGCCTGCTGCCGGATGGGTATGAGGTAAGTTTCCTCCCAAGTGAGCTGGTTATCAAAGGCAGAGGTGAGCTGCATCAGGTGGTTCCCTGACAAGACTACTGCGGATAGCCCCTGAATCAGTCTGACCTCCAACCTCCACCAGCCCCAGTGTAGATGAACCTTGGCAGTGGGCAGGTGTTTGCATAAATGACATCATTAATTTCTCAGACCAAACTGACCCTGGCCACACCCCTACTCACACTCCTAAAATTAAAGTCTCCTTATTCATTCACTTGAAACTTTGGGAAGTATGGAAATGCAGCCCGCAACTTGCAAGATACCTCCACCATGCTTCATTGTTACCTGCAGACACGCATTCTTGCACCACGCTCCAGCACTTGCAAAACAAACTGCCTTGTAAAGACTTGCTACACTTGCACAAGTAGTGGAATTGAAGCACACCACAATTTCAATAATCTTCTCTTACTAGAATTGTTTTCTAAAAATCACAAATCAGTAAAAATATTCAAAATCAGTCAATCAGAATTGGTGTAAGTGGGACTGGCAGTAGTTAAGCATTAGTAACTTTTTTATCAGTCTGATTCTCTAAATTGGCACTTGGTTGAATAATGCATTGCTAATTTAAAGATATATAAAATATAAAGAGTTTTACTGGTCATGGAGGTGGTGGTAGTTTTTGTTGTGGTGGTGGTGCTGGTGGATAGTAGAAAGAATAAAGTCAGTGTGTGAGCTTTTTGTGGAACTGGTAGCAGATGATATTACAACTGTCTCCATTGGATGAGGAGATGCAAATGCAGAGATCGCTAGAGATGAACTTAGACAAGGTGAGACGATGGAGGAGGTGAGAGCACACTAACTGGAAAAAATAGTGGACTGTTGCCTGACCTCTTCAGACTCTCTTCTTGTAATACCTTTGGCTCATAGTTCTTCTTGGGCCAGAAATCAATAAACATTGTTTGCAGTGGTGGTGGCAAGAGGGATATTATCAACAGATTGATTACCATCACCACCAAGACCAGACATTGGGGACATAGGTTGTCTCATGGCCGAGGAGCTGTCAGCAGTACTCATGGCCGATGAGGCATCAGAATTACTTATGGCCGAGAAGGTGTCTGCGGTACTCATTGTTCTCAGAGTATGTTAGGAATGCATAGGTAAGAATTCAGTAGCCCTGAGCCATGTTTACCCATCTGCTTTACTGCAACTGGGGCTTCGATATGTCAGCTGGGGTAACCTCCTACCAGCCAGGGGAGGAAGTGGGTCCGCCATACCACTCTCCTCCTGTGTTACTTGTGGTTGGCTTGTAGTTTATGGGGTAGGCCATCCGCAGCAATGAGGTAAGTATTCTTCCCCTAGGGTCTCCACTACCTCTGGGCTCTGGTGCTCTGGCTTGGAAGTAAAAACCCACTCAGTAGTAAAAGGAATTAAATTTGCATTTCCATGCTTTTGAAGTCCACTTAGATAGACTTTACATTTAGAGTTGGCAGTGCTATTTAAAGTCATGGACTTTACACAGTATTTAGGGCTTATTTTCTAGAGCAAAACATTTCTTTGTACAAAGTCTATGAGAAATCAGTTAAGAATTTTATCTATAAAAAAAATCTGTTGCTATGCACTGCATCGTGGTAAAGTATAGTGTAGGGCTCACAGACTGAACATATCACTGTAAATGTTAAGACATGACAAACATAATATACACAACGGGTTCTTCGGCAAACAAAACAGCCAAGAGCAAGGCTGCATTTTGTAGAGGCAGTGAGAATGAACATGTCATTCTGAATTGTAAGACATTGCACGCTTGTTGTGTATTCTGGTGCAAGAATTTGGTTCTCTGGCAAATGGAGCAGTCAAGAACAAAGCTGCATAGTGTAGGGCACTTAGAATGAACATGTCACTGTGGTTTGTAGGCCATGGCACAATTGTAGGGCCAAGTGGTATGAAATAGGAAATGGGTTCTCCAGCAAACATCTTTAAGCTGCAGGAGATTGTGTTACGTGTTTTTTCTACAAACATAAGTCTGTGTAGGGCAACCATGCTTTTGGTGAGAAATTTGTGTAATTTAAGCAAAAAATACATAGAAAGTGCAAATGGTCACACTTTTGACAGATCTTGCATGGCACTGAAAAAAAATTAAATACAATTTGCAGCCATTTGCTACTCATCTTTTGCTCTCTGTTTGCTATTCATGATTTATTTTGCTACAAACTCTAAAATGGATGTTTGAAAGGCTATGTGCATTTCTATTTGGCAAAAACTGAAAATCCTAGTTGAGTACAGGTGGTCCTCACTTTACTTCCTACCTTTTTTATGACAGCTCGCACTTATGACCAGCTCTCTAGCATGGTTATTCAAGGGATTCCTCACTTTGGAGAGCTGGTCTATGTTCAGGAAAGTTTTCCAGAACATAGAATTCAGCGATTCCCTGCGCTATTAAGCTAATCTATGTTCGGGGAAGTTTTCCAGAACATAGATTTGCGGAATCTCTGTGCTAGTGAACTGGTCTATGTTCGTGGGAATTCCCCTTGTATGGACCTAGCGGGGAATGTGATGCAAATAAGAATAACGGAGCCTACCCAAATCCCCCCCAATAACGACAGACACCGAATTTGGATGGAACAGGCCACATAATTTATTAAAACATAAGACTGTTGGACTCATCCAACATTTATTAAACTTTATCATTTAATTATAAATAATCCATTACTTAACATACAATTATTAACACCTAGTGCCCCATAGACTTAGCTTACATAAATGTCCTTGCCAATGAAAGAGACTACTTGCCTATGCACCAACTTGCCCACAGGGTTCTCGCCTCCCCCCTCGTCCAAACCAAATTCCCTTTTCCTTTCAATGCTTACCACCAGCCGGCTTTTAGCTCGGTGGGCATGTCCAAGTCGGTAAGTTAAAAGTTTACCCTACAGAGCAGGGGAGAATGAGACCTGACCTTGTCCATATCTGATGTAATAGCCCCCAAAACCTATTGGCAAGGAAACGCCCCTACCACAACCCTACCACAAGCCTTAAATCAGAGGGGAGCCCCACCCAAATCACCCATGGCCTGTTCCACTGCTTCCTGTATAGCAAGATTAAAAAGGTCGAGCCCGACCTCCATGATTAACTCCATCACCCAGAAACACATTAGCTGCCTCCCGTGTGAAACACCCCATGGCTTTACCACCAAACAAACCTAGAGACCCTCCAATTTAGCTTCATACGGCAGCGTTCCATGGCTCTCTGATTATGGGCCCAGTGCCAGAAGATACGGGAAATGACCTCTGATCAAATGAGTCACACGTCAGGAAACAGAAATAAAATGCGCACCAAGTCCCTCTTAAGGGCAGACGCGAAACACCACATTGGCATTGTCCCAAGATCATTGTCCCCCAGGTGGATAACCCGAATGTAACAGCTGAACCTGCTCCGGGAGGAGCTGAACCCATTTCATACCTCTGGCGCCAAACCAATGAACCTTTGCTTCAGAAGGCGTAAAAACCCATTAGCTCACCACCCAAACGGACAGCTGCATGCCTCCTGGCCCAGAATGCAAAAGAGTGCATGATCACCCAAACCCTGGGGGGAGTTGAACCGGCGGAGAGAAACCTCAATTCAGGAGAACGGCAGGACAAACATATGGGACAAGACACCCAGATTCCCACCTCCTGATCCTCTGAACCGCGTGCGCCGGCATGCCCATCCTAGAAGCCTCCTTGGCAGCGCCAATCCAAAAGGAATGCCCACAATATTCCTTGCTGTCAATCCCCAGGATCACCAGCCCCGAGCGAAAGACCCAGAGAAATTGGAAATGAGAAAGAAAGCTCCCATCCGCATGAACCAAAAAGGGCCTGTGAATACTGGGCGCAGCTCATAGTACTCCACAAAGTAAAAAATAGGGCAAATAGCCGAACCCATTTAACCTTCCTGAAGACATCCGACCTCGAGTGTCGAATTTTAAATAAGATATGATCCGCAGAGCACTGAACATCGGCAAACAACACCCACCACTGCATCGCCTACAAGGGATCACCAATTTCCCAATGCGCATGGCCCCAAAGAATGCCAGGTAATGCCAGTCCAAAGCAAAAAGATGGGCCTCAAAACTGAGTAACAGACCCGAGGGGGCACCCCACACAATCTTGTCAGGAGCACAGCGTAGACCGACCTACCCACGTAGCTTGAACAGGAAGCTAAGACCTGAAAAACATGAGGAGATTGCAAAGGAGGACCTACCCACAACCCAAGAGCCACAAAAGCCCTCAGAGACGGGCAGTCGAGTCACCAAAACCACCCGGGGCAAAACCTCCCACTTGTCCATTCGCACCACACCTTACTGTATCGGGTCCACGCGGCCCAGGAGACTGACCCATGGACCAAATCCCTCAATCTGCCAGACCAAGCGACCACATCTCCACCGAGCATGGAATCCCTTCCAGATCCGCGGGGCGACCGTCCGAAAATCCCGACCATTGCAAACGAGAGAGAGTATCAGCCATTACTATGTGAACTCCAGGATTAACGATTCCTAGTTGAGGCCAGAACCCCAAAACCCCAAAACCCAACCAAGCCTGCCACATCTGTGAAGAGGTGTAGGTCCGTGTTAGAGACCTCAGGCACCTGCCAGTAGGACCTGCCATTATACACAGCCAGGAAGGAGTCCCAGACTGTAAGATCATCCCGCAGAAGTGCCGGGGTTCGGTGATCCTGGACATCACCGCAGCCAGACGCCTGTGAAAGACCCACCTCATCTGCATGATCCGACAGGTGAAATTCAGCTTACCTCCCAGAGACTGCAAACTGCGCAGTTGGCTCTAATGCAGCCCTAGGGCCAGAGACACATCCCGCCGTAAGCTTTAATCTGTATCCGAGGCAAGAGGCATTCCCCTGCCACAGAATCAATCTCGATGCCCCAGATTCCCAAATAGATGTCATCATTCACTGAACCCCTACAAAGCCACGACAAATGAAGAATCAAACTGTATTTTTCTTGCTTCTTTTTGGCCAGTCCGGTAAAGCGGGGTGGCTATAGGGACCGGCCATGCAACCCAGAGACACATGCTTGCCAAGCGTTTTCGACCACATGCAGGAAATCCCAGACTGATGGAAGTTTCCAAATCAGCAGTGAAGGGGGGTGAAAGAGAAAGGAATCTAGAAACCATGCTCAAAGCCTTCCAACAGGATGTTGGCTGCCCAACGGATCCTATAATGGGCGAGCCACGGGCACATCGTGCTTATAAACACTGGCGCCGTTGCCCTTAGTCCCCAGATCCCCATGCTCACTAGCTTGTCCTCTATGAAACACCAGAAGATTGGATGATCACCCCATGTTTGAAACGGCACGAGGCACCCCATTTGCAATGACTGTCACTAAATGTCCAACAACAGACGGACCTCTGCTGCGTGGCCGGGAGGTTGATGATCCTCCCCCACTGACCCCCCCCAAAAAAGGATAAGAAACCACCGTGCTACGGTGCGGGTCATAATGGCGAGCCAGAGGCCAATGTCCATCTGGTCCCAGGAAATTGAAGGGCGCACCGCTAAACGTTGACAAAATTGCTCATAATACTTCCACCAGCCCAGACCGCCATAGGTACGACAAGCGTTCCAAATGGTGTCCTGGTAGCAGAACAATGCGGAGCACTTCTGTAGAGCCCTCTTCCCAACGACACTAGCCAGTATTGAAAACGCGCAAATCCAATTCCACCTGTTGGGCAGTCCCAGGAACAGCAGCCAGATCCTGTGAGTAGAGCAGCGGAGAGGAGCTAAGCTCACAACCCGCAGAGTAAGGCATCAGAGGTAAGTAACCAGGCGAGAAAGGGGGGACAGAGGGACCTGCAGGGGACACATGGAGGACAAGAGAAGGGAGGAGAGAGAGGCGGACAGAAAGGGAAACAAAGGGAAGGGGGGAGCCCAAAACGGGAGGAGGGGGCACCAAAGGAGGAGGCAGCTGGGGGGGGGATGAGAGACAGAGGCAGGAGAGGGTACTCCCCGGCCGTTCCATATCCTCAGGATATACCCGAACCCAGAGAGGACCCCTCTCCACCCCTCAACGGCGCCACAGCCGTTCCCCGCGTGGTCCCGTGGTGTCCACTCACCACCGCTGTCACTGGTCCACCATTGAGTCGACCGTGTGGTGCGCGGGAAGGACTCCCAGAGGCGGGAAACCTTGTGTGGTGCCTCGGGCCTGGGCTTCGGCTCTGATAATGGGCCTGAGGTGCAGGCGAGCAGGCGAGCGGGAGCATGGGCTCCCCACGTGGGAGGCCCCAGCAGAGGCCTGGCTGGAGGATGGGGCTAGGAGGGGGTGGGGGGACCACACCGGCGGCCAAACCAGGCTGCAGGTGAGCACCATCCAAGGCAGCTGAAGCTCTGAGGGCAGAGAGGATTGATTCCACATCCATCCTCAAGCAGAAAGTTTCTAAAGGTCCAGGACACACAGGAGCAACAGGGGAAGTTGTTTGCTGGCCCGTCTCCCAAGAGGCACTGAGGTAAGATGATCCATACACCACTCCCAAACACATAACCACTCCCATACACACTTACAACCAATCTTAAATCTCCATCACCCCACACTCATACATTTGCCCTTGTCCACTTAGCTGCGCTATCTCACCAGGTCCTAAACATAGACCGTCTCTCTTGCACATGCTCGCTAGCGCATCCTCAAACCAATTTGTTTTGTAAGTGAGGAGTGTCTGACAGTCAGCTAACCTCATCTGTTGCCAGCGGAGTTTGTGATGTTTTGTACAGCAAAAACCCATCCAGGTGCATACGCACCTTTGTACATGGAGAAAACAGTCCGCAAACCTTTGCAGTGCCAGGGACATTCACTTTGTAGTGAATTAGAAATATAAATATTGTCAGATTTGTATTCAATCATCAAATCGTTACCTTGGGACTGAACTTAGCCCATTTAGGAGATCCTCCTGATAATACTATTAGTGAAACTTTTTGGAAACTCATCTGTGAATGACATATTTTTCCAACGCAGCTATTTCCTGGTCAGCTATTACAGTTACAGTTCCCTGTTGAATTCAGGAGCAGTCACAGTTTAGTGAATAGCAGACAGCAAAAGTATGGAATAGCACTGAGCAGTTGTAAAAAAAGTTTATATTTGTGGTTTAATTGTGCTGCAGTTACAGCAATTGCTAACAGTTTGCACCTTAACCTTAGTACTCAGTCACGACAGAGAAAAACACAGCAAATTCTTTTCAAATCACCTAGCTGCAAAAAAACAAGGCCATTATCGTTGTCACTCTGCACCTTTTGACAGATGTTTTTCTTTTGCCCCTGAAGCAAATTTATAACCAAGTCGGTTACAGTTTAACTTTGCAAACAATATCTAGTTCAGCAACACTGCGTTTTATATAAAAGCAAAAACACATAAATATCTCTGTCTATTCGTTGCAAACAAGCTCCAGTAAATTAACACGTAATTGCATCATAAAGAAAGAATTGGGACTAATGTTTATCATACAGTGTGTAAGCAATTAATTTGATTTCCTACTCATACTGCTGTGCTCAGTAACAGCAGCTCAGCTAATCAACAGTCTAAGCCACCTCCTGTCGCTCTGACCTGTCTCAGTTGATAATACTGCTTCACAGAAGCTCCAGAACAAGTTGTACTTGGCAGTCTGCCCGAGAACGGAGCGATCCTGCTCCTGCGGGATTCCAGAGCTGCCACAAACACAACAGGTCACTCTCCACAAATGTGACATGAAAGAAAGGGGCTGGAAATCTCAGCAGCAATGGTGTCTGGCGATCAATATCTTTGTGTTTTACCGTCTATGTTTACAAGGTGTTTGTTTGAATTGAAAAAGGGGGACACAGATATATAAATGAGTTCTGGGACACAAACATGTATATTCTGTGTTGACCGATGTTTTTAACCAGCATCACTGTCCTAAAATTAAGCACTTTGTGCTATTTGAATGTCATGCCATCCCTTTGTATTTTTTTTATGGAGCAGTTCATTGGGTAATGCCAGCTGCTGTTGTCCAAGAGATACCAATGAGTACGATCTGCAGCTTAGGTTTAAATGACCTAGCACAGATATTTCCAAATTTGTCTTCCTACCATTGCCCCTCTTAGCATGGAATTATGGGATGTGTAGTGGCGGCTGGTGAAGACCTATCTCTTGATATATTGGACTCATATATTGGATGCATTGAATATTATAATTGCTCTCAGAATATAAAAAAACACCAACTTTACTTCATTAGTTTATGCCTGCAGTATATGACCAGCACATTGCAAAGAAATGTGAGTGGAAAATCCCTGGTATTGATAGAGTTAAAGTATATAATTATGTAATACTTAGTGTGCATGAAATTGCTTAGGCTTATAAGGTACACCATTCCTCCTCTGATACAATAAGTTATGTGCGCAAACAAAAAAAATCAATTTGTGAAAGAAGTCTTGAGGATACAGGACATAACAATAATGGAACTGTACCTGGAAACCTGGGATAGTCTGGCAGTATGTTTGAGACACACACAATGTTGGGGGTCATGGGAATTATTTCCAGATGTTTAGACAGTGCTGGGGTTTGAGGAACACATTGTCATCAGACACACACAGAGCTGACATAACTAAGACATTTCTAGAAGGTAATGATGCTTCCCTTGGACAAACAATACCAGTAGATACACTTGTGTTTACCTGTCGAACATTGCCATTTTTGTTCACCCTTCTAACTCACTTTCTCAGTACTAATTCTCTAAAATTGGACCCTTTCCAATCATGATTCCGCTCCCCCCATTCTACTGAAATTGCCCTAAGCTAGGTGATTTAGCTATGCTAAATGTTAAGATCATTACTCTCTCTTACCTCTCCTCAATCTCTCTACTGCTTTTGATACTGTTGACCACTCATTTCTTCTTTAAACCTTCCACAACCTTGGACTCAATGACACTGTACTTTTCTGGTATTCATCCTATCTTTCTGAACATTTATTTAGTGTCTCCTTCTCCAGTTTCACCTCATCCCCACTGCACACTGTGTGAACTTTGTTCTAAGTCCTCTTTTAGTTGGTTTGACCGGGATTCTCATCAACTTATTGTCCCTGTAACCTTTTGTAATTGTCTCATTATTGTTACATTTCCCCCTTTATAATTAATGTAAAGCACTCTCCCTGGTTTCTCTTTAAATACTGTGTTCACTTAGGTAGGTAACCACGCCCCCAAAATGTTCTCGTTCGAACACCTTGGCAGGCCGTGGCGTTCTTAGTGTCATGACGTCGGCGCTCATTAGCCGCATCATAAAAGGAGGTGGGTTTATCGCGGCTGCCGTGAGATTTGCTAGGGACAAGCTGAAAGTTAGTAGAGGTGAATGAGATGCCAGCCTGTGACATGCTCCTGACTGATACATAAGGTAACCTGACAATAGTCAGCCAATTCACACTAGTTTTGTTCCCCTGCATCCCTTCTAAGTTTCCATACTTAATTCCCTCTGCACAAATTAAGAGTAGTAAACATATACATTTTTTTATTTTATTTTTTTAATCAATGGACCTATTCCAGATGCATGATCCTGGAGCTTCAGCTCCATTAGCCCCCCACGTTAATCCGACGATGAATTGATCCAGTGTTCATATATTGATGCAATCCTGGTTTTATTTATACTAACAATTGTCTATTTTATATGGCCACCTTGGTATAGTTTTATACATTTCTACAATGCCCAGTTAGTGATGTAATTAGTCCTATGAATATGATCGGCTCCAGTCCAATGAGGCCCTTAATCCATCCCTGCTTCCTGGGGGAGGTGACAGTGTAAGGAGATAAGGCAGCAAGAAAGATTCCCAGGCACTCAAGGTGTGAAAACCGCAGGCAGATTTATTGAAACAAAACAGACAGCAACGTTTCAACCCACAAAGAGGTCTTTTTCAAGCTTGGTTTTCACACTTGGAGTGCCTGGGAATATTTCTTGCTGCCTTAACGTGTTGGGATTTCTGGTCCTGTTCCAGAGCACCTGTGGCCGCTGGGATCCTGTGATCAATTTTGCTAGTGTAAGGAGATAAGTGTCAGAGTGGGCAGCAAAATGCCACCCTCTTTCAAGTGCCAACAATGTTTCTGTTCTGACGTGCATGCACCTGGCCTGAACTCGATTGTGCCATAATTTGTCAAATATTATAATTTTATTAATCTAATATACATTTAAAAGACATTGGAGAATCTTATAAAATTTTTTGAGATAACACTGCAATTTTAAGGTTTAAGGTCTATTTAGGACTAAGTGGCTGGGCATTTATAGCACAATATTTCAACTAGGGGAATTGGGAAGACCTTGACTCATCATTGTAATTATACCTCCTCATACAACACTAGGGCCAGAAGAAGATATCTGCTGGAGACATTATGACTATAATATCAGCAGATTATATCAAGTGAAGTCAGTCATTTATTAAATCACACAATTAAGAAATACCTGTTATTTCCAGTGTCAGTGGCAACCAGTAAATATCACAGCAGTTATATCATGCGATAAAAACACAGTTACACAGTTCAAAACGTGCTTGTAACAAGGATAATATTCTATATTCAGAAAGGAACTCAGTGAACTCTGATAGAAAGTTGTTAATGCTTCATAGGTCGGTCTCTTTGCTCCAGGGAGTTCAGTCACAAGATATGCTCCGGACAACCATGTGGCATTTCTGTATCAACCTTGCTTTGAGGTAATCAGATACACTGCTAATTCTCTGTATTTTTGTAGGCTCGGGACATGCTGATAATATTCCATTAGAAAAGGAAAGAAAACATTTAAAACAAATTAAACAGAAATATATTAAGTAATAAATAATACCACTGAAGTGAAAATTTCAAAATGATCTGAATAACTCCTTATCTAAACTAACTCAAATTTGCCACAAATTGGGCCTCAGTTACCAAAGTTAGTTCTTAGTAGGAGCCATCTGTCAGGGCTCCGCGGGCGGCTGTAAGGAGAGGCTGCAATCCTCTTGCAGCGCTCACTCTCAGTCCTTCGCCGCCCGCGGTCTCCCCTTCCCCTACCTGTCGGCGAGCGGCGTCCTCACAGCTCCATGCGCCGCTCGCGTCCTCCTCCTCGCCTCCCAGCGGCAGCATGTATAACGCTGCACACTGGGAGCCCGCACATTTATGCGAACGCCGGGGTCAGTCACGTGACCCGGCGTTAAAGCCACAGTACCATAATCACAGTGGGAGGTGTAAATATCTCCCACGTGTGATTGTTAATTCTGATTGGAAGTTATTCAATCAGAATTAACCACAGGATTTATATACTTACCTTTTCTGTCTCTCAGTGCCCTGTTGTGGTATTGTGATACCTGTATTGCAGTCTGCTCGTGTTTCTCTCTGGTTACCGATTATTTGGCTTGTTATTCCGATTTTCCTGTATGCTCCATTCCTTTGACCTCGGCTTGTTTCTTGTTCTCCCATTTTCTGGCTCCCTTTACTTGGCTTGTCTCCTGACTATTCTTAGTGTGCTTAACCCGGCCATTTTAATGACCGGTATTGCACCCTTTACTTTCTGTTACCTGTTAGCGTGTTAGGTTCCCGAATCGTGACATTACAACAGGGCCACCATGGAACATGCTGACATTCCACAGCTGTTAGTGAATCAAGAGGCTAGAATGGATGGTTTAGACCACCGTATGGATCAGTTTGTCCAGGCTTTACAAACCATACTGGCTCGTACTGCCCACTTGCAACCTGCCGTTCAAGAAGATGTTGCTGCTGTGCCAGAACCCATTCCCGATCCAGTACCCGTTCCTGCTCACGTGGTTCACATGACACCACCACAGTGCTATAGCGGTGATCCAGCATTGTGTCGTGGTTTCCTCAACCAAATTGATATTCATTTGGTGATGAATCCTCGTTCCTACCCCACTGATAGAACCAAAATTGCTTTTTTTAATTAACCACTTGTCCGGGAAAGCTTTAGCATAGGCTAATCCCATGTGGGAGAATACATCCCCAATGTCCTTTGCAGACTTTTGACAGCTTTCAAACGCACATTTGATCAACCCGGTAGGGTTGCTTCTGCTGGCAAAGCTCTGCTTAGGGTCCGACAAGGTAATAGATCAGTAGCGGATTATACTATTGAATTCCGCACTCTAGCAGCTGAAGTGGTTTGGAATAACGACGCCCTCGTAACAGCCTTTCAGGAGGGTTTAGCTGCTTACATACTAGATGAGATAGCATCCAGGGAATTGCCTGTTCTTCTGGATGATGTAATAGATTATATCATTCTTATCGACAACCGTATTAAAGAGAGGCGTAGTCAAAGACGGATGAATACACAGGTGCTACCTGCTTTACCCAGTACTGCATTACTAGCATTACCTCCTCCTAGTCAACCATCTCCCGAACCCATGTAATTGGGTGCTATAGGGTTAACTGAAGCTGAAAGAGCATATCGCAGAAGGGAGGGGTTATGCCTTTATAGTGGAAAGAGGGGGCATGTCCGAAGAACCTGCCCTAATCTGCAGGGAAACTTCAGCACCTAAGGCCTAGAGAGGGGTCGGCCTCGGGTGTTATGACCTTTTCCCCTCATGTGTCCATCTCTAGACCGTTTATTACGGTTACTCTTTTGGTCAATCAAATCACTATAACAACCAAAGCCTTGATCGATTCAGGTGCTGCAGACAATCTTATGGATGAGAACTTTGCTAAAACCGCAAAGGCCACACCCAAAAGGCCACACCCAAAAGGCCACACCCAAAAGGCCACACCCTTGGCTGTTGAGGCCATAGATGGTAGATCACTTAAAAAAACCTAGTGACCCATGAAACCCAAGAAATGGTTCTGACTGTGGGTGCCCTGCATAGGGAAAGGTTAACCTTCCAAATAATTGACTCCCCTACAGCTTCCATCGTTCTGGGTTTTCCCTGGTTAGTTAAACACAACCCAGTACTTGATTGGGGTTGTTTAGATATGCTCTCCTGGGGGGGAATCTTGTCAACGAGACTGTATGGCCCGTGTGCGTTCTGTTTGTCTACTTAATGTGCCCACTAGAGATGTCCCGAATAGTTCGCTGGCGAATAGTTCCTGCCACGGACGGCGAACATATGCAATGTTCGGTCCGCCCCCTATTCATCATCATTGAGTAAACTTTGACCCTGTACCTCACAGTCAGCAGACACATCCCAGCCAATCAGCAGCAGACCCTCCCTCCCAGACCCTCCCACCTCCTGGACAGCATCCATTTTAGATTAATTCGGAAGCTTTTTTTTTTTTTTTTTTTTTTAGACAGAAGTGTGTTATATTTGAGCATGCTAGGCTGAACGTGCGTATATCATGGCTAGTTGCACTGAGGGTATGAGTATATAGCAGTACATTGTTGTGAAAAATGTTTAGGGTGTAGCTTGCACGTTATCAACTGTGTATTTATATCAGCAGCTCCACCACTAGTTATAAATCAAGTGTGAGTCACCCCATGAGATGAGACTAGTGAATAACATAATACATGAATGGTTAAGGTAAAGGCATGTAAGGAACTACGACAATAAACTCTTTAGGAGGTGAAATAATGACATGTTTAAACGCTTTAAACGATTAGTTAATGTGCAGAGAGCAGTTCATGTGATCAAAGGCATGGTGTGGAGGATCGGCTATAGTGGGACATGCTTGGCAGCCTGCTGTTTACTGCTTGTGCTCATCTGATCCCTTCTGGGCGCCAGGTGCAGACCCTGGGAGTCCCTGATACCTGGAACAACAAAGCCAAGTCTCTGGCTGAGTGCCGGGTTCGTGACTTCAGGTGGTGGAAGCTTGTTTTGTCGGGTGGTTGGATCTGTCCCGGTGGTGCTTCACGTCCGGTGCGGGATTGTGGTGGCTTAAGGTGGAGGCGAGTGCTTGACGTGCGGCAGGCTCTGCATTTCTGTTTGTGCCTCCGGTCCCGTCTTCAACGCCTTTTGCGTTGGTGGATTTTAATGGGGACTGCTTCGCTTAGCTGCGGTGGAGCTTGTTGGGGCTGTGGTGGAGCTTGTTGGGGCTTCCTGCTTGTTATTTGCTTCCAAAATTGATTAAAGAGTCTGTCCAGCTTAGACTCAATATCCTGCCATGCTTTGCTGGTACCAGGAGGACACGCGGCTGCCGCCATATTGGGAGAGTCGCAGATGAGTATGTCAGCCTGGGCGGCTGTGCTCTGTGCGTCCATTAGCTCCAGAAAGCCTCTCAGGGGTGGACCGGGATAACCCCCACCGGTCCGAGGGGGGGGGGAGTAACGGAGCTCTTGCCGGGAAGTAGCTGCTCCTGGGCATCCCAGAATCGGGAGATCGGCCGCCTCTCCCGCCCGGTGAGCACCAGGCCACACTTGCCACACGGAGGTAAGTAAGACTCTGTCGAGTTGCTGACCGCTATTAAGCATGCCGGGTCGGTCAGGTAGGAGCAACATTGCTGTGTCATCCCCTTCTGGGGTGAAATTCGCTTGTTGATAACTGCTTAAAGTGAGATATTGAGGGAGCTCACACAAAGTGCGTCTTTTCTCCATGACAGCTAGGCCCTGCCCCCTGGAAGCTGCATTCTTAGTGAGAGAAGGGACAGTGTAGCTGCTGCTGATTTAATAGGGAAATCGATAGCTAGGCTAGTGTATTCAGTGTCCACTACAGTCCTGAAGGACTCATCTGATCTCTGCTGTAAGGACAGCACCCCAAAAAGCCCTTTTTAGGGCTAGAACATCAGTCTGCTTTTTTTTTTTTCTTTCTGTGTAATCTAATTGCAGTTGCCTGCCTGCCAGCGTGTGTGTCAGTCTTACAGCGTATACTGTGACTACTTGCCCAGTTCCACCACTCATATCTGGTGTCACAATAGCTTGCATTTAAAAAAAAAAAAAAAAAGAATTTCGACTGTAATATAATAGCAGTCAGTTTCCTTCATACGTGTGTGTTTCAGGGCCTGCCAGGGCACAGTGTCACACCAGTGCAACTCATATCTGGTGTAACAGTAGTGTACATTTAAAAAAACAAAACAAAATTTTGACTGTAATGGATTGAATAGCAGTTAGTTGTCTGCAATCGTGTGTGTCAGGCCTACAGCGTCTACTCTGCCAACTTCTGCCAGTGCACAGTGCCACTCATATCTGTTGTCACAGTAGCTTGCACGCATAGTACCACTAATCGAAAAAAAATGACAGCCAGAGGCAGGCCACCCCACAGGGGCCGTCGTGGTCTTGGTGCTGTGATTCCCTTTGGCCCTAGAATAATGCCCAGTGTTCAGAGGCCACGTACCCTGAACTCGAAAAGTTCTGAGGACATAGTTGACTGGCTAACATAGGACACCCAATCTTCTACAGCTTCCGCTCGGAACCTTGACGCACCATCCTCCTCCAGCTTAGCTTCGGGCACCTCTCAAGTTACCACTCGCCCTTCTGCCACCACCACCAACACTAGCACCACAGCCGCTTCACTTGATCTGTCAGAGCAGTCACGTGACCCGGCGTTAAAGCCACAGTACCATAATCACAGTGGGAGGTGTAAATATCTCCCACGTGTGATTGTTAATTCTGATTGGAAGTTATCCAATCAGAATTAACCACAGGATTTATATACTTACCTTTCCTGTCTCTCAGTGCCCTGTTGTGGTCTTGATACCTGTATTGATACCTGTATTGCAGTCTGCTCATGTTTCTCTCTGGTTACCGATTATTTGGCTTGTTATTCCGATTTTCCTGTATTCTCCATTCCTTTGACCTCGGCTTGTTTCTCGTTCTCACGTTTTCTGGCTCCCTTTACTTGGCTTGTCTCTTGACTATTCTTAGTGTGCTTAACCCGGCCATTCTAAGGACCGGTATTGCACCCTTTACTTTCTGTGACCTGTTAGTGTGTTAGGTTCCCGAATCGTAACACCATCTTGTTCAAGAATCCCAGGATTTTTTATATAATGTTTACTCATTCCCAATATTTAACCAATATGTACTTGTAAGAAGTGGAAGAAAAATTTAATGTAGGAATCAACACCTTATCCTGCAACTGGGTGCCTAAATCTTGACTCCTGGTCTTGTTATAAGCTCCGTTCTTCACACACTTAGCACAGAGAATGCAAATAGAGAACAGGAGAAATTAAATAATGTTTCTATTTCTTTCCTTTATTTACAATTTGTGTTCCTTGCTGTGCCTGGCCTTATCTGGGTTGTATAGGATTTGCTAGATCTTTAATAAACTGGTAAATTTAAGAAAAGTGTAATCTTACATTAAAAGAATATTAACATAAGTTATATGGGTTTTTAACATTTCATTCAATCGTTTAATTTCCAGAGAAGTGACAATTCTCCTTTAAAATCTCAACATTGCCAAACAAGCACAGAAATAAATATAATAAATGTTATCCATATAACAGATAACGTGAACTAGTTTGATGTGTTCACATTCTTTTTTTTTTTTTGCATGTGGCCCACGTGCTGTCAACTCGCACTTTATGCACGTGACCGTCCGACTTATTCACATTCTTTACTTTACGCACATGGTCTATGTGCTCATATTTTGTACTTCTATGCTCATGGCTTTTTGTGCTCACATATTTCACTTTCTGCAAATGTACAGGATTATATTGATGTTTTCGTTCGCTGTAGGCGGTAAACTACAGAGTTGTATTGCATAATATTGGGGCACTATTGTGTAATGTCTTTATATATATACACTGCCAGGCCAAAAAAAAAAGTAGCCACCTGGATTTAACTAAGCAAATAGGTAAGAGCCTCCTATTGGATAGTTACTGCATGGGCGATTATCTTTCAGCTGTCAACAAGTTATTTAACCCCAACTGATGCAATGAGTAGCTTCTCATTTCTTAAACAACCATGTCGATGGAGGAGATTGCAGAAACTACTAAAACTGTCCAACATATTATTAAAAACTGGAAGGATAGTGGGGAACCATCGTCTTCGAGGAAGCAAAATGGTCGGAAAAAAATCCTGATTGATCTTGATCGGCGATTACTTAAACGTTTGGTGAAATCAAATCGTAGAAAAACAACAGTAGAACTCAGGGCTATGTTTAATAGTGAAAGTAAGAGTATTTCCACATGCACAATGCAAATGGAACTCAAGGGATTGGGACTGAACAGCTGTGTAGCCTTAAGAAAACCACTAATTGTAAGGCTAATAGGAAAAAAAAGGTTTAATTTGCTAGGGAGCATAAAGATTGGACTCTGGAGCAATAAAAGAAGGTTATGTGGTCTGATGAGTCCAGATTTACTCTCTTCCAGAGTGATGGGCGCATCAGTGTAAGAAGAAAGGCAGATAAAGTGATGCACGCATCATGCGTAGTGCCTACTGTACAAACCTGTGGGGGCAATTCTATGATCTGGGGTTGCTGCAGTTTGTCAGGTCTAGGTTCAGCAACATTATGTGCCCCATAAATGAGGTCAGCTGACTACCTGAATATACTGAATGTCCAGGTTATTCCATCAATGGATTTTTTCTTCCCTGATGGCACGGGTATATTCCAAGATGACAAATCCAGGATTCATCAGGCTCAAATTGAGAGAGTGGTTCAGGGAGCATGAGACATCATTTCCACACTTAGATTGGCCACCACAGAGTCCAGACCTTAACCCCATTGAGAATCTTTGAGATGTGCTGGAGAAGACTTTGCGCAGTGATCCGACTCTCCCATCATCAATACAAAATCTTGGTGCAAAATGTATGCAACACTGAACGGAAATAAATCTTGTGACATTGCAGAAGCTTATCAAAACAATGCCACAGCAAATGTGTGCCGTAATCAAAGCTAAAGGCGGTCCAACGAAATATTAGAGTGTGGGATCTTTTTGGGTTTTTTTGTGGCAACTTTTTTTTTTGGCCAGGCAGTGTATATTACTGGGCTGTTAAAGTAATGATTGAGGGATTATATATTTTTAAATATTAGATATATCATGGTATTATGTGGATCGCTATAAGTTTTACTGAGTTGCATTTTCTATTTTATTGGATTTTTATTCATCGCTACTGCGTTTCTGATCTGAGGGATTATTATATTTGTATGTACACTGTACAATGAAAATAAAGTTAAATGTAATCTAATCTTAAAATAAATTAGAAAAATAAATTACACTGGCCTGTCCCTGGTCAATATAATAACAAAGAGGAAGCCAGAACCACCATCCTCTTCTTTCATCACCTCATGTGTGAGTGATAATGTGTCCATGGGAACCGGTTCTCTTTTAAGATGGGAGCTGAACCTCAGATGCAACACTCCCCCTGCTTGGTATACAGTGAATGGAGACTTTAATAGATACACTATATAGACAAAAGTATTGGGACACACATATTAACTTTTGAATTTAGGTGTTTTAACGAGATCTATTTTCCACGGCTGTATATAATCAAGCACCTAACAATACAGTCTCACAAAAACATTTGTGAAAAAATGGGAATCATTTTGAAGAGCTCAGTGAATTCAAGCATGTCATTGTGATGGGGTGCCACCTGTGCAATAAGACAGTTCATGAAATTCCATTCCTGCTAGATATTTCATGGTCTACTGCAAGTAGGACTACTGATGAGTGGCTGTATTTAAGAACAGCAGCGTCTCAGCTGAGTGGGGTCACCGAGTGCTCATGGTGGAGAAAAGTAACCAACCCTTTGCTGATTACTTCCACTGGCATTAATATCAGCACAAAATCAGTGCGGCGGGAGCTTCATGGAATGGGTTCCATGGCCACGCAGCTGCATGCAAGCCTAAGCAAGCTAAGCATCAAACTGAGTGTGATTACAACATCACATTGCATATTTTGCTCTGTATAATTTTACTCACTCTATTTACTTCTATCAACATGTCTTGAAAAATGCGTGTAAAGCACGCCACCACTGGGTTCTGCAGCAATGGAAATGTGTTCTATAGCGTGACGAATCATGATTCTCTGTTTGGCAGTCTAATAGACTAGTCGGGTTTAGTGCATGACAGGAGAATGTTACCTGCCTGACTGCATTGTGCCAACTGCAAAGTTTGATGAAGGAGGAATAATGGTATGGGGATGTTTGGATGTTTAACCAAGACAATTTGGACAATACTATGCTTCAAACTTCGTGGGCACATTTTGGGGAAGTTATTTTCTATTTCAGGATAACTGTGCCCTAGTGCACAAACTAAGGTTTGAAAAACATGGTTGGATGAGCTTGGTGTTGAAGAACTTGACTGCCCACACCTCAACCCCATCAAACTCCTATGGGATGAACTAGAACAGAGATTGCGAGCCAGGCCTATCCAATATAAGTGCCTGACCTCACAAATGCTTTACTGGGTGAATGGGCAGAAATTCCAACAGAAAAACTCAAAAATCTTGTGGAAAGCCTTCACATAAGAGTGAAAGCTGTTATAGCTGCAATGGGGGGATCAACTACATATTAATGTCTATGTAATTAAAATGTGATGTCTTAAAAGTCCCTGTTGGTGTAATGGTCAACAGCATAGGAGCAGGCCAAGACCATCGACAAAGCTGGGAAAAGGTTTGTGGGTACAATGACCAGGGTTCAATGCTAGCCTTCATTGAGAACATGGCCATACGACAAGTATGTATGATGTGAGGGATTCTAGGGCTTGGTGAGAGAAACAAAAAATTAGGGGAGCTGAAAGATAATGGGAGAAACACAAACTGTGGGGAGAGGAAGTTGGGGTGAAAATTGGGTGTGTGAGTAGACTATGGTAGAAACAAACTTTGTAATAGAGCAAGGCAGGAATTTAACACACCTTTTTTCCACTAAGACATACAGTATCTCACAAAAGTGAGTACACTCACATTTCTGTAAATATTTTATTTTATCTTTTCATGTGGCAACACTGAAGAAATGGCGCTCTGCTACAATGTAAAGTAGTAAGTGTACATCCTGTATAACAGTGTAAATTTGCTGTCCCCTCAAAATAACTCAACACACAGCCATTATTGTCTAAACCGTTGGCAACAAAAGTGAGTACACCACTATGTGGAAATGTCCAAAATGGGCCCAATTAGCCATTTTCCCTCCCTGGTGTTATGTGACTCGTTAGTGTTACAAGGTCTCAGGTGTGAATGGGGACCAGGTGTGTTAAATTTGGTGTTATCGCTCTCACACTCTCTCATACTGGTCACTGGAAGTTCAATATTGCACCTCATGGCAAAGAACTCTCTGAGGATCTGAAAAAAATAATTGTTTCTCTACATAAAGATGGCCTAGGCTTTAAGAAGATTGCCAAGACCCTGAAACTGAGCTGCAGCACAGTGGGCAAGACCATACAGCGGTTTCACAGGACAGGTTCCACTCAGAACAGGCCTCGCCATGGTCAACCAAAGAAGTTGAGTGCACGTGCTCAGCGTCATATATAGAGATTGTCTTTGGGAAATAGACATATGAGTGCTGCCAGCATTGCTGCAGAGTTTGTAGGGGTGGGGGGGTCAGCCTGTCAGTGCTCAGACCAGACACTGCACACTGCATCAAATTGGTCTGCATAGCTGTCGTCCCAGAAGGAAGCCTCTTCTAAAGATGAAGCACAAGAAAGCCCACAAACAGTTTGCGGAAGACAAGCAGACTAAAGACATGGATTACTGGAATCATGTCCGGTGGTCCGATGAGACCAAGATAAACTTATGTGGTTCAGATGATGTTCAGCTTGTGTGGTTGCATCCAGGTGAGGAGTACAAAGACAACTGTGTCTTGCCTACAATCAAGCATGGTGGTGGGAGTGTCATGGTCTGGGCCTGCATGAGTGCTGCCGGCACTGGGGAGCTACAGTTCATTGAGGAAACCATGAATGCTAACATGTACTGTGACATACTGAAGCAGAGCATGATCCCCTCCCTTCGGAGACTGGGCCGCATGATAACGGCCCCACACACCTCCAAGACGACCACTGCCTTGCTAAAGAAGCTCTTTGTAAAGATGATGGACT
Source organism: Pelobates fuscus (assembly GCF_036172605.1). Lineage (NCBI taxonomy): Eukaryota > Metazoa > Chordata > Amphibia > Anura > Pelobatidae > Pelobates > Pelobates fuscus. The sequence goes on along the minus strand of NC_086325.1, from coordinate 85,791,728 downwards.
GGCCAAGCATGCCTCCAGACCTAAACCCTATTGAGCATCTGTGGGGCATCCTCAAACGGAAGGTGGGGGAGGTCTCTAACATCCACCAGCTCTGTGATGTCATCATGGAGGAGTGGAAGAGGACTCCAGTGGCAACCTGTGAAGCTCTGGTGAACTCCATGTCCATGAGGGTTAAGGCAGTGCTGGAAAATAATGGTGGCCACACAAAATATTAACACTTTGGACCCAATTTGGACATTTCCACTTAGTTTACTCACTTTTGTTGCCAACGGTTTAGACATTAATGGCTGTGTGTTGAGTTATTTTGAGGGGACAGCAAATTGACACTGTTACACAGGCTGTACACTTACTACTTTACATTGTAGCAGAGTGTCATTTCTTCAGTGTTGTCACATGAAAAGATATAATAAAATATTTACAAAAATGTTAGGGGTGTACTCATTTTTGTGAGATACTGTATACATACTAAATATATACTCAGAAAGAACAAAAAAAGTACAAAAAGATCATAATTTCAACCTTGAAACTACAGACCTGTGAGTCTAACATCTGTGGTTGAGAAATTATGTAAATATGTATTAAGGGATAATAACCAGGAATTAATTCTGAAAAACAATGGCATTTGTGTGAATCAACATGGTTTTATGAAAAACAGATCATATAAAACTAACATATTCTTTTTACAAGTCAGTAGAAGCATAGATCCGGCTGTAGCAGTGGATGTGATCTACTTGGATATTGCTAAGACATTTGAGCAGGGACATACAGTTGCCAATGACAGTAGTAGTGTGTCCCTGACCTATACATTCTACAAACATTTATAGGACTTGGGGTTTAAATTACAAAACTGCTGAGGCCAAGGATACGATAATGATGCCAATATGAAAGGTTATCATGTGGGTGTGCTGACATTTTTATACCACGTGTTGCCATAATAAAATCTTAATTTGTATCTCGGTCAATGTGTTTTTTTGAAATGAACATTTTCCGTTTCCTGAAAACCACTATCAGAAAACTCAATGACAATGCTATATAGAGAGCATCAAATTAAATACTCGATCACTACTTTCCCAAAAAACTGAAAAGAAAGTAAAAGATGGTAAAACTGTTAGTGAGTCTCATTTATTAGTGATGGAATTGCAATTGCTTATTTTTATCAGTTGCCATGTGCCATGACACGTTGATAGAAGTAAATTGAGTGTGCAAAATTATACAGAGCAAACTATGCAATTTGATGTTGCAATCACACTATTGAATAATTAAAAATATATATATTAATTTTACAGAAAATACGTTTTTCAGTGTTGCTGATTGCTCAAAAGATAAAGAAAACAACATTATATCCAAAAAAATAAAGTACAAGAGACAAAGAAAAACAGTTCAGTCCATAAGGTTCTTTTAGGACCACAGTTGTTGAGCAAGATATATATTGAACAAATAATGTACTTTTAGTAGCTGATCAGGCAGAAAAATCTATTGCTAAAAAATTTTTTAATTATATAAAAACACATTTTTCATTTTGCTTATTAAATAAAACCTTAACAACCAAATGACTTACAGATATACTGAACTTCACGACATTTTAAAACACAGAGACAGTTGTGATACTGATGGGCTGGAACTACATGAAGAATGAATTTTCTCCTTAACCCCTTAAGGACCAAACTTCTGGAATAAAAGGGAATCATGACATGTCACACATGTCATGTGTCCTTAAGGGGTTAAAGGATGCAACAGTATATAAAGTGTTGGACTATTTGTACAGGTCTGGATTACATGAGGCATACCTAAATACAGTCATAGCAATCAACATTTTGTTGCCAACATCTGCAACAATTGTCATCAATGCTAAAAGGAATAAAGGAAAACAAATAACTATTTATGCAGTGCAATAAGGAAATTGGAAATGAAGTTTATTATTCAATAAGTATTGTTGAATTTGCTGCTGTTGAAGTATGAAAAGTACATTTTAAAATAAATTATCTAACAATAATATAAGACGTACAATGTCCCTATAGATATCCATGTAATATTCACATAAAGCTATTTTGTGTCTTATAATTTCCATTACTGCTCTCAGTTAAGGATTTTAACTGCGCCTCGATTAAGTAAATGTTGTGTATTTGTATATAAATATATACTTGCTATCTTTTGTTTTGATAGTTACAAAGGAAAATGTGAAGGTTTTTAATTATTTATCTACAAGAAAAGCTTTAGATTTTATCTCCATGAAACTTAAAAGGACACTATAGTCAACAGAACAACTACAGCTTAATGTAGTAGGTGTGGTGAGTATAATCATTGCCTTCAGGCATTTTCATGCAAACGGCAGTGTTTACATTGCCCCTAGGGACACTTCCAAGTGGCCACTCCTCAGATGGACACTGGAGGTGCTTTCTGGGGCAGTGCTGCACAGTAGGCAACACTGTCAGCGTCTCCACCAGGGGAGGGCTGGCAGCCTCAGGCCTGGGGGGCAAGACCAGTCAAGTGGCCCATTGCACCACCAAATCAGTTCACCATCCATGCCCACCTTTTCCTGGTTTTATAACGGATATTGATGTTATGCTAATCAGTATCTCTTTGCCATACCCGCTCCTTCACGGCTCTGACTTTCAATGATGTCAGAGCGCAGGCTGAGAATCTCTGAGCCAGTGCTCTGACTCACTAAGTGAGCGCCGGAACCACGAGGGAGAGGATATAATCTGACTGCACCTACTGCTGGTGCGCACCAGTGGACCACCAGCGAATCGTTTAAATTAAATATGCTGGTGTACCGAATTTGTGAGCTGTGTTGGCCGCCGGGTGCCTCTGTTGTCATGGCACCCTGCATGACCGCACAGCTTGCACACCCCAACGGATGGCCCTGCTGACCCACACTGACGTTACTACTTAGACAACCCTCAATATTAATACAGACATCAGAGTAAACACCAGTAAACTGGGGAAACAGAGCTGATCCCCCCCAAATTTATAAAGATTTGCTTAGAGGATTATATATAAGAGGATATAAGATTAAATCATGCCTCCTCCTCTCTCTGCATGAGCTGCATGAGCTGCTCTGTAGGCTGGGAGGAAGTGAAGAGTAATCACATTCTCCCAGCACAGCGTCACCTGTGGCTGCATGGGGAACAGCTGTTTAATGTAATGCTTGCAGGACGGCCAGCTGCCGCAGAACCTCTTTGTTCCCGTCTCTGCAAAGGGCTCCAGGCACTGCTTGTTGTGAGTGTGAGCCACTGTAAATTAGGGGCAGAGGGCACTTGCACTGCAGTAAAGACGGGTCTGGGCAGGAGGAGAGTGCAGAGCAATCAGTGCACTCCCCTCCTGTCGGTCTCCAGTAGACTGGTGCACCTGCCCAGGATCAGAGCCAGTGCAAGGATTTTTGCCGCCCTAGACAAATTAAAAAATTGCCCCCCCCTCCCCCCCCCAGTGTGTGTTTACATTAAAAAGCCTGCAGGGGGGCCAGCTATAGACACCAGAACCACTTCATTAAGCTATAGTGTCCCTTTAATGTGAGGTGAATTATAGATTAGTGTCACTAATAATATACTAGATTGCCTACTTACAACCAGATGAGGATGATGATGGGCTGCAGTTTGGCTCCACTGGTCTGGTGTAGAACAGGATCTCTGGAGGCTGGAGGCAACTGTGGTCACAAAATTCAATGTCCTGGGAGAATTGGAAGCAGCTCCATTTTTGGGGGGCAGCTTACACAGCTCAAGGTCTGGGCCCCAGGGCCTGAAGGTGAGTATGACCATAAGGCCCACTCATGAGTCCACTTATATGTTCCACCCACCCATGAGTTCGCTCACAGGGAGTGGAGTGTGTAGGGGATGTGTTATGTGTTATATGTGTGCTTTTGGTATGTAGTGTATAGGGATACCAGTTTGTGCAGGTGATGCAGTGTGTTTGTGTGTAGTGGAAGCAGTGTGTATTTGTGTATAAGGGATGTATTATGTGTTTCTGGTTGTGTGTAAGGGATGCATTGTGTGAAGCTGTGTTTGTATGCATAAGGGATGCAAGGTGTGTGTCTGTATGTGTGTGCATTGAGTGTAAGAGATGCATTGTGTTTCTGTGTGTATGTAAGAAAAGCAGTGTGTGTTTGCATGTGTGTGTAAGGGTTTGCATTGTCTGTTTCTGTGTATGTGTGCAAAGGATGCATTGTCTTTGTGTGTAAGGGTTGCATTTTGTGTGTGTGTAATGGATGCATTGTGTGTTTCTCTGTGTGTAAGGGAAGCATGTTGTGTTTCTGTGTATGTATAGGGATGCATTGTGTGTGTGTGTGTGTGTGTGTGCGCGTGTAGTGTGAAAGAGCTCCCTCCCTTGCCCCCTGTCCTATAGAGCTGTCCCTTCTGTCCCTTAGAGCTCTCCCCTGCCCCTTAGTGGTCTCTCCTCTCCCCCACCCTCCCTTAGCAGTCTCTTCTCACACTCACCCACCCTCCCTGTGCTCTTCTCATACCCCCCTCCACCCTCCCTGTGTTCTTCTCACTCCTCCCTCTATGTGTTCTCCTCACCCCCCCCTGTGTTCTTCTTGCCCCCTCCTCCCTGTGTTCTTCTTACTTCCCCCCATTGTTCTTCTTACTCCCCCCTTGTTCTTCTTACCCCATCTTCTTATTACTCCCCCTTTTTCTTACTCCCCCCTTCTTCTTATTGCTCCCCTTCTTCTTCTTACTCCCCCCTTCTTCTTCTTACCCCCTCTTCTTCTTCTTACCCCCTTCTTCTTCTTACCCCCCTTCTTCTTACTTCCCCCTTCTTCTTACTATGATTACAGGTCCGTTTAGCACCTACTTTTAGGTTCACTTCTTGGTGTACACACTTAGCACTTATTTGGGTTTTATAGTTATTATTTTGTGTTTCATTAAAATTGTATTATTTTCTTTCTTTTTATTTTGGTCTGTTTACCTTGTTGGCTCGTTTGTCCAGCAGATATCTTTTACCAAAAATACTTAAAAGTTAAGGTAGTTTAGTCAGGAGTGGTTCCAGCTTTTGAGATCTTAGTCAGACAAGCTTTAGATCCTGAGTTTTTGGAGGTGTACTAGGAGGGAATTCTATATGTAGTCGAACTATTTGGCGTTTTATTTTAGCTTAGTTTAGATACACTCACTCTGCTTAATGTGGGTGGTCTTCTGCATTTATCCTGTATGGGAATCTCCATAGACATACGATTTTTTGTTACAGGACTGATACTACTGGTACTACTTTATATATTTACGCAACTTTGTTGCCTGTGAGCACCAGTTCTTCTAGATCTCCTAGCCTTCCCACATAGGAGCTTTTGGAAGGCTCTTTCAGTATTACTCTGATTCCCCCCCTTTTCCTCCTTTAGCTGTGACTAGTCTGGACATTAGATCTCGCCTCATAGGTGGTTTTTTAAGGACGACCATTTGATTTTTCTAACATTGTTATTGTCCACTACCACATTTATTAGGGCTCCACTCCTTATTTTTGTTTTCACCGTTATTATTATTATTTTTTCTACTAGTATTCACATTGTTTTATTATATCCGAATTAAAGGTTAAGTTTTAGCATTACAGTTAGGAAGGGGTTTCCTACCTTGGGCAGTCTGGGGTTGAGTTTAGGTGTTCCCTATCTCTCTCTGGATCGTCCTCCTTTGAATATTTTTTTCTTTAAACGTATGTAAGGGTTACCCCCTTTTGGATTCCCCAGACACACTTACAGGCTGGTTGCCTCGGGCAACTGGCTTTTTCGCTTTTTCTCTTCAGATTTATTTTAAGTAAATACAAAGTTATACAAACTATGATAATAAACACATAAGCAACATATACCCTTAATAGGGAAAATAATAAAAGAGAAGTACTAAGGAATAGTTATAGACAACAGACTAGGTAACAATCTGCAATGCCAGTCAACAGTTGCAAAGGTCACTAGGGTCATGCGTGCATAAAGAGGAGTATTGCTACATTTGAAGAAGATATGTTGCTTCTTTATTGGCTTTAAAGAAGGATATAATGGAACAAGAAAAAGTGCAGAGCCATGCACAAATATTTTAGTTATAAAGATAGGCTACAAAAACGGCCTTTGCTTACTTAAGAAAAAGAATGCAAACAGATCTGTTTGATAATTTGCTCATTAACAGGACTGTACAAAGGTCAAAAGGTCATCCATTGAGACTTGAAGAAAAGTCATTTTACCTATAGAGTTAAAAGTTCTGCAATATAATAAAGCCCTGAACAATACGGATGTGAAATAATCTGCTTAATAAACTTGTTTCATTAGATTCTGTAGAGGTTTTTTTCCAAAGTTGTGTACAAATTATTGATAGCAGAATGTGTTCCCATTTAATGCTTTTGGTACATTATGTTACATTCTCCTCCACTCTAGGCTGCTGTGTTTATTGAATATTATACAAACAGTCATATTATTAGGAAACTATTTGGAATACTTTCAGCAGCCTATATGCACTTATAGAAGAGGGAGCGTAAATTTTAACTCTATTTAAATTCAAAGCATTTTATCAAGTTATTTAAGCTTTTTTGTTTTTGTTTTTTGTTTTGTTTAAAAAAAAAAAAAAAAAAAAGAACTTGGCACGCACCTAAACCTATATTGTATCAATTTTGTTGTATTGATTTTAATGGAATTTATGAAAGCTAGATTCTTAGATAGACAATATCAGTCAGTGATGTACTGTTGTCAATCTTGGCTCTTTGAATAAAAGTTATCCTTGGGATTTCCAAAGGCCAACAAACATGCATTAACCCCTTAAGGACACATGACATGTGTGACATGTCATGATTCCCTTTTATTCCAGAAGTTTGGTCCTTAAAGGGTTAAGCAAAGTAAAGTATAATGTTTATTTAACAGTGTGTATTTCTGTATGCAATATGAAAGCATGCTTGTATATATGCGGTACGTGTATAGTCATTGTGGATACTCACAGCTGTTTGTGGGTTGTCGGTGTGAAAAGTGTGTTATTTTTGTGTGATAATGATGGCATGTGTACGTGTGTGAAATGTAATTATGAATACTTGTGCATAGGACAATGTGTAAGGTGTCAATGGAAGTTAATGCATGTGTTTCTCTCAAAGAGACAACAAAAACACAATCCACAATAAGGGGGATCTAGCAAGAGAAACCATTAATTTACAAACAGAATATGCTTAAAGTGGCACTGTCATGGCTGCATCGGTTTTTTTTTAGCCCCCCTCCCGACTCTAGTACATCTAATAGTCCCCCTGGTCGCCCCCAAATGACCCTTAGCCCCCCATCTTACCTATTTTTAATGTTTACTTTCTGCCCGGACCTAGGTCCTGGGCGCTGCCAACTTTGTGTGGGTAGATGAAGTCCCTGGGGGAGACGTCATCTGCCCACACTAGATAGCGCTGTGAAATTCCTGCGCATGCCCAGTATGACATTCGGACGGGAATTTCGACTATTTAGAAAGACGCATGATTTCATGCGTGTTTTTATTTTTGTGCTCTGGTCTTTTTTTTATTTTATAAATACAACAGGCTTTATGGATTTTAATTTGGCATTTTTTGAGGCTGAAAAAAGAAGATTTTAGAAAAAAGAAGACTTCAGATGGTTAGTATTTATTTTTATTTACAGGGCCTTAGTTTTATTGTCCCCCCCCCTCACTATTTTAGGGTGAGGGGGGGTAGGTAGAAATTTTGTATTTTTTTTAGGGGGGGACTAGGGGCTTGGGGACCCCTAGTCTCCCCCCCCCAGAGGTTTTTTTTTCATCTTAGGCCCCCACCCGCTGCTCATGGGTGGGGGCCAGGAGGAGGACAATAGGTCCTCCTCCCATTGTCAATTAGTGCCCCCACCCACTGCTCATGGGTGGGGGCCAGAGGGAGGACCTATGTCCCCCCATTGTCACTAGGGCCCCCACCCGCTGCTAATGGGTGGGGGCCAGGGAGAGGACAATAGGTCCTCCCCATTGTCATTTAGGGCCCCCACCTGCAGCTCATGGGTGGGGGCTGGGGGAGGACCTATGTCCTCCCTCTATTGTCACTAGGGCCCCCACCCACCGCTAATGGGTGGGGGCTGGGGGGATGGGACATTAGACACCTGCCCATCGGGCTCATTTGAATGTACTTTGTTTCATAGCTGAATACGGTTAACAAATTGATTACTCAATTTATTTTTTGGTTTAATGTTTTTATGTCTTTTACTTGTTTTTCCACGGCTACCATGTTCAGACCGTCATGCCTATTACCTGCAACGAGCTAGCTCCTGTTGACACTCACGTCCCTTGCACTTCTACGCACGGACACACCGTGTAAGAAGCACCCCCCCACCTCCCCATCCTGCCCTGGACGACACAGCGCAGCACAAAAAGCGACTTCACACTTACATCAGGAAGGGGGGTCACCCCTGACAGGGCACTACATGACCCACATCAGCATGACACATTTGTACCCTGGGGACAATGCTACATGAACCCCGCTCCGACGCCACTTTCTTACTCATCTCCACTGCTCACATAGACAGCCTTAACTCACCGGCACATTAGTTACTTTTTCTCACGACTAGATGACACATAGGGAGTCTTGCGGCCCCACTCTCGGACCCACTTACCCACTGTATAGGACTATGACCCCCAAAGGCTACCGCGCTGATTGAGACCCTTTCACGTTTGACCTATCCTATGTTCTTATTGACTTGTTGAACAAAAAAAAAACAGTGCAGTATGGATAACCTTCTACTTTATTTGAATGTATGCCTCATAATGTACATATGTATACCTGCCTTTTGAAATTTGTCTACCTCATACTGCATTGTCAAAAATAAAGAATTTAAAAAAATAAAAAATTTAGGTCTGTGGGAACTAGGGAGCTATTTACTAAGCGGCGGCACGAATAGGATCGGAGTTTCATTCATTCAAATAAAATTCCGATATGAACAGAAACTACCGAATGCTATTCTAACATGAATTAACAAACTGTTCATTCTGTTAGGACGGAACTCGATAGTTTCGCCGGCGTCCTATCTATATGATAGGACGCTGGGGAATAGTGAAAGGAAGCATCGCAAGATCAGGTGAGAATTGTGGGAAAATTCATTTGACTGCAAGAAGTGGGTCAAAGCTGGTCAAGCGTAGGAAACCTCCATAAGACAAAGTAGTCTCTACTTTGTCTTTTGTTTTAACCCCTTAAGATCAGAGGGCGTACAATTACGTCCTTTAAAAGCGGCTCTAAACGCCGCAGGGCGTAATTGTACGCCCTCCATTTTTTTGTTACTTACCCGGTCGCCGGCGATCCCACGCCGGCGATCGCGGTTGGGGGAACTCCCAGGGAGAACCCCGCGGCACCTCCGTCCTCTTCAGCCCCCCCGGGCCATGTGAGAGTGAGGTCCTTGCGAGGACCTCACAATCACATGGCTGGGTTAGCTGGCTGCAGCAATGCCAGCAGGGGGACTGCCTGTAATGACAGTTAGTCCCCCTGCTGGCTGAAATCAAATAAAAAAAAGTTAAAATAAGTGTAAAAAAAAATATATATATATATATATATATATACTTAGATCATATATATATATTATATACACTGTCTAGGTGTATTTTAATATTAATATATATATAATTATATATATATATTAATATCAAATTACACGTAGACTGATACTGATTAAATATATATATATATATATATATAATTATTGTTATATATATATTTATATATAATATAAAAAAATATGTAAATACGTAAAAAAATAAAATTAAAAAAATAATTAAAAATAAAATATAAAAAAATATATAGATGTGTTTTATTTCGTTCTAACTGTATTGTGATATTAATATATATATATTTATATCAAAATACACGTAGAACAAAATAATATATATATATCTATATACCGTATTTTTCGCTCCATAAGACGCACCTCACCATAAGACGCACCTAGTTTTTAGAGGAAGAAACCCAGAAAAAAAATATTCTGAACAAACTGTCCCATAGTGTTTCTTACTATGGGACAGTTTGTACAGAATATTTTTTTCTCCCCTGTCCCATAGTGCCCCCCCCCATAGTCTTCTCCTCTCTCCCATAGTCTTCATCCACCCCCTCCCCATAGTCTTCACCCCCCCTCCCCTCCCCATAGTCTTCATCCCATCTCCCCTCCCCATAGTCTTCATCCCATCTCCCCTCCCCATAGTCTTCATCCCATCTCCCCTCCCCATAGTCTTCATCCCCCCCTCCCCTCCCCATAGTCTTCATCCCCCCTCTCCTCCCCATAGTCTTCATCCCCCCCTCCCCATAGTCTTCATCCCCCCCTCCCCTCCCCATAGTCTTCATCCCCCCCTCCCCTCCCCTCCCCATAGTCTTCATCCCCCCTCCCCATAGTCTTCATCCCCCTCCCCTCCCCATAGTCTTCATCTCCCCTCCCCATAGTCTTCATCCCCCCTCCCCTCCCCTCCCCATAGTCTTCTCTTCTCTCCCATATTTTCCTCTCCCATACTGTCCCCCTCCCCTTGTCCCATAATTACTTACCTGTCTTGTAGCGTTTCTCGGCAGCACAGGGCACACCGCGGTACTGGAACTTGAATTTCATGTTCCGGTTTCCGGCGGGACTGAAAGGAAGTCGGCACACTGAGCTGAGTGCGCACTTCCTTTCAGTCCCGCCGGAAACCGGAACATCAAATTCAAGTTCCAGTACCGCGGTGCGCCCTGTGCTGCCGAGAAACGCTACAAGACAGGTAAGTAAAGCTTCATATTCGCTCCATAAGACGCACAGACATTTCCCCTCACTTTTGAGGGGAAAAAAAGTGCGTCTTATGGAGCGAAAAAAAAAAGTGCGTCTTATGGAGCGATTGCTTACGTTGCCTTTATGACCCTATGGTAGCCCAAGAATGAAAATTACCCCTATGATGGCATACTATTTGCAATAGTAGACAACCCAAGGTATTGCAAATGGGGTATGTCCAGTCTTTTTTAGTAGCCACTTAGTCACAAACACTGGCCAAAATTGCGTTTTTTGCATTTTTCACACACAAACAAATACTAACGCTAACTTTGGCCAGTGTTTGTAACCAAATGGCTACTAAAAAAGACTGGACATACCCCATTTGCAATACCTTGGGTTGTCTCCTATTGCAAATGGTATGCCATTATGGGTGTAAATTTATTTCCTGGGCTACTATACAGTCTCAAAGGCAACGTAACCAATCTGGCGAATTTTTATTTCAAATGTAACACGCTATATTTGACCCTGTAACTTCCCAAAACACCATAAAACCTGTATATAGGGGGTACTGTTTTACACGTGAGACTTTGCTGAATACAAATATGTGTATTTTATTGCAGTAAAAGCAAACAGTATTATGACACGCACAGTTAAATGTCATGTAGAACTAAAAAAATAAAAAAAATCTTATTTTCTCCCATTTTTTTATATTTTTTTCATATTAAATTATGTTTCATAGCTAAAAATTTGATATTAAATGAAAGCCCTGTTTCCCCTGAATGAAATGATATATAATAAGGGGGTGGTGCATTTAATATGAAAGAGGTGAATTACGGTTGGACAGACATATAGCGCAAATGCCAGGTTTTGTTTACATTTTGTTTCGTTCACAACTTGTACATTTGGCTCCGCCCTTAAGGGGTTAAAGAAAACTAGAGCAGACAGGAAGAAATGGAGAACAGATCCTGAGAGAGGGAGAGAAGAGGAGGCGATTAAAGAAAGGTAAGTTCGTCATGACAGTGCCGCTTTAATCATGTGTTGTAAAAGTGCTTGTGCTTCCTTGTGATATCACATCCAAATAAAATCACCTTACTGTACAATGTTTAAAACTGAATAAGATTTGAATTGCAAAAACAAGCCTGAATGAATGTATGTGAAGATTTTTGTATGGCCTTTATTTGGGAGGCTGGAAATGGCAAGGAGAGTGTACAAAATAATTACAAAAATGTTGGTAGAATCATAGCACACCTGCTTGACCAAGAAATCTCAAGCAAACACTTTTTTACATCATTTTTCCATTATTCTTTAAAAGCATAAAATTGCCTTAATACTAATTCAGAAATCCTTATTTTTTTCTGTTTTTTTATTTTTTATTTTATGTCATTTTTATTTCCCATTGTAAAAACCTAATCCTTGAAGCACAAAAAAATTCAATAAAATCTGAAGATCTCTTGCTATTATCTGACCGTATGGTAGTAGAATGGCAATTTTGAACACGTACTTCTGCCATTATGCTCTGATGGATGTAAACAGCTCATTTCTGTTTAGGTACATTGCTATCTAAGTCAAGAGAAAGAAACACCTCTTTCAGCTATGACTCATAGTAGTTCAGCTAACAAATAAAAACATAGCGTCTTCCTGTAAAGAAATATTGATATTAATCATCCTGTTGTAGGGGAGGTTACATGTCTGGAAGAAATGAATCACCATTTGTTCTATCTGATATTCCAATTCAACATCAATCTCAAAAATGCAGACGGAGGCAATGTTATCTAGTGATCTTAAAGATTTCATCTCTGGAAATATAATGTCATTGAAACATATCAGATGGAGAATGGATCGGTCGTACTCTATCAATGAATATAATTACATAAGGCTGTTCTTAAAACCCTTCTATAAAGGCGTATGCTAAAAGACTGGGATCGAATTGACATGAAATTATTGCATTTTTTTTTAACTCTTTCATAAACATGTTTAAAATTATTTTTTCGTTTATCATGAGCCGAAAGTTTAGCTTTGGGAGTTTCTAGTTAGTCCTCCAAGGGACTATCTCTTTATTACTATTTTTTCATATTATTATGATTGGTCCAACTTGTACCTCTTTGCATATTACTTATTTACCCACAAGGTCCCCACTCCATGGGGGGGGGAGGGGGGGGGGGGTAATAGTTTGACTCAGGGACCATAGGATCTGTAAGCATTGTTCCATACACCCTTATACAAATTTTGTCTACTGTAACCTACAAGTTCATATGTTCTGTGTTGTTCATTTCTGTTACTCGGACCTTTTCCGGTATAAGCCTCCGTTGGTGCACTGACCTAATGCCTTTAGACACTGTGGCAAATGTGCCAGTGATGCCAAAGTGCTTTTCAGACGTGATTGAACGGATAAGTTACATCTTGTACTGATCATATACCACTGTCCCAGCTATCATCCATTCATAAGGTCCCAACACCACTGAGATGGGGGCTAGTAATAGTTAAGGTCTAGGGATCATCTGTCTGGTGAGTTTTGTCCCACTACTATATCCCTTTCAAAAGTTGGTATGTTCTGTGATGCTTATTTTGGTTACTTGGAAGATTTATTTTGTAATTGTTTTTGAAGCACTGACTTAATGCCTTTGCTACATTAATGGAACATTATGGCAACTGACTGTGTCAGTGCCTGCCAAAGTAATTTTTTTCTGACGGGTTAGAACGGATGAATCATCTCCAACACTATCACTCTAGTTATCATTTAATTCATCTGTTCCCGTCCTGTATTTCGTTCTGGTTTATTTTATTTTATTTTATTCTGCTTTCACTATATATGAATAATGATAGACTCCTCCCCCTTTTTGGACACAGAGAGTGTGGTCACCACGCCCACCTCCCCTGATTGGTCCAGATTACAGGGGAGGTAATTTGTCACTCTTTCTGATTCAGAGTGTTTGATTGGAGGTCTTAACCTTGAGGTGTATTAGACGATGGTATTACTTTGAACTGAGTTTACACTTTCTTTTTTTCTTTCTTTATCCACCTGGGCTCCCACGACGTTCGTAGTGTGCTGAAGCATCTCTTATAGATTTTTAGGGATTTTGTTAGGTTGCCATGAAGCAGCAGTGAGTTTTTGCTGTTTTGTGCTAGACAGTTAGTCCAGGGTGTCCTAGGGTATTTCTCTTAACCTTTATACTGGGAGATTTTACTCCATAAGGATAGGTTTACCACTTTTTTAGGCAATTTTATTACTCATTATACAATTGCTTTTGCTGCCTTCACTCTGGCTATTTATGTCAATTAGAGTGTGACAGGGGTTACTTTACCCTCCGCCTTTGTTTGTAACAAGGGTGAATGTTTTACCTATGGTACATTAATATACTATAACTACCTTCCATTCTCCACTTTATAGGGAGGTACTGGTAATGCCTAGACACCTCAGGACTCAGTCTGGACGCCCATATCTGTGACTACAGTTCTGCCTTTTTCTGTTGTCGGCACTATAACCACTGCCAGACACCTACTATCCCATTAGCGCTATTTTTCCTTCAACTGTATGACTAGACCGTGTTGTCACATATATACTAGGTTATTTAGGTGACTCTACTTTGACCGTCTAAAGGAATAAATTACCTACTCACCTGTACCTTATATTTAGTAATGTGACTTTATAGGATTAGCCTGGCCAGGCTTTTTTTTTTTTTACATTCTTTATTTTAGAGTGGCATGTTAACAGTACAGGTCAAACATTAGCAGTTAACACGGTATAACAAGTATTTCAAACTCAGTAAACCTTTATGTCTTTGGTAATTTTGTAATGTCATCTCTCATTGTCTTTACTTTTTCCCCCTATCATGTCTATCCCCGTCCTCCTGTCTTGGTCAGTCCTCAGTTTCCTGTGTCTTGTACCTAGTGTTCGTATTGATCCATTATACTGGACCTGCCTTTGCGGGGAAAGTTAGGCGGGGTCCTAACACAGGTCGGTTTGGCTCTTAGTATGGGGCCTGCCGGAAGGTCTGTGTTTTGTGTTTTATGCTTTAGCGAGTGTGTGGCCATCAGTTTGCATGGGTGTGTGCTTCGGTTGGTGAGGTGCGATATAGTAGCTATGCTTCTATGTTGGGGCCATTCTCCCCTCAGCTCACCAGGGGGATGGGGGCTTGTCCATTCCTATAAGTATTCCCCTGGGGCCTTCACTCGGTTCAGCTCCGAGCCCTATGGGCGTAGCGCGAGGGGTATGCTCCTTGCATCAGCTCCAGGCACCCTCCCCCCACCCCGGAGGGAGTGGTGGTGCTGCCTCGACCGGGTGGTCTCCGGTCTGCCCACTGTCATCGGCCTCTGTGTGTCCCGTTATTGCTAAAAGCGTTAGGATCACCCAGGTGCGAGGTGGTCATTGGTCTTGGTGACCTCTTCGTATAGCCGGGGCCCCTTCTCATTGTGTCGCCCTCCCCTCCATTGCCCACGTCTCTGTCTGGAAGTGAGTCTCTCCGGGCAAGGTCCCGTATTTTCCTATCAGTCGCCTGGTTATGGCCTGGTTATGGTGGTGGTTTTTGGAAGAGAGGAAAGGAAAGAAAGGGAAAAAAAGGGGGGGGGAGTTAGCGCTGCCGCGGTCCAGTGCTCTCCTACGCTACTCAGCCTCCTCTTCTGGCCCCGGGCATGCAGCCCCCAGCCGCCCCCACCTCCGGTCAGAGATGTAGGCTATCCACGGCGTCCATAGGCGGGTGCAGCGTTCTTGTGTTCCTCGGAGTTCCGCCGTAAGGGATTCCATTGTATAAAGCTCATCGACCTTGTCTATCCATTGTGTAATGGTTGGGATATCCTGCGATTTCCATCTGGCGGGGATAAGGCTTTTGGCTGCGTTGAGAAAGTGTCTGATAAGGGTTTTCCACATCTGGGTGTGGTTTAAGAGCATAGGTAGGGGCTCCATGGGGATGTCCTCGTCTATTGTTGGGTGCGATCCCCATGGCATGTAGTCATGCAGGAGTCCTATACCAGCACGTCAGGAGTTTGTAATTAAGTTCTTGCATTTTGGAGCTGAGTATTCCTTGGTGGGACAGAACGTGTATTTGCTCCCATTGCTCCCAAGTTAGTTCAGAGAAAACCATTTGGGACATATAAAACAATGTGACCGTTAAAGGGACACTCTAACAACTTAACTTTAATTGTCTAAGTGCCTGCAGTCCTGCTCCCCCACCTACAACTCAAATCCATATAGCAAACTAGTCAGAGGGCTTCAAAAGCACGGCTTCCAGTCATGCCTCCAAGCATTCTGGGAATGACAGCCGGAAATCCTCTTCTTCTTCATAGGCGCATCGCGTCAAGCACCGCGCATGCACCTAAGATGCACAGTGCTTTGTATGAGGAGCATTGGATCGGACGGTCATCCTGAAGGCACCCTCGAGGAGGAGGTCACGGCAGTGCCAAGGGAGATTCGGCACTGGAGAAATAATGAGTTATTTGTTTTCATTTTTATTATTTCATTTTTGATATTTACGTACGGGGAGGACCTAAATTACAAGGGGCATCAGGGCTGTGTCATTAGGAAAACAGATAACATATTTGATATTAGAGGGTTTGCTAAATTGACAATAATCCAAAATGTACTGAATTCGAATTGCTACATATTATTTCTGATTCAAAATCTAAACTAGCCTGAATCTACCTAATACATCCTCAGATACCATAACGATTATGCAATAATTAGTCCTGTAGCAATTTTTAAGCTATTTTCCTTGATTTAAACATTTAAATATATATGTAGTAAAACAGAGGCAGTAGTGTTTTCATACCCCTTCATTTGTCATATTTTTAAATGTTGTAGTTTTATGCTTAATTATTTAAATTATTATGTATTTAATTTTAATCTACACTGAATATCAAAAGGGACAAAGCAAAAAAACTAATTTTGGCAAACTTTGGAAATTTATTAAACAGAAAAAAATTGAATATCATATTGATATAGGTTTTCAGATCCTGTGCTGTGACACTTGACATTATTTGTTTTTTACAATCTTTATAGACATATTTTATTTGCAGAAGTAAGAATTAATGTTTACGAAAGTAACATAGCAAGATATAAAATAACAGCTCAGAATACATTTGCAATCCATTAGTGTTGGCAACTCAATGCTGAGGATATTGCTTTGATCCATTGATTGCGACAAGATTATACCCCATTCGAGATCAATGAGATGGCCATTGTGCAGCTCAAGAAATGTCTGAGCACAAGGTAGAGAAGATACATTTTCAACAGGCAGGAGAAGAAGAATTAAGAGTAGGAAAGAGAAAGGGGATTATCTAGGAGTTAAGAAGAGAACACAGGTGGTTGAGGGTGAAAAATGGCAAGAGGTGATTGAAGGTATGATTTATGTCCATATTTGCTCAAACCCCTTTCTAGATGAGTACCCAACTCATGGTCAGGGGTACATGAAGGGCACCTATAATAGCCTCCTCTCCATTTCCTCTCCAAATAGTTCACTGTCCACTGGTACTAAGGTAAAATTGCCACACCCTCCACATCTCCTCATGATGTTCAGTATGCTCCTTCCACATTGCCGTACTCTCCTCCACTCTCGAGCCAGGCCTGGAACGTTGGGGTTTTTGTTGCAGTCAGAAAGCAGGGATCAGAGAGCACACCCCTGTCAATAAGTGTCTTCACAGAGTTTTCTTATATTTGGAGATAGGAAGTTTGGAACAGTTTAAAAGCACATCCACTGGTTGGAAGATCACCTCCTCATTTGCAACAGATGACATGGCATGGAGTCATATTTTTTCTTTCAATAAGGTACTAGGATCGGACACTCCCAAAAAATATGTAAGAGTGAGCCCACCACCCCACAGCATCTCCAGCATACATCGGGTGCCGTGTGGTAAAACCTGCGTAATTTCATCAATTACATCACTACAATACTCCACTTATCTGACTTTTATGACAGACTGGCCAAATGGAAGCCTCTTCTCACTGCAAGATACATGAAAGGCTGCTTGGAAATTGCAAAGCACACAAAGGACCCTCAGACTGTGATAAACAACATTCTATGAACTGATGAAAGAAAGATTGAGCTGTTTGGCCTCAATTGAGAGTGTCATGTCTGAAGGAAACTAGGCACCACGCATCAAATGCAAAAGCACCCCAAAGGTGAAGCATGATGATGGTAGCATCATGCTTAGGGGTGATTTAGGGCAGCAGGTACCCTCAGACCCAAGAAAAACTGGACACAATAAAATACAGAGATATTCTTTATAGAACAACCTGGTCCATAGAGTCAGGACCTCAAACTGGACTGAAGGTTCACCTTCCAACTGGACAATGACCATAATCACAAGACTAAGAAAAAACACGAGTGGCTTAGGCACAACTATGTGAATATCCTTGAGTGGCCAAGCCAGAGCCCGGAATTGAACATCAAACATCTCTGGAGATACCTGAGAAAGGCTGTTAACCGACTGTCCCCAGCTAACATGACAGAGCTTGAGAGTTACTGCAGAAATGAATAACAGAAACTACCCAAATCCAGGTGTGCAAAGTGTTGCATCATATCCAACAAAAAGACTTGAGGCTGTAATCGCTACCAAAGATGTCGCAACTAAGTACTGAGTTAAGGGTCTGAATACTTATATCGATGTCATATTTTTTATTTTATTCATGTCAATATATTTGCAATAGTTTCATAAATCAGGTTGTTTTTTTGCTTATAAAAAATAATTTAAACAATTGCAACCTAAGGATGCATATTAAAAATATATATTTTTAAATTAAGGGGTCTAAATACTTGTATTATACTGAATATGTATATACAGATAAAACTAGTATAGCCGGTAAAAGAAAACTACCTTAAATTTGGATGTATCTGTTAAATCTGTTCTAATAATTTCTTATTAACAATTCCTTATTAATACAACATTTAAAGTTAACAATGTAATTAAGATAAAGTATATTCTTAACTCTGTTTTATTTCTATTGCTAAAAATGGCATTAAACGTAGTGGTAGCAATCCCTCGTTTAAAGCCTTCTTTTGACATCCAGCATACACACAAAAAAGATCAAGTGGGGTTTCAGCTATTCCTAAATAGATAGAATGCAATTATTATTATGTTATTATTCTGTTATTATTTGTATAGCACCAACAAATTCTACAGTGCTTTACAGTGGGTGGACGAACAGACATGTAGTTGTAATCAGACAAGTTGGACACACAGGAACAGAGGGGTTGAGGGCCCTGCTCAATGAGCTTACATGCGAGAGGGAGTAGGATAAAGTGACACAAAAGTAAGGATAGTATTAGACTAATGAAAGTTGCAAGAGAGGAATCAGTCGGGAGCTATTAACAGTTTAATTGAAACGCTTTTATGAAGTGGGTTTTTAATGATTTTTTTTATGAATGGAGACTGGGTGAGCATCTAACGGAGGAGGGAAATGAATTCCTCAGGAACGGTGCAGCCCTCGAGAAGTCTTGAAGGCGAGCATCAGAGGTGGGAGTACGGACAGAAGATAGACGTAAGTCTACAGCAGAGCGTAAAGGCCTAGACGGGGTATACTTGTGTATTAGGGAGGATAGAAAGGTGGGAGCAGCAGTATGTAGAGATTTGAAAGCAAGAACCAGAATTTTAAATTGAGCCCTATATCTCACAGGAAGCCAATGTAGCGACTGACAGAAGGGTGAGGCGTGGGAGGTGCAGGCGGACAGGAAAATGAGCCTCGGCGCCGCATTCATTATGGACTGTAACGGCGCAAGTTGGGATAATAGTGTGATATTGTATCCAGATCGCTATTTGGACACTGATTGCACTCACGAGACGTATTTAGATATTGTGCCTCAAAGCCTCCCTGGAGCTGCCCTAGGGGCTGCCAATACACTTCGCTTTGTGTTAAATTTCCACATGAATATTTTGGAACTCTGGATGCAGATGTAAAAGGAATGTATTAAATTTTTTTTTAAGTAAGTATAAAGAACATAGGTCCTACGTGTTTCGTCTAATTGCTTTAGACCTCCTCAGGAACTACATATGTAAAAAGCATTTAAATAAAGTTTTTAAAAAAAAGCATGCATTATTTTTACTGCTGCCTATCATAACCACCTGCATTTACTGCCTTTGCTGCAAAATGTGGCATCATTGAAGTCTGTGTTAGCAGCAACCAAAAACTATTTTTATAGTTGTCATTCAAAACAGTTTGCAAAAACAAAGACACATTCATCTCTAAGTTAGTAAAAGAAATTACGATTCAAAAGTATGCTACAAATTTGATTTGCATGTCACTCTGTAGTTCAGCAAAAAGGTACAAACTTGTAGCGAAAAGAACGATTTCATTGAGCTGTTTAATATTCTGTAAAATAGTACAATGGTTGAATGAGACCAATACTCTCATAAGAACAACAAGTACAGCTCGATTGCACAATTAAATAAGCTTTTATATTCTTGGGCAATGTTTGTTTTTGTTGTAACAGACACCGAATGATAATACAAAACAATAATTATAGAAAAGGGAGTGGCCCATTATAGTAAAGGCGGGAAGATGTATTATATTTCATGAGAGAATTACTTTTATCATCTCATTCTACTTTCGATCTTAATTCCCCAGGGAAAAAAGACAAGCTCTTCAAAGTATTTTGTTATTCTATAGTCATTAAAAGAGTGAGTTTCACAACTGGCTTTGTTCAAACAGTTGTAATCAGTGACGTTCAATACTTGGAATAATAAAACACATAAACATAAACAGAAAATATGTGTTATAATTATGTATAAAGAGACAACAGTGTAAAATGATGGACAAACAGGCACGTAATTGCAACCAGGCAAGTTGGACATATACGAGTAAAAGATGTTGAGTGCATAAAGCAAGAGACAGAGAACATTTTATATTTCTTACTTAAAATCAGAAAATTATAAAATACAGGGATTTTTAGTCATTCACAGATTACAATCTTTTGGGTCTCAATCTTCACATTATTTGTTTACACTGGGAATAAATGCAATGCACATTCATGGCCCACCCAGAGTAATTTGTAAAAATGTTTAAGAATATTTGAAAACTTCCGTTGGTTCCTCCAGGCACCCACAGCCATAGCCCTGCTCTCTAGATTCTCCTTGCAACTGAGCTAAGCAGGATGTGCTGGGTGCTGTCATTGGTGCTTTCAGCCACGAGTTCGGCCCTGTAACATGCCAATTTTCACTCAAGGGTGGCAGCCAATGAATGCGGCTCTGTATCGAGCCATGCTTAGCTTGGGGGAGACATCCAATGAGTGTGGCCCTGTACCGAGCCATGCTTAGCTCCGGGAAGACATCTAACGAGTGCGGCCCTTATGCTTAGCTTAGGGGAGACATCCAATGAGTGCGGCCCTGTATTGAGCCATGCTTTGCTCCGGAAAGACATCTAATTAATGCGGCCCTGTATCAAAATATGCTCAACTCCAGGGAGACATCCAATAAGTGTTGCTCTCTATTGAGTCATGCTTAGCTCAGGGGAGACATCCAATGAGTGTTGCCCTGTATCAGGCCATGCTTAGCTCAGAAGAAGATATCCAATGAGTGTGGCCCTGTATTGAGCCATGCTTAGCTCAGGGGAGACATCTAATGAGTGCGGCCTTGTATCAAGCAATGCTTAGCTCAGGGGAGACATCCAAGAGTGTGGGCCTGTATCAGGTCATATGTAGCTCAGGGGAGACATCCAATGAGTGCGGCCCTGTATTGTGCCATGCTTAGCTCAGGGGAGACATCCAGTTTCTGCTGCAGGAGAACATCAGATGATGCATGGGCACTCAGGGAATCCACTGAAGTAATAAATCTGTCCCTAAATGCTTTGATAAATTACACTGGCAGATACCAGGAAACACAAGGCACCATAATTACTACAGTCAGAAGTAGTGGTTATGGTGCTTGGAGTATTCCTTTACTAGAAATTATATCTCCTTCGCATTGTTGTTCTTCTGTATATCAAATTTGCCTTAGACAAGCTAGCCATTTATATCATATGTATTATTTCTATTTATTTGTAAACCAGCAACTATTAATATTCATAGTATGAAGTGTTAACCATACTTATCTCTGATATATTGAAACAAACAGAACGAGATGGCATAGAGAGGCCTTTTCCCTTGAGCTTGCATTCTATAGAGACCTTGAAGGAAATCGTTTCGGTCTGGAGCGTAGTTGATGTTGACAGATGACAATGGCAGACTCTGGGGAATGCGAGTATCAGAGGACTGACAGTAATCACATAAGTCTGAGAAGAAGTTCTGGAGAATCACAAAATTATTTGGGAGGGAAGCTAAGGCAAAAAATGTCACCTGAACTTATTCTTACTTTAATTTATGGAGCATAAAAATTTATATATGGTGCTAAAAATCTCTAACCATTGACAGATAATTTAATTGTTCATGTTTAATGTGTCGCATCATAATCAAACATAATATCCTTTTAGTGTGTGTATAGTCCTTATGGATTATAGCGACTACTCTGATGATCTAAAAAGACAGCTCAAGGATATAAACACGTACTATCCATTAAAGGGAGATCCCACAACAGAAATACAGAAGAAAGTAGCGGATACTCTGGATATGGCTTTAAGAGCTGGATACATCGATACAGAATTATATCATTTTTTGATTAAGTCTTTCCCCCGCACTCCGGTGATATACAGCATCCCGAAGATACACAAGAATGCTCAGAGACCGCCGGGGAGACCAATAGTTTCAGCCATTGATGGGGTATTGGAACCCATCCCACAGTGGCTTGACTTTATTTGTAAAGAAACTGTTGAGGCTCTATAAACCTGTGTTAAAGACACACAGTCTTTACTGAAGAATCTTAAATCCTTGGATTTCCAAGATACAGCACCGGTCTTTATCACCATGGATGTGTCCAATTTATATACTGTCATCCCACACATAGATGGGGTAGAAGCAATGCGTCAAGTGCTGTGTAGTTCACCATTGTATCGAGGTCCTCCGATTGAATTTGTATTGGAGTTATTATCATTTATCCTGCACAATAATTATTTCAGATTTGAAGAGCAATGGTATTTACAGATAGCGGGAACTTCTATGGGCTCGGCAGTAGCACCAAGATATGCGAATGCATATATGTATATGTATGAAATACAATACATATTAACCCCATATGCAAGATTCATCACAGGATATTATCGCTACATAGATGATCTCCTTATAATCTGGAAAGGCACAGCACAAGAGGCACAGCACATGATAGATGCATTGAACCAGTTACCTACACCAATTAGGTTTACGTCCAATATCAGTGAAAACTCAGTCCAATACTTAGATCTGGAGCTATCCTATGGAGCAAATGGAATTGAATATACACTGTTTCCAAAACGACAGATCGCAACACATGCACAGAGTGCACATCCTGGGGCCTTGAAAAAATCTATACCTAAGGCACAATATCAGAGGGTTATACGTAACAACTCTAATGCAGCTACAGCCGAGTTACAATTGGAATCAATGACCCAAAAGTTTGTGAACAGAGGATATGAAGGTCGAGTACTACAAGAGGCACTCATTCAGGCCAGGTTAGCCCCGAATCAGGCCAAGGCTAATTCTTCACAACGTATGGTGTTTCCTTTGACATTCCACAACTCAGCTGACAAGGTTACAGCATTAATTAAGGATAATTGGAAAATGATATCTACGGATGATTCACTGCCCAAAATCTTTAAAGAACCGCCCATGATCTGTTACAGAAGAAACAGGAACCTATGCGACATGTTGGTACACACATATCCTGTGGATAGTTACACCAAGACATCAAAGAGTAACATACGTGGCTGTATACGCTGTCTCGGGTGCGTAACCTGCGGTCACATGATTCCATCTAAAAAATTTAGTCATCCCCATACTAACAAAACATATGACATTAGGTACACCATTTCATGTAAAACATATTTTGTTATTTACAAACTCATGTGTCCCTGCGGACTATATTACGTGGGCAAAACCGAAACCCCTATATGTGAGCGTATTCGGGGCCACCGGTCAAGTATCAGGCTGGCCTATCGTGATGGCCAATCTGACAAACCGGTGGCCAAACATTTTTTGGAGAAGGGACATCCATTATCCTCACTCAAATTTGTGAGTATAGACCACATACCTGTCCAAAGAGGGGTGGCAATAGAGGACGGATGCTGCTCCAAAAGGAAGCATTTTGGATACACCAGTTGGACACTTTGGCACCGAAAGGGCTAAATGAGAATATCCCATATTACTCATTTATTTGATCTCCAATAGCTTGTACTATATTATTCTGCATATTATTTTGTATATATTCATGTGTGTTTTTAGTATGATCGCTCTGGTATTTTTGACTTGTATGTACAGTATGTTATGAATTGCTTTGCATTACCACATTTCTAATTTATTTTATTTTTACATTTATGAAATTTATATCTCAATTTATATATGTACAGCTTGGTGGTTTTCACTGTCACACTTAGAGTCACATAAACTACTGATTGTTTCATTATACCAGTATCACGATGCTCTTGTAGCATCACACGAATTATTGATGAAGTCTCTGCATTATAGCAGAATAGACACACTTTCAGTGTTATGCACACATTAATATTGG
Organism: Pelobates fuscus; assembly: GCF_036172605.1. Classification (NCBI taxonomy): domain Eukaryota; kingdom Metazoa; phylum Chordata; class Amphibia; order Anura; family Pelobatidae; genus Pelobates; species Pelobates fuscus. Next base: position 85,767,535 of record NC_086325.1, on the reverse strand, counting down.
AAAAAAACAGAGTGTATAGGCGCTCGCTATAACGTGGTGAATCAGTGAGGGCTGCTGTATACAATACAAGTATTCCCAAAAACCTTGTATATTAGTGAAACAAAAAATATATAAAATATGGCGTATACTGCGCCCAAAAGTAATATGTACATACACCTCTGAGGGGAGAGTTGGTAAAATACCTCGGAATAATAAAACAGAGGAAAAAATAATAGTGCAATACAGTTTATAACAGTGCAAATATATTGTGCTGGGTAACTATAGGAAAATCACTCACATAGGGTAGAGCTATAAAAGAGCTCTACTTTGTTCAGCGTGGACGGTATAATCCCCGTCTAAGGATACAAGCTGGTACAGATGATTTTGATCCTCCAGATGAGAAGATAAAAATAAAAGAGAGAGACACTCTGATAGTGTAGTAAGTACTGTAAATCCAGGATAGTTAAATAAAAGTATTGTACTTACAATTTGTAGAGTAAGACCTGCTCTAGTAATCTCAGCATGGGTGGTACTATCCCCACCTAAGGATATGATGGAACCAGGTAGTCAGCAGGACATCGAAATGCAGGTAAAATAATAAAGGATAAATGGCTAAATGCAATATAAAATAAACTATTTTATTATTATAAAATATAAAGCATATAAAAGTATAAGTCCAATAGTCCAAAGGGAAGGGTATCCCACTTGACGCGTTTCGCCTCTCCAGAGGCTTTATCAAAAGTGTGGGATGATTCCTCGGTGTCCTGCATAAATAAGGGCGAGTTGATTGTAGAATGCTACCTGGTAAGTATCTCTTCCGGTTCCGTAATGCATACCGGAAGTGATGTGACAAGATAGGGGACGGTCGGCAAGTTCCGGCCGTCATGCGTACCATCGTGGACCGCACGCGTCATAGCCGGAAGTGACGTGACGCGACCTGCGGTTCAACGGTCACATGTCTTCTGCTTGGAACGCACGCATCGTCAAAAATGGCGTGCGTTGCGTTCCAGGCATGGGTAACCTATGTCTCCCATGAATGGAGATGGGGAAAGTAGTAAAAAGGGAAAAGAAATGCAGTATAAGTATACTAAGCTAATATATAATAAAACATAGAAACATCAGGTTTCGTAAGGAATGCCACTTTAAAACGTTTTTATATGGGCAAAAAAGATACTAACACCACAAACATAAGTAGTAACGTAAATCAGACCACTTACAAAAAAAGTTTTTTAAAAAATAAATCCACTTTTTACCCAGCCCACTGTAAATCGAGCGCCTTAGAGATGTTTGAAATTAAAGTATGCAAAGACCTAAAAACCTTGAATAGCAGAAAAAATGATAAAGCTAACATTAACAAAAGAGAGAAACAAACATTAAAAGACCTCTACAATGATCCATCAATAGTGATCAAGCCCGCCGATAAAGGCGGAGGGCTTGTAATCCTATCCAGCGACAAATATGAAGCTGAGGCCTATAACCAATTAAACGATACATCTACTTATACTAAATTAAAAAATAACCCTATCATTGATATTAAGGACAAATTAAAAGCCTATTTAGACAAAGGAAAAGATTATGGCATAATAGACGATAGAGAATACAAATACATACACATACTACATCCCAAAATTCCAGTCATATATTTTTTACCCAAAATCCACAAGGACCTCACCAATCCCCGGGTCGTCCTATTGTGTCAGGCATAGTCTCACCACTCTCTAATTTGTCTGAATATATTGACATTATGTTACAGCCCTATGTTGTTAAAACCAAGTCCTATTTGAAAGACACGATTGACCTTAATAAAAAATTAGAAGCGGTAACATGGCAAGAAGATTTCCCTTTAATGACCTGCGACGTCAAATCACTATATACCATCATTCAACATGATAAAGGATGTAATGCAGTGAGGACAGTATTGGAAAAGGACGACTCTATGCCCCAAGAACAGATAAATTTCGTAATAGAGGGGATAGACTTAATCTTGAAAAACAACTTCTTTTGGTTTAAAGACGGGTTCTATCTACAAAACACTGGTACAGCCATGGGCACCAGGTTTGCACCCAGCTATGCCAATCTCTATATGGCCGATTGGGAAGATCGCATGGTCTGGAGTGGGCATAGCTGGGTGGACAGCCTGGTAGCCTATGTGAGATATATTGATGATCTCCTCTTTATATGGAAAGGCCCGATCTCCTCGACACAGGAATTTGTATCTTTCTTAAACACCAATGATGAGGGCATCATTCTATCAGCCAATATTAGCACTACATCAGTGACCTATCTTGACCTTGACATATATATAAAAGATAACAAAATACACACTAAGACACACTTCAAAGATGTACACGTCAATAATTACATAAAAACTGACAGTTGCCATAACAAAGTATGGCTGGATAATATACCCAAGAGCCAAATGCTGAGACTCAGAAGGAATTGCTCTGAAACCCCAATCTTTAACAAACAGGCACATGAGTTAAAGAAAAGATTTATACAGAAAGGGTACAATAACAACAAAATAGAAGAGACTATCAAGGAAACTTTGTTTTTAAATAGAAAAGAACTGGTACATAAAAAAAAGAAAGACGTGAAACAGGATTTTACACTACCTATTGTAATGGATTTTAATAATAAAAATAAACAACTTAGGTATATTTTAAATAAACATTGGCACCTTTTAAAAGAAGATGAGGTATTAGGCAAAATTATACCAGACAAGCCAAAAATAATCTTTAGAGGTGCCCCCAATTTAAAGATGCACATCACAAAAAACTTTACAAAAATTGACCCAAAAAAAATAGATAATTTTATGGCTACAAAAAAGGTTTTTTAAAATGTAACTGCTGCATAGCATGCAGAAAGACAAAACCAACATCCAAAGTAACTACCGACTTCAGATCCAACAACACAGGAAAAATTTATAATATCAAAAACATCATTACTTGCAACAGCAAAAATGTAATATACTTATTAGAATGCCCATGTGGGCTTCAATATATCGGCAGAACTATCAGACCCCTCAAAACCAGAATAGCAGAGCACTGCAGGAACATAGAAAAGGGCTTTGCCAACCACGCTGTCTCTTCTCACTTTTGCACACACGATAATAATCCTAAACTACTTACGTTCACGGGTATTGCAATTGTTAATAAACACTGGAGAGGTGGCGATATTATCAAACAGATCGGAAAGACAGAAATGAAATGGGTATACTATCTAGATACCCTACACCCCAAAGGTCTGAACATTGAATTCGATTTATATAATTTCTTATAATCAAAAGTAGTCTTTAATTTTTTAATTACTGACTAATATATTATATATTTTTTTACTTTTTACTTTTTATCTTTTAATTACCTATATTTTCAAATTTCATATATATCATAATATCTTTTTTAATATATAAAGTTTTTATTAGTTACGCCTTTTTAGCCATAGTTTATCTCTATATTCGTTTTCTCAATTTTTATCTATATACATATATGTTCATATATGCCTTTGGGGATAAGTCTTCCCCTTTTTGCCATATACATTTCCCCCTCTTCTATTACAATATATTCTTTTGTAATATATACCTGTTATCATAGTGTACCTATGTAGATACCACCAATACTGCCATAGTTATAGGACTGTGTATATTTTAATATTTTAATATTTATACTTTGTTATTTATTACCTGTTAAATTATATGTCCTTCATTTGTTATTCTAAATATGTTTCCATGGCAATTGTAATTTTACTTTAAAAGATTTCGATCATGCATCTCACTGATGTGTCTATGTTTTATTATATATTAGCTTAGTATACTTATACTGCATTTCTTTTCCCTTTTACTACTTTCCCCATCTCCATTCATGGGATACATAGGTTACCCATGCCTGGAACGCAACGCACGCCATTTTTGACGATGCGTGCGTTCCAAGCAGAAGACATGTGACCGTTGAACCGCAAGTCGCGTCACGTCACTTCCGGCTATGACGCGTGCGGTCCACGATGGTATGCATGACGGCCGGAACTTGCCGACCGTCCCCTATCTTGCCACATCACTTCCGGTATGCATTACGGAACCGGAAGAGATACTTACCAGGTAGCATTCTACAATCAACTCGCCCTTATTTATGCAGGACACCGAGGAATCATCCCACACTTTTGATAAAGCCTCTGGAGAGGCGAAACGCGTCAAGTGGGATACCCTTCCCTTTGGACTATTGGACTTATACTTTTATATGCTTTATATTTTATAATAATAAAATAGTTTATTTTATATTGCATTTAGCCATTTATCCTTTATTATTTTACCTGCATTTCGATGTCCTGCTGACTACCTGGTTCCATCATATCCTTAGGTGGGGATAGTACCACCCATGCTGTGATTACTAGAGCAGGTCTTGCTCTACAAATTGTAAGTACAATACTTTTATTTAACTATCCTGGATTTACAGTACTTACTACACTATCAGAGTGTCTCTCTCTTTAATTTTTATCTTCTCATCTGGAGGATCAAAATCATCTGTACCAGCTTGTATCCTTAGACGGGGATTATACCGTCCACGCTGAACAAAGTAGAGCTCTTTTATAGCTCTACCCTATGTGAGTGATTTTCCTATAGTTACCCAGCACAATATATTTGCACTGTTATAAACTGTATTGCACTATTATTTTTTCCTCTGTTTTATTATTCCGAGGTATTTTACCAACTCTCCCCTCAGAGGTGTATATACGTATTACTTTTGGGCGCAGTATATGCCATATTTTATATATTTTTTGTTACACATTAATATTCTCTCTATAATCACCCTGTTTAAGGTAAACACTTCACCTACACTAAGATCGCAGTGTCCGGGCACCCATATACACATTTTTGCGATGCCCGCATGTATCACGTGCACGTAAGGGGGCGGAGTTCATTGTTGTATGCGCGCGCATACCCGGAAGTGCTCCATTACACGGCTGTTAGACGTTCACTGCACCTGGGTGAGTTTTATCTAATTACTTACTACCTATATATTGTCTGTTCTGCGATTACATTAAATACTGTGCTGTTACCCTGAGGAAAGTCCCGAGCTGGGACTGAAACGTTGGTCTGTTTTAAACTTTGTTAAATAAATTTTGGACTTTTATAAGACCGGTGAGCAGCTGTTCTTTGTTAGAATACATCAATCAAGGGATTCCCCACGTTAGAGAGCTGGTCAATGTTCAGGGAATTTTACCCAAAAATTAGATTAGAGGGATTCCCCGAACATAGACAAGCACGCCAGAGCAGAGAATCCATCTAATCTATGTTCACGGAACGTTCTCTGAACATAAATTTGAGGTATTCCCTGCTCTGCTGCGCTTGTCTATGTTCAGGGAAATTTCCCTGAATATAGACCTGCACTGGTGCACATGCTCTGTAGGACATCCTTACTTACCGACCAATTTGTTTTACGACCGGGTCATGAGAACGGAGCCTGATCGGTAAGTGGTGAGGAGTAGCTGTATACACAAGTCGGTTGAGGTCTGCTGAAATCAACCTACCAGTAGGCCTTTAAATTAAAGAAGGCCAACCTAAGGAATTAGTTCAAAAGTGTTCATAAACCATGCCTTAAAATATATTTCACTATATTTTCTTTTCAGGATTCAGAATTGTTTGACCCAGATAAAAATAGTGGAAGAAAAAATAAGAGTTTTTTCTTTTTATTATTTGAAATTCACTGGTTACTGTAGCAGGAGCTGATAAACAATTTGTGAAAAAAGTTAGATACTAGTTTTCATCATGTAAGTGGAATACAAAATGTAAAAAAAACTGATAAGAGTAGAGAAACTTCCTGCCTTGTTATCAGTGGTAGGGGACGTGCAAAACAAAGTGAAACAATCTATTGCGAAAGAGTTAATACTCAACTGTGGGTAAGAAATGCTCCTTTGAAGATAAATGAATATATACCAGTGTCCTGCACCATTGATAAGACATGAGCTTTTGCTGAACATTGAGTTCAAAACGGATGCGGTCTCAAGCATGAACAAATGATAAGAAGTTAGAGGAATTTTCTGATCAAATATGTACATCAAATCACTCCAAAATGTAACATGTTTAAACTACACTTAGAAAGGAAATAATGAAAGTGTTAAAAAAGTAATGAAATGGTAATAAAGTAGAAATTGATTTCTAATTTAAAAATTAAAACGTCATACCCCGTGATCTTGTGTATTCAAGTAGAACAATTTTAGTAATTTAATGTAGTTCATGAAAATAGTAAGGGTTTATCCACAACTGTACCATATAACTGCCCCATGTCTCATTTGTTTAAATGCAATATACAACTTACATTATACATTAACAAACTAGTTACAATAATAATAATAATAATAATAGATCTCAGAACAAAAAAAAACAAAAAAAGAAGATACACGTCTATGAATTTCTCCTGTTTTCTGGAAATTTTTAACTCCTGCTGGGATCAGGAATTAACTGAGACTTCTCAGTCTGGAACAAGAATTGTTTGCAACCACGGTCACAGGGGTCGCCACTGCAATTAGGACTGTCACTCCAGGGCGCCCAGCTGCAGTAGCAACCTCTGTGACCGTGGGCCCCCGGCATAATTTCAAGGCTGCAGTTACCGGGTTACTGGCAGGAGGGGAGAGCTGTCCCGCACTGCTCCGCTGCTCCGCGTGGCATGGCCAAGCAGTCTGACAGGAAGTGCTCACTGAGAAACACTTCCTGTCAGATGCATACCGCAGCCAGAAGCATGTACAGGAGGGGAAGGCGAATAGACAAACGGAGGGCTTGGGGGAGGAAACGGGAAACAAGAAGGGACTGAGGGAAGACGGAATTGGATACATTCAGGAGTTGGGGGGAGGAGGGAACGGGACACATGGAGGGGCTGGAGTGAGGGAATGGAACACATTGAGGGGATGTGGTAGAGCGAATGGGACACATGTAGGGGCTGAGGGAGAGGGAATGGGACACATGGAGGGACTGGTGGAAGAGACGCATAGATGAGCTGAGGAGGAGGGAATAGGACACATGGAGGGGCTTTGGGGCGAATGAGACACACAAAGTGGGATTGGGGTATGCCTGATCCTGATGAAAGTTCCAGTGGGAACTGAAACGTTGATCTTTCAATGGATAATCAATAAACTGTACGTTTTAAACCTTTCTAAGTCCGAGAGTGCTGATCACTATCTTCAAATATATCTATATCTATATATATAGATATAGATATATATATATATATAAATCCGGTAGAGAAGCCAGCACTCGAGGACTTTTCAAAAAGTAGTAAGTTTAATCCAATAGGTCAACGTTTCAGTTCAAACATTAGAACTTTCTTCAGGACATAATGACACATACATGTAAACAAGTGTTTATAAGATCTAATGTTAATAATTCTTAAAGATGTCAAAGAGGATCTAATGGACACTAGAAAAAAGATTGTGGATTTGGAAAATCAATATTTTATACTGTTAAACTCACAGGAAGGGGTCTTGTTTAAACTGAAACTGGCAGAAGAATCCCTGAAGTATAAAAACGAACGTATTAAATTTAAACGTCAGAAACAAGATCGGGTACAACAAGATTATAAAGAACATCAAGTTTATAGATGGCTCTCGGGGGAACAACGTCCCAGACCTAGAAGAATACGGAAAAAGATCATTAAGCCCAACATCACCACAATAGATGCCACTTCAGGTGAATAAGGTTCAGAATCAGAAAATGTACAAACCCAAAACTCTAGTCATTTTCTAGAACCAGAGAGATCAATAAAATTGGGAACCACAACCAGAAGCAGGATCAGAAACGAAAATGGGGGAACACAAGGAGAGGCCAGAAAGGACATCCACACTGGTCAAACAGGGTAACCCCCGATACGACAGTAGCTCCGGTATTTATTTTATCAGATAGGCAATTGACTGACCAGGAAATAGATATACTTAGTAAAGGACTTTCATTTATTCCCACAACTCAACCTAATAAATTTCAATAGGAAGTGGAAATGTTTAAATTAAACTTAGACTTTAGACTTAAAGAATTCTTTGAAAAAGGTAATAAGAAACAGGATGTACAAAATCTGACATCCAGATTTAAACTAAAAAGCTCATTTGATCCTCCACAAAGTCATTCTACTATCAAAACCTTTCTCACATCTTGAAAACTAGCACAGATACAGCCACATTAAGCATAGTAATATGTCAAATGAACAACACAAGCTAATCAAGGGAATGGCTAATGACCCCTCAATAATACTTAGACCAGCGGACAAGGGGGGCGGGATAGTCGTTCTTAATTACAGAGAATATTCATCTGAGATCAATAGACAATTGGCAGATCAAACTACATATGTTCCTTTACAACATGACCCTACGGCAGAAGTGATGAGGAAGGCAGAAGATACATTGGAGATGGGACTACGATCAGGATATATTGATATAGATCTATTTAATTACTTAAGGAAGAGCAACCCTAGAACACCCATTTTGTACACACTGCCGAATATTCATAAAAGTCTAAAGAAACCACCAGGACGCCCGATAGTCTCCGCAATTGACGGGATGTTGGAACCAATAGCAAAATATCTTGATTTTTTTATTTAAAGAACGGTGGAACAACTTCCAACTTGCATTAGAGACACACAAGAACTGAGTGATAGAATAAACAAGATTAAATGTATACCTGAGAATTTGATCTTGATGACTCTAGATGTACAAAGTCTCTATACTTCAATTCCCCATGAAGAAGGAATTGAGGCCATGAGGGAATTATTGTCCCACTCATCCTGTTATCAAAGTCCCCCCATTGAGTTTATCATGGAATTGTTAACTTTGACACTACAATCAAATTATTTCCGTTTTGAAACTAGGTGGTTCATGCAATGCTCGGAAACATCTATGAGGGCAGCGATGGCACCGATGTATGCAAATGCATACATGTATGCCTTCAAGGAAAAATGTATTCTACGACAATTTTTCGAAAAGATTGTCAAATACATACGCTTCATTGATGATATTCTAATATTATGGAAGGGCACAGTAGAGGAAGCTTAAAAATGTACTCAAGACATCAGTAATCTACACAGTCCAATTAAGATCACAGCACATATCGATGAAGCTATCGTACAATATTTGGATCTTGATATATTCATTTAAAATGGTAGATTGGAATACCAACTTTATTTGAAACCCACTGATAGAAACACCATTTTACACTTTGCAAGTGCATGACCGGAACATATTAAAAAATCTCTTCCGTTCACTCAATTTCGGAATAACTCCTTGTCTGAAAATATTGAAGCTCAATTATCACGTTGCTACAACCGTTTCATACTTGATGGAGCATTGGGAAAGGCACAACAAGTAACACAAGAGGGATCTGAATTACGATTAACTTTCCGAATGAAATTTAACTTTGCAAGCATCAAACTTTCCCGGTGTTAAAGGAGAATTGGAACATTTTAACTGGAGATCCAACCTTACCCAAAATCTTCCTTCAGAAACCAATGATGTGCTACAAAAGAGAAAGGAATTTGCAAAACCTATTGGACCGCACTGACCCAGAACAAACCTATTTGTCGGCTCAGAAACAATTCCTCAACCCTGGGTGTGTCAGATGCCTAGGGTGTGTGACATGCGGACATCTTGTCCCTTCCAAATCGTTTGACCACCCTCATACACGACAGTAGTACTACATCAAGTATAGGATAACTTGTAAAACAGACCACGTGATCTACAAGTTATCTTGCCCGTGTGAATTGAGCTATGTCGGGAAGACTGAAACGGCACTATGTGAAAGAATATGAGGACACAGATCATATATTAAAACAGCGATTCGAGATGGTAATACAGATCAACCGGTGGCAAGACATTTTTTGGAATACAAACATCCATTAACAGCCCTAAAATGCATTGCAATATTTCATATTCCAATATCAAGAAGGGGAGGGAATAGAGCCATCCTATTACTGCAAAGAGAGACATTCTGGATACGGGAACTGAATACCATCGCAACACTAGGACTTAATGAATAATTCAGATTTATGCCATTTGTTTCGTGAATTTTATTATTTGATATTCAGATGCATAGGATCAGAATCTTAATCTCTCTAGTTTTTGATTTTTTTTTACTTTGATTTTAATATGGATTACGAAATATACATCTAATGTCCTTCAAAAACAGACCGATAGAATTTTGAATATGGATATTGATAGTCTATTTTAGCATTAAATTAGAGAATCGGCCTGATAACTTTGAATTCTTAATGAATCTAATTCTTCTGTTCATATGGTATAGAAAAAGTTGAATTGGATAGAATATTGCTATTCCTAAGTAGCATTAGATTGTGTAATTATTATAACAATTTCAGTTATATTTGATTATTTTTTATGATACACTGTACTTTGCCGTCATATAAATATACAGTATGTGGATACAATGTATTCTTCCGATAAGCTATATACCCCAATATCCAAACCTAGCTTTCAGTATCTTGGGTTGACACTGCTGTCAGCAAGGAAGAATAGGCAAGCAAGCATAGTGTGATGTGTCAGCGCTCGCCCACACTAAATTTTGTCATTAGCCTTAGTGCCCAAGATCAGATAGCGAAATTGCAAGTTAGGTAACTTTGAGGCCATCAACGTAACAATTATAGCTTGGATGTGTTTGAGTCCACTTCCTAAGGGTGTGTCATGTGAAGAAGGTTTCCCCTAGAGGGGGAGAGAGAATATAAGAAGAGAGAGACAAGAGAGAAAAGAGAATAAAGTGAGTAGCGTAGGCAAAGAAAGAGCGGACGGCAGGTGGGGGGGAGAGCGCTAGGGGGAATAAAGTCAGCGAGCCATCAGCAGCTAGCTCGCCATAGTGCGCTCTAGAGCCCTGGACCCTTCCCCCATGTGTTTGCCGTTTTATCTTTTTTCAAGGTATTCCACCCATGGTTCCCACATTTTCTCGAAGGTCTTTGTGGTCCACCTTACTTGAGCTGTCAATTTATCCATGACATATGTGTCCTTCAATTTGTGGAGCACTGTGTCTATGGGGGGGTTATATGGGTTGGAGCCAAGTGTGGGCCACTGCCATTCTGCTGGCAAGTGTAATTTTATTTAGAAGTGCTTCTGCTTTAGTCCAGTTATCTTTTGGTCTAGAGACCAAGAATACCCAGGGATCTGGATCTAATTTTTGCAATATTTGGGAGACTAAAGTGCATAAGTTTTTTCAGAACTCTTGCACCTGTGGGCGACTTTACCACATGTGGTGGTATGTGCCTCTGGACCCACACAGTCTCCAGCAAAGGTCTGTTGGGATCTTGTGCATATTGTACAGTTTTACAGATGTGGTATACCAACGGAGCATGGTCTTGTAAGACTGTTCTTGGAGTGTCACACATATAGATGTTTTCCCATATGTCCCATATGTCCTGCCAGTCTATTCCTTCGAGGAACTCTCCTAATTCCGTCTCCCATTTGTCCATGTAGTCAAGACTGCCTCAGTCTGTAGTGTTAGAACCTAGGTGTGCATATAACGTGGTGATAAGCGTTGCAGAGACACTCTGTCAGGATCCTATCCTGACAACCAGGAATATGTTTCTTTTTCTTCTATTTTGGTTTATTGCAATACCAGTTTTCCACCACAAGTGGCCTCTCTAACAACTAGACTATCCTCAGTCTCTCACACCTGCCTAAAATAATCACATGAACTATGCTATAAAAGGCCACACCTGACTAAACCAAAGGGCCTTCACAAAGAGAGAAGTTAATGTTCTGAACCTGACAAGTATTCGGCTGCCGGGCTCATACAGAGACACCTGATCAATTCTGATTTACTTTGAACCATCTTGATCTACTCATCAAACCTGCTTGTTTCCAGTCTGCACTTCTCAAAGAAGCTTGGTAAAACAAAATCTGAACACCAATATCACCCTGCTTTAATTCTTACTGGACTTTTAATACCAATGTACCTTATTGCTTTTGTTCTATTGGACATTTAACCGGATCCATCACAACTTACCTGGATAATACTGACTATCCATACTTGATTGCTTCCATCCTGAGTAACCTTACTGCAATTACCTATAACTGTCTCCTCTTTGACTGGCTCAGAAACATGACACGCTTGTAAAAAGTCAGTGGGGTGCGAGCTGCCTGTTTAATGTGTGTTTGGGTGGCAAAATCCCTGACCTGGATATGTCGAAAGTCAGCCAGTGTTAGCGTGATTCTAGTTTTAGGACGTTAAAGGGAATAACCGAATCTCCAATGTAGAGTTGGTGAATGCACTGAAGCCCTGCATATTCAAGTCCCTTAAATTCCCTGGCTCACATGCCTGGCAGAAAGGCCAGATTTTGAAGTATGGGCATTTTAGGGGACTGGGTAGACATGAGCCTGTATTTCCCAGCTACTGTGTCCCAGACCCTGATGGCATTTGTTATGGCTGGCAATTCCTACGTATAAGTGCCCTGTGTTCCTTGGGGCTCCAGATAAAGAATTGAGGTAAGTCAATACGCATCATCAGGGACTCTAAGTCCACCCATCTTCTTTCCACAGGAGGGATGTGCCATAAAGGACCGTGGTCGTCATGTCTGGAGTCTTTTTGGAGGGTTTCCAGGCTGCTCTCTTATCCATCTGGCAGGATAGCGTAGGGGAGACCCAGGATTTTGCAGTAAAAGGTGCTTTTGTAAGCTGTTGGCAATGAAGTTTCAGAGGAGCTCTACTGGGACACGTCCAGCTTGCTCCCTGGTCAGGCCACGCCCCCCTTCTTGCTGCTCTATTACATTGTCTGCCTACCTCTAAGTCATATGAAATAATTACCCCTAAATTCCTTTCCTCAGATGTTGAGGTCATGACTCTATCAAATATTCTGTACTCTGCCTTTGGGTTTTTACGTCCAAGATGCATTATCTTGCACTTATCCACATCAAATGTCAACTGCCACAACTCTGACCATTTTTCTAGTTTACCTAAATCCTTTGCCATTTGTCTTATCCCACTTGGAACATCAATCATGTTACATATCTTAGTATCATCAGCAAAAAGACATACCTTACCATCAAGACCTTCTGCAATATCACTAATAAAAAATATTAAAGAGAATGGGTCCAAGTACAGATCCCTGAGGTACCTTACTGGTAACAAGACCATGCTTTGAATATACTCCATTGACTACAACCCTCTGTTGCCTTTACCCATTCAACAATATTGGAATCCAAACTGAAAGGAACACTATAGTCACCAGAAAAACTACAGCTTATTGAATTTGTTCTGGTGAGTTTGCTGTAAACACTGTCTTTTCAGAGAAAATGCAGTGTTTACATTACAGCCTAGTGATAACTTCACTGGCCACTCCCTGAAGTAAACCCATGTTGCCTCTGATCTTGAATCCATATGATTTTAGATGTTCAACAATCCTATCCTTTAACATGGTTTCCATTACTTTCCCCACTACTGAAGTAAGGTTTACTGGCCTATAGTTGTCCGACTCCTCGCTACTACCTTTCTTGTGATTGGGCACAACATTTGCTAACTTCCAATCTTCTGGGACTACTCCTGTTAATAATGATTGGGTAAATAAATCTGTTAATGGTTTTGCTAGTACACCAAGCTCTTTTAATAACTTTGGGTGTATTCCATCAGGCCCCATTGACTTATTTGTCTTTACTTTTGACAGTTGAAATAGAAACTCTCCCTCTGTAAACTCACATGTAACAAATGACGCATTTGTCCTTTTTCCTAACTGAGGTCCCTTTCATTCATTTTCATATGTAAATACTGAACAAAAATATTAATTGAGGCAGTCAGCTAGACCTTTATCCTCTTATACATATCTTCCTTCTTTTATTTTTAATCTAACTAATCCTTGTTTTACTTTCCTTTTCTCATTTATGTATCTAAAAATGTTTTGTCCCCTTTTTTTTACTGACTGTGCTATTTTCTCTTCTGTGTGTGATTTGGAAGCTATTATAACTTGCTAAGCCTCTTTCTGCCTAATTTTATAAATCTGTCTATATTTCTCACTCTGTTTTTTGTTTTTTTTCAATTTTTTTTCAAAATTACTAAGTGCTAACTGCACAGCACAGCTAACTGCAAACGACTGCGCAGCCCTAATGTACGACAACACAAATATATGACAACACATGGTAAAATGTGTAAAAAAAAAATAAATGGCTTTTTTGATCATATTTTTATCATACGAAGAAAGAAGATAGATGCTATGCTGCAGACCTGAATTGCCTTAAGTTAAAAATGCTAATTGTGTGAGAATAATTGAATTTGCATAAGAATAGCTTTCAACAGTTAGAAATATAATACCAGGATTTGGCCATTCATTTGAGAGTTTGTAGCTCAGTAAATTTCCTTAATTGTTTACTAATTCTTATAATTCCTACTGTAGTCAACAACCAAACATGAAATTATTTCTCGTCTTTTATTTCTTATAGTCTGAGATTTAGATCACAGATTAATCACTTAATTAGGGCTCAGAGCTCACAATATTGCAATCTATAAGCCTGTTCCTTTATTTGGATAGTTTCTCAAGTCTATTCTGGACTTCAACTCCACCAACCAAATTTTAAGCTCCAGCAATGACTGATAATCATCTAAAAGGGCAGTACCACCTCCTCCAAAACTTTAGATTGGATTAATTCTCTATAAAGTTAACTTTCTTAGAGAAAAGTGCTTCGATGATACCAACTTCCTGAAAAGAATCCTTAATTGATCACCATAAGGTTTATATTAGAGCAAACATTGTCATGGAATGAAAAAATGGTTGGTGGAGCATGGGTGCTGAAAAGATACTGTGGTGGTAATATCCAGAAAAGAACACACCATAAAGCCGACTATCATATGGTATCTCCTCAAGGAGTCATATTGGGGCCCTATTGTGTTTTTTTTTCTTTTTTGCAAATTTATTTTTATTAATGTTTTTAAAGAATAAGTAGCAATAGAAAAAAGCTATACATGACAAAGAGCCAATCAGTAAATATTTAAGGTATTAAAGAACCCTTGATAAGGCAGTTGTACATGGGAGAGACAAAATGTTTGTTAGTGCATAGAGATAAGAGGACAACAATAATTGAACTGTTACAAATGACTCATTGAGCTTGTCAGGTCATATTTCTTTTTATGCACAATTATCCTCACTTAGCTTTGTCCTGTGTGAGTGCATGACAGACCCATGAAGGGCTCTGGTTGAATACTGGAACCAAATAGCAGAGAGTGGAAATCCATTACAGTTGTTATTTCCTGGAGAGTCTTGAGGTTGGAACAGATATCCAGAAGGTCAGTGGTAGCATGTGGGCTAGATTAATTAAGGAAAAGATGAAGATCCAGAGGAATAACAATTCAACGAGAAGTTGAAGTAGAGATATAGTAACAGGACCAGATCAGTGTAAGAGCTATTGCTGCTTAGTCCTAAAATGTTTAGTGCCAAACTCCTTGTGTGTAAATGGTACAATGAGAAATACTGTCTAATTGTGCACTATTGAAATAAACACTTTAAATGGCTCCTGTCTTCTGAACTATTACTCTACATAAGTATTCAAGAACAGTGATGCATACAAAAGATAAGCAAATAAAATAAATTGGGGATGGCAGAATTTGGTGCATGTGGTGGTTTGGCTCTTTTTGTCTACCAGAGGGCGTTGCTTGACTGTAGATGGAGATGGTTGCATGGAGCTCCTCTGGAAAATTTACTTTTATAACCTCAAACAGGACTTTGATTTTTTTTTGGGGCTAACTTGTGTCCCTAAACTGGAGGACTGCTCTGCCGATTGGTTAGCACCTTTACAACTGCAGCTGGCTAACCCGGCACGTGCTAGACCTTCTTGAGGCTTGTGGTTCCAGTTGAGGGTGGGGAGGCGGCCAATCCTCAGCCTTGACTCGTGAGCCCCATTACCCCTCCCCTGGGCGGTGATGGATATCATGGTCCCCACTGGTAAACTGCAGTGATCACCTGCTTCGGTCTTCAGCTGCCCAACTTAATGGCATTGTGGCGAAAGCCACTTTGCCAGTGGGGTTTGGAGGGGACTACTTGCCAGCCTTTTACCCTGTGACTATGGCCCCTTTAATTTATTATGGTTAAAAAACCCTATTTGTACTTATGACTTTGGACAATAATTATTAGAACTTTCCAAAGTGGCACACCGAACTCCCTAAGCGATTTGAAGTGCCATTCGACCACGTGGTGGCGGCCATCTTGTTCGCATGGGGATATGTTGTGTTTTGGAGTACTTATGGGACTTTGTAAAAATGTGTGTTTTTCTACCTGGAGATAATTAGGTTAGATACAGTACTTCATTCAATTATCTCACAGGCAGAGGGGAGGGATTGTATGTGTGTTATGGGAGTGTCATACAGTTAATTACTGTTCCTATTGGTTTATTCCCTTTGTGTCCCTGTGCCCAACAAGGTCCACCTTGGTGTCACCCTTGTTGGAAAACTTGCATAAAAGGCCAGTGTGCCTCCATTAAAATTGAGTTCCTGCTTAACCCTCAACACGTAGCTTGGTCTCGTGATTGGAGGGGAACTGCTATATTCACACTGGGGATTGCTATACTCTTTATACTCCCCTGGGTTCTATTCACTAGCACTTCTAAGAGCTGTTCCTGCTACGCTATCTGGAATAGGAGAGGTCTTTCCCACACGGTCCTCGATGTCAGAGGTTGGTCCAGGTGGGAGGAAAATGGCGAGATTCCAGCTAAGCTACAGAGGTTGTGGAGTCTGGTGCGGTGCCTATGGACCACGGCATCAGATAGGAAGCATCTGGAGTCGGGATACCAGGTGATCCATCACAGGCATGGTCAGGCCTACAACCTAAAATGGCCGCACCGCTAAAGCCTGCAGCCTTACTGCACTTACAAGCCCACCTGGATCAGATACTCCTAACAGTTGATACCATCTTTAAGAAGTTTTGGACACTGATCCGTGTTTGGAAACTTACCACCATATTCGACAACTGAATTGTGACCCCATAGAGTCAAGCCATACGACGACCTCGCTCCCACATATTCAGAAGGTGCAGAAGGTCCTTGCGGTGGATGGCATCATATCACTTAGGCGCTCGAACTGGCCACAACTCACTCAGACAGAGGAGGGACAAGCCTCAAGGCTTACTGGATCTGGCAGCTTACAAATCGAACTGTGTGGGAGCACAGCATCGGACCCTGACCACTGCCCTAGAAGGCTGGAATGGATGGAGAGGTCTACTGGGAGTAGCAGGGGGACATGGAAGCTGGGACTTGCCACCTGCTGTAGCCTATTTAACTAACCAGTGGTACCTATTTTAGATTTCCACAGTTCTAGCTTATTATATACTTAAAGGGATCTTATAGTGCCAGGAAAACAAACCTGTTTTCCTGGCACTATAGGTCTCTTCAATGCCCCCTTCCGTTGCAACCCCCCACCACTAAGTACTAGCACTACGTGCAATAGGGAGCTGAAGTGGTTTAGGTACCTACAGTGTCCACTATAGTCACCAGAACAACTACAGCTTAATGTACTTGTTCTGGTGTCTATAGTCTGTCCCTGCAGGCATTTTCATATAAACACTTCCTTTTCAGAGAAAAAACAGTGTTTACATTGCTGTCTAGGGACACCTCTAGTAGCAGTCACTCAGATAGCTACTAGAGTTTATTAAAATGCAGCACATTTAACGTCTACACACTCTGCGTGAAAACTCTGAACTTTCCCCATAGAGATGCACTGATTCAAGGAGGTGGGTCGGGATGGGACCAGCGCCTGGCGGTGGAAAGGTGAGTTTTAATAATTTTTAAGGGTGGGTAAGCGGGAAGCCAGGAGTCTAAAGTGCATTTTAACACACATGAGTATTCCATAGGGTTAGAAATACATGTTTGTCTTCCTAACCTTATAGTTTTCCTTTAAATAATAGGAGACGATTTTTGGGATTAGAAACATTAAAACATACATTTGTTAATTTTTTTTCAGACTTTTTTTTTTTTATATTGTATAAACAAAAGATTTCAGGAATTGCTCATCCATTAAAACCAATAAACTAAAGCCCAATGCACAGTGTGTAAATTGAAGTAATAAGTCAAAAGGAGCAAAAAAAAGGTGTAAGTAAAACAAAAAGTGTAAATAAAAAAAACACATGCTGCAAATATTTCTGTAATTCTAATTTCACACAAAAAATTACAAGATGGAATACAGAACACTAGCAAATACTTTCTACTAACACAGATGTGAGGCTGTGTATACTGTGCCTTTGGACCAATATGTGCACCAAGTTAATATAAATTAAAGACCTTGGACCAAATAAGGTATTACAGGTCATTAGATAGCAGACAGCAGCAACAGGAGCAGGGACTGCAAAGATAAGAATAACCTTACTATAGAGTGAGATGAGAGCATTTATTGGTTACATAGAATGCATAAGTTACTTTTGGGCAGATCAGGTGATTGTCTGAATTCACGATTTTCAAATCACTGTGTGGACTAATTATAACACAAATGACTTGTGCACTAGGATGAGAATGTCTGTTTGATTTGTGATTCAGAATACCTCCAGTGGCATCAAAAATTGAGATGGTTGTTAGTAAAAAGATGATTGATGGCTAGGAAACAGCCACTAAATATATTTTTTATTCACAGATCAAGTGAGAAGTGACCAATAGAGGGAAAGAACGGGGGGCCAATAAGTACAGTAAAAATGAAAATCCAGCGTACTACCTTATCTACTAAACAGCTACTTGGTGCTGACCGATTTTGCTAGGTTTATTAAAAACACCTAATCTAGGCAAAAAATAATGGGGGTTTAGTTACATTATATGATCATACATTACATATATATTTCATAAAACTATAAATAGATTTATTACTGGGCCTCTTTTTTCCCACTGTCACTTTTTCGCAGTTGATCTGTGTGCCCAATTACGTGAAAATGCATCTATTATTATATATTTTGCAGTACACTAATTGGCCCATATTTGCTCCTTTTTGGTTTGTCTGACTCTTTTTCCAAATCTTTTTTTCGGTAGACAATTTTTAGAATTTTTTTTATTCTTTATTGTTATTTTGCATTGAGTAATAAACAGTTACACAGAAGCATGCCATTAAGAGCTTAATAATCAATCATATCACATTTGTGTAACATAGTATGGCAAGAATACTGCACATTTTGTATAAGAAAAGTTAAGAGAAGAAGTCATAAACACAATTCGGGGAGATGAAACTAAAGGGACACTCCAGGCACCCAGACCACTTCTGCCCATTGGAGTGGTCTGGGTGCCAACTCCCATCACCCTTATAAACTACAATAATTACCTTGCAGGGTTAAGTCCTCCTCTAGTGGATGTCAGTAGTCTAGCAGACAGCCACTAGCGGGACTTCCGTGTTCTTAGAACACAACAAGTGTTTGAAACTACGCTGGACGTCCTGATGCTATGCATTAAGGCCCTCCAGTGTCACCGGAATCCCCATAGGAAAGCACTGAATAATGCTTTGGTATGGGGAGGTCTATTGCGCATGCGCGGCCATTGCCGCGTCAGCTGGCAGGGGAGGAGCATGGGCGGACCCCTTCAGCAGCATGGGGGGTGGGAGGGAGAGGGGCACTGCAGAGTCCTGCCGTGCCAGGAAAACGGATATGTTTTCCTGGCACTGGAGAGTCCATTTAAATCCTATATATCTATTTACTAAATATTTCTCTGCTCAACAAGCACATTTAAAATAAACATACCAGCTTAAATGCTGCTTCATAATAAGTGTACTACATCAAAGGCGAAGACTATAGCAATTGTAATAAATTAATTTATCGAGTGTTTTAAAAATAAAAATATGAATTATATTATGATGAAACACTAAATACCTACACACAGTTCTATAACATATTAAACATTAAATTAAAAAAATAGCATTACTAATGGCTGCTATCCAAACAAAACAGGCTTGCCATTTTTTATTTAAAAGTATGTTAATTACATTTATCTTTTTAATATTGCTAATAAGTTAGTTTTAGCAGGAATTAGTCGCTTGCTGAAGACTGCATTTTTGAAGAGGCCTGCAAGACATACCATGCTCCTGGCTGAATCTTATTGAAGCACATCTTTCCCACTGTGCCTGAGCAAATATACCCTAGAATTTGAATAACTAGCTGCTCATTATGACACATAGAGTAATTTAATTATATACACAAGCAGACACTATGCATATTTATTAGCACATCAGTGTATGTAACACCATTATATACTTCAAATTACATTTTACAACTACACTAATTCAGTGGGAAATGTGAGTTGCCATATGATGAAGAATGAAAACCTGATAAATTGAAGGTAGTATTGAGTCAGTTTTTTATGGGTATTAAGCTTAAACCTTTTGAAGTCAGGTTCTAAATGTCTGGATAATTATAATTAAGTGTAAAAACATCTGCAACATTTCCAATGGACCATGTCGGATCCAAATCCATCATGTTTTTTTTTTCTCCTGGACACTTGTCACAAGGAAACATGCTTAGTTAGTATACTAGAGAGGCTGCATGTAGGAAATTAAAGGGATACTATAATCATCAAAAAAACAGCTTAATGAAGCAGTTTTGGTGTATAGATGATGCCCCTGCAGTCTCACTGCTCATTACTCTGCCATTTAGGAGTTAAATTACTTTGCTTTTGCAGTCCTAGCCACACCTCCCTGTATGTGACTTGCACAGCCTTCCTAAACACTTCCTTTAACAAGAGATCTAAAGTTCAAACTTCCTTTATTGCACATTCTGTTTAACCTAGAATTTCTGTTATTATTATTATTGCTTTTTATATAGCACAACAGATTCAGTAGTGCTTTACAATTTTGTCAATAGCCTGTTAGTACCTGCAAGAGTCTTCTGTGTGTGATTAAAGTTCAATCATCAGAGCTGGAAATAAAAACTTCTAAGTGAGATAATCTGATTGAAAATAAAAAAAAAAATTCTTACAGGTTATGTCAGTCACAGCCAAGGGAGGTGTGGCTAGGGCTGCAGAAATGTAAGTCCTAATTGGCAGAAAATTGAGCAGATTGCAGGGGCATGATCTATACACCAAAAGTCCCTCATTAAAGGGTTTCTCCTAACCTTTTTGTCCTATTGGCATCATTATATTAGTCCACCGGAAAAAAAAAGTTTCCGAGCACTTACCTTAATGAAACGCTGGGCAAAGCTTTCGGTGCTGCTCAGCACATAGAGAAGCCTCTGATCTGAAAATTTTACGGTTTCAAATCATGGGTATGCCAGAGGGTGAAGAGGGAGGGAGGGGAAAGAGTAGGAGGGAGGGTGGAGTAGGAATATAAATATAGTGGAGGGGATAAGTAGGTGGGGAGGGATAAAATCATTATCGAAGGGAGGGAGAGCAGACAAAATCATACATATAGATTATGCACAGAATAGACATTAGGCAGTCCAGAACAGAGTTCCAGGCTACCTAAATCAAGTGTGCATGGGGGGCAAATATTTTTGAATGTGCAGTTTCAAGTAGAAACACTGAACATTCAGATTCCAGCCACCATGACTCTTTTGAATAGCTGAAGTGGTCATGGTGGTTGGATTAACCCTTTATGTTAAAGTTGTTTTGATGTCTATAGTATCCCTTTAAGCCATTAACCAATGAGGAATCATGCAGTGTATGAATTCTACATACAACAGGGCAGCAATTGTCAAGTACTGGACATCAACATGAAGAAGTGAGATTATTTCTATTATTATTTACATAGCGCCAGCATATTGCACAGAGCTAACATTTATAGAATTATAGAATGGGATATTTGACAACATGTAATTGACATACAGAATATTAACAAGAGTTGAAGAATGCACTGTTCAAGCAAGTTTATAATCTATCAGATTTGTCTGGGATCTGGCATCTATGAGATGTGTCTGGGATCTGGCATCTATGAGCTGTGTTCGGGATCTGGCATCCTTAGATACTGATAAAAGAGTAATTGTGCATCTCCTGGTCCTCTCATTTCATATAGTGTTACTCCCTCATAAAATAAAAGTGGCAGTTTGATTAATAGCAATTTTATACCACTGTATAGTGGAATCTAATACCTTTTGCAGTGATTTTTTGTTAGATAGTGAATGTTCATATATTAGATAAGCTATGTACCATGTGTATAATTCTTTATCCATCATAGATGTGTATTAACTACACTAAGTCATCATTTGCACTAGATCACCTGGGTTTTGTATGTGAAGCAACTATCTGGACTTATATTTTATTTTGGTTTGTTATTAGCCAGAGCATTCCCTTGTTTATGTTTTTTTTTTTCTAGGTATCAAATTTAAAACAAATAGGGAAAATAATCTTTGAGGTTTACAACTATACACACCATTCATGAGTAGCTATGTAATGTTCAATGTTTAATAGATACTTTAACTTACTATCTGCACAAACAGGGTACACTCTCTTACGGTATCCAAAAGGGAAGATCTCTCCCAAGTTTCCATGAAAAATGTCAAAATTAGGAACTCCTGAACTGATTAAAACTAAAGGCATTTCTTAAACCCATATGGCATTAAAATCTAAAATATATTGAATTTGCCACATTACCAAGTATAAAGTGCACAATAGCAATCATTATCAAGTTTGTGAATTAAACACATATACTATACATGGTGTCTATGCCCTATCTGGAGAATAAATGCCTTTGGTTTTAATCAGGTCAGGACTTTTGACTTTTTGACTACGTATCTAATTAGACAAATAATAAGAAATAATGATACAGTATTGAAGATAATTTTTCACTATCCTCAATTCTAGTAAATAATTGTCATAAACTGATATTTGTAGTATTTTGTATGTGATTTACCACTTTTTTTATTTTATATAACAGTTTAAAATTATACATTGCAATTTGTGCAGCATGAATTACAAAAATAAATATAATAAATATAATACTACTAGAAAATGTTGTAAATAATATCTAATATCAATGGATATTATTTGAACTCACCGAAAATAATTGAATTTAGCATGGATAGGATATCACCAAGATAATTTAAACACCATGTTGTTACATCTACAATATTTCTTACACAATCTTTAATTTAGAAGCTATTCTTCCAACATTAGCTCAGTTGACATCACTACTATATTGTGCCCATGCCTAGCATTTGACTTAATATTTATGATGACCATTTCCTATATGGCTAAATTAATATTATTTATAAAGGACCAACAAATTCCACAGCATTTTGAAATAGGTGACCATTTACTTGACTCTCCTTGTATTGTTAACTAACCCGTTTTTTTTTATTGGGTGACATCTATTTTTATAACAATATAATTTTTGCTAATAAAATATTTTTATATAACAATAACTTTTTAAATTTGTGTTGCACCCTCTTACTGTTGTTGAGTCTCACTGTATGTTACCGTGTTTCTCCGAAAATAAGAACGGGTCTTATATTAATTTTAGTCACACAAAACACACTAGGGCTTATTTTCAGGGTAGGGCTTATTTATTTACGGTACCGGTATGTACATTGAACCCCCCCTTTAATTAATCCACCCCCCCTTTAATTAATCCACCCCCTCTAATTAATCCACCCCTCCTTTAATAAATCCACCCCCCCTTTAATTAATCCACCCCCCCTCTTTAATAAATCCACCCCCTCTAATTAATCCACCCCCTTTAATTAATCCACACCCCCCTCTAATTAATCCACCACCCCTTTAATTAATCCACCCCCCTTTAATTAATCCACCCCCTTTAATTAATCCACCCCCCTTTAATAAATCCACCCCTCTAATTAATCCACCCCATCTAATTAATCCACGCACCCCTCTAATCCACACCCCCCTCTAATTAATCCACCCCCCCAATTAATCCACACCCCCTCTAATTAATCCACACCCCCCTCTAATTAATACACACACACCCTCTAATTAATCGACCCCCCTTTAATTAATCCACCACCCCTTTAATTAATCCACACCCCTTTAATTAATTCACCCCCTTTAATTAATCCACCCCCTTTAATTAATCCACCCCCCCTTTAATAAATCCACCCCTCTAATTAATCCACCCCATCTAATTAATCCACACACCCCCTCTAATCCACACACCCCTCTAATTAATCCACACCCCCTCTAATTAACCCACCCCCTCTAATTAATCCACCCCCCTCTAATTAATCCACACCCCCCCTCTAATTAATCCACACACCCCCTCTAATTAATCCACCCCCCTTTAATTAATCCACCACCCCTTTAATTAATCCACCACCCCTTTAATTAATCCACCCTCCCTTTAATTAATTCATCCCCCCCTTTAATTAATTCACCCCCCTTTAATTAATTCACCCCCCTTTAATTAATTCACCCCCCCCCCTTTAATTAATTAAGTCCCAGACATAAAATACCGGTATCTACTCACAGTTCAAAGAGTCCGACCACTGGGTGCCTCACCGCCCGGAATGGATCCTTCCGCTGAAGATCCGTGAAGGCAGACTGACGGCGCTGCGCACGCCGTCATCACGCTGCGCACGTCGTCATCACGCTGCGCAATGCCGCAGCCCGCAACGCTCCTCCCCCTCCTCATAGAAGTAGGAAGTCCCGCCAAAGGTAAAATGCCTAGGTCTTATTTTCGGGGTAGGGCTTATATTGCAGCCCACCCCGAAAATTCGGCTAGGGCTTATTTTCGGGGTAGGTCCTATTTTCGGGGAAACACGGTATATGCACCATTTACCAATCTGGAAGGCAGCATCTACAGAGGATTACAGCATACAAAATCACAAGATTTCTGATTTAAAGGGACACTATAGGCACCCAGATCTCTTCATCTCCTTTAAGTGGTCTGGGTGCAGTGTTAATAAACAGCAATAATTACCTTGCAGTTTATTTACCTCCAGAGTTAAGCGACTTTTAGTCACCTAACTGACGCTGGACGTCCTCACACTTTGCATGGGGACATCCACCGTCAAACGAAACTCCATAGGAAAGCATTATGCAATGCTTTCCTATAGGGGAAGTCCTAATGTGAGTGCCGCGATCTCCACTGCAGAGTGGAGTCAGAGCCTGAAATGATGGAGGGACAAAGTCTGAAATAGTAGAGGGACATTGGCGCTGGAATGGGTAAGTGACAGAAGGCGTTTGGTCACGAGAAGGGAGTGGTGGTGGAGGGGAGGGGGAGTGGTACTATAGAGAGTTATAGTGCCAGCAAAACAACTTTGTTTTTCTGGCATTATAGTTTCCCTTTAATTTATATATGATGTTGCTAAAACACGATCCACTATCTAGTTTAAGAGAAGATAAAAGGAAGAAAGGTCAAGTAAACAGGACTGTCTGTTTTGCAGTTACTCAAAAACAGTCACAATGGCATGTCCCTTTTAAAATGTTTTTCTGGAGGGGGAGGGAGGTATTTCTTTGAGTTCAAACAAAATACCAAATGTAACAAAAGGCAGTGAATTTAAAACAAAAAAACATAAAACAAGAGATTTATGAAAAAACATCCAGAAGGCAATTTATCCAAGCTACATACACTCATAGCTTGCTGGGTGAGATGTTATGTGGAAATTATTGAACAGGTCTCTTATTTTGCAGCTATACACCTTTCATGTTTAAATATATATATATATATATATATATATATATATATATATATATATATATATATATGTATATATATATATATATATTTACTTAGTGTTTGGCAAAATGAAGTGTATTGGGGTGAATTGAAATGTTTTCAGGCAAGTGAGACACAGCCAGCACAATCTCTTCTGTTGTTCCATGGAAGCCTAGAGAATCATCAGAGTTTAAAGCCTTCAGGACATGAATAGATAGATAGATAATAGAGAGACAGGCAGGCAGACAGTCAGATAGATAGATAGATAGAGAGACAGACAGACAAACAAACAGATAAGGCCATATTAGCCATCATAAATGTATATATTTGTTATGTTAACAAGCAAGCTTGCCAAACAAATATTGCATATCTCCCAACTAGTGATGTACCGAACTGTCCGCCGGCGAACAGTTCCCGGCGAAATTAGCGTGTTCGCGTTCGCCGCGGCGGGCGGACACATGCGCAGTTCGATCCGCCCCCTATTCGTCATCATTGGGCAAACTTTGACCCTGTGCCTCTCGGTCAGCAGACACATTACAGCCAATCAGTAGCACTCCCTCCCTTCCACACCCTCCAACCTCCCTCCCAGCATCCATTTTCGATTCATTCGGAAGATGCATGCTTAGTGAGAGGAGGGAAAGTTTAGCTGCTGCTGATTACATAGGGAAATTGATAGCTAGGCTAGGGTATTCAGTGTCCACTACAATCCTGAAGGACTCATCTGATCTCTGCTGTAAGGACAGAACCCCAAAAAGCCCTTCTTAGGGCTATAACATCAGGCTGCTTTTTTTTTTTTTTTTTCCTGTGTAATGTAATTGCAGGTGCCTGCCTGCCAGCTTCTGTGTGAGGTTCACATTGGATACTGTGCCTATTTGCCCAGCGCCACCACTCATATCTGTTTTAACAATAGGTTAAGCTTTACATTTAAAATAAATATTTTTTTTTCACTGTAATAGAAGAGCAGTTGCCTGCCTGCCAGCTTCTGTGTGAGGTTCACATTGGATACTGTGCCTATTTGCCCAGTGCCACCACTCATATCTGTTTTAACAATAGGTTAAGCTTTACATTTTAAATAAATATTTTTTTTTCACTGTAATAGAAGAGCAGTTGCCTGCCTGCCAGCTTCTGTGTGAGGTTCACATTGGATACTGTGCCTATTTGCCCAGTGCCACCACTCATATCTGTTTTAACAATAGGTTAAGCTTTACATTTAAAATAAATATTTTTTTTTCACTGTAATAGAAGAGCAGTTAGTTGTCTGCAAGCGTCTGTGTTTCAGGCCTACTTCAGCGTGTGCTCTGCAGACCTGTGCCAGCGTGCTTTGACAGTTGCCAATCATATCTGGTGTCTCTATAGCGTGCTTTTACAACCAAAATTTTGTTTCCACTGTAATAGAAGAGCAGTTGCCTGCCTGCCAGCTTCTGTGTGAGGTTCACATTGGATACTGTGCCTATTTGCCCAGTGCCACCACTCATATCTGTTTTAACAATTGGTTAAGCTTTCGATTTAAAAGAAATAATTTTTTTTCACTGTAATAGAAGAGCAGTTAGTTGTCTGCAAGCGTCTGTGTTTCAGGCCTACTTCAGCGTGTGCTCTGCAGAACTGTGCCAGCGTGCTTTGACAGTTGCCAATCATATCTGGTGTCTCTTTAGCGTGCTTTTACAACCAAAATTTTGTTTCCACTGTAATAGAAGAGCAGTTGCCTGCCTGCCAGCTTCTGTGTGAGGTTCACATTGGATACTGTGCCTATTTGCCCAGTGCCACCACTCATATCTGTTTTAACAATTGGTTAAGCTTTCGATTTAAAAGAAATAATTTTTTTTCACTGTAATAGAAGAGCAGTTAGTTGTCTGCAAGCGTCTGTGTTTCAGGCCTACTTCAGCGTGTGCTCTGCAGACCTGTGCCAGCGTGCTTTGACAGTTGCCAATCATATCTGGTGTCTCTTTAGCGTGCTTTTACAACCAAAATTTTGTTTCCACTGTAATAGAAGAGCAGTTGCCTGCCTGCCAGCTTCTGTGTGAGGTTCACATTGGATACTGTGCCTATTTGCCCAGTGCCACCACTCATATCTGTTTTAACAATTGGTTAAGCTTTCGATTTAAAATAAATCATTTTTTTTCACTGTAATAGAAGAGCAGTTAGTTGTCTGCAAGCGTCTGTGTTTCAGGCCTACTTCAGCGTGTGCTCTGCAGACCTGTGCCAGCGTGCTTTGACAGTTGCCAATCATATCTGGTGTCTCTATAGCGTGCTTTTACAACCAAAATTTGTTTTTCACTGTTATAGATTGAATAGCAGTTACTTGTCTTCAAGCGGGTGTCTCAGGCCTACAGTGTGTGCTCTGCAGCACTGTTCCAGTGCACATTGCCAATCATATCTGGTGTCTCTATAGCGTGCTTTTAAAAACAAAATTTGTTTTTCACTGTTATAGATTGAATAGCAGTTACTTGTCTTCAAGCGGGTGTCTCAGGCCTACAGTGTGTGCTTTGCAGAACTGTTCCAGTGCACATTGCCAATCATATCTGGTCTCACAGTAGCTTGCACGCATAGTACCACAAATCCCCCAAAAAATGACAGGCAGAGGCAGGCCACCCCGCAGGGGCCATCGTGGTCGTGGTGCTGTGATTCCCTTTTGCCCTAGAATAATGCCCAGTTTTCAGAAGCCACGTACCCTGAACTTGAAAAGTTCTGAGGACTTAGTTGACTGGCTAACACAGGACACCCAATCTTGTACAGCCTCCGCTCGGAACCTTGACGCACCATCCTCCTCCAGCTTAGCTTCAGGCACCTCTCAAGATAGCACTCACCCGCCTGCCGCCACCAACAAAACTAGCACCACAGCCGCTTTACTTGGTATGTCAGAGGAGTTATTCACACACCCGTTTGAAGAAATGAGTGATGCGCAACCATTATTGCTAGAGGATGTAGATAACAGGGATATGTCTCAGGCAGGCAGCATTAAACACATGGAGGTACGGTGTGATGATGATGATGTTGTACCCGCTGCTGCTTCCTTTTCTGAGTTGTCAGATACAAGCGAAGCGGTTGATGATGACGATGCGTCCATGGATGTCACGTGGGTGCCCGCTAGAAGAGAAGAAGAACAGGGCGAAAGTTCAGATGGGGAGACAGAGAGGAGGAGGAGGAGACCAGTTGGAAGCAGGGGGGGTCGTCGCAAGGAGCTAGTGGCACAGTCAGACAGCATGCATCGGCACCCAGGGTCAGCCCGACAGCACGCCAATCAACGCATGCTGTGTCCACCACCAGAATGCCGTCATTGCAGAGCTCAGCAGTGTGGCATTTTTTTTGTGTGTCTGCCTCTGACAACAGCGATGCCATTTGCAACCTGTGCCAAAGGAAACTGAGTCGTGGGAGGTCCAACACCCACCTAGGTACAACTGCTTTGCGTAGGCACATGATCTCACATCACAAACGCCTATGGGATCAACACATGAGTACAAGCAGCACGCCTACTCTAAGCCGCCATCCTCCTCCTGGTCCAGCATCTTCAGCCACGTCAACCACTGCTGTCCTTCTTGCCCCCTCTCAACCATCCGCCACTCCGTCTCCCGCCTTGAGCAGTTCCCGCTCATCTGCCCACAGTCATGTGTTTCTGTCAAGGACATGTTTGAGCGTAAGAAGCCAATGTCACCAAGTCACCCCCTTGCCCAGCGTCTGACAGCTGGCTTGTCCGAACTATTAGCCCGCCAGCTTTTACCATACAATCTGGTTGAGTCTGAGGCGTTCAAAAAATTTGTAGCTATTGGGACACCGCAGTGGAAGGTACCTGGCCGGAATTTCTTTTCACAAAAGGCAATCCCCAACTTGTACTCGATTGTGCAAAAGGAAGTCATGGCATGTCTGGCACACAGTGTTGGGGCAAGGGTCCATCTGACCACTGATACCTGGTCTGCAAAGCATGGTCAGGGCAGGTATATCACCTACACTGCGCATTGGGTAAACCTGCTGACGGCTGACAAGCAAGGAATGCGTGGCATTGCAGAGGAGTTGGTGACACCGCCACGAATTGCAGGCAGTCCTGCTGCCACCTCCTCTACTCCTCCTACTCCATCCTCTTCCATAACCTCCTCGGCTGAGTCCTCTTGTGCCGCTGCTTCTTGCTCCACATCAACGGCACCCCCCCAGCTCCCCAGGTACTATTCCACATCCCGGATACGGCAGTGTCACGCCGTCTTGGGTTTGACTTGCTTGAAAGCAGAGAGTTACACCGGACAAGCACTCCTGTCCGCCCTGAACGCACAGGTGGAAAAGTGGCTGACTCCGCAGCAACTGGATATCGGCAAAGTGGTGTGTGACAACGGAAAAAATTTGATAGCGGCATTGAAGTTGGGCAAGTTGACACATGTGCCGTGCATGGCACATGTGTGTAATCTGATCGTACAACGCTTTGTGCATAAGTACACAGGCTTACAGGACGTCCTGAAGCAGGCCAGGAAGGTGTGTGGCCATTTCAGGCGTTCCTACACGGCCATGGTTCACTTTGCCGATATCCAACGGCGAAACAACATGCCAGTGAGGCGCTTGATTTGCGACAGCCCTACACGTTGAAATTCAACACTCCTAATGTTCGACCGCCTGCTCCAACAAGAAAAAGCTGTTAATGAATATTTGTATGACCGGGGTGCTAGGACAGCCTCTGGGGAGCTGGGAATTTTTTTGCCACGTTACTGGACGCTCATGCGCAATGCCTGTAGGCTCATGCGTCCTTTTGAGGAGGTGACAAACCTAGTCAGTCGCAACGAAGGCACCATCAGCGACATCATACCATTTGTTTTCTTCATGGAGCGTGCCCTGCGAAGAGAGCTGGATCAGGCTGTAGATGAGCGTGAAGAGGAAGAGGAAGAGTTGTGGTCACCATCACCACCAGAAACAGCCTTATCAGCATCGCTTGCTGGACCTGCGGCAACGCTGGAAGAGGATTGTGAGGAAGAGGAGTCAGAGGAGGATTGTAGCTTTGAGGAGGAGGAGGAGGAGCAAGACCAAACACAACAGGCATCCCAGGGTGCTCGTTGTCACCTATCTGGTACCCGTGGTGTTGTACATGGCTGGGGGGAAGAACATACCTTCAATGACATCAGTGAGGAGGAGGAACGGGAAATGAGTAGCTCGGCATCCAACCTTGTGCAAATGGGGTCTTTCATGCTGTCCTGCCTGTTGAGGGACCCTCGTATAAAAAGGCTGAAGGAGAACGACCTGTACTGGGTGTCCACGCTACTAGACCCCCGGTATAAGCAGAAAGTGGCGGAAATGTTACCGAATTACAACAAGTCGGAAAGGATGCAGCATTTGCAAAATAAATTAAAAAGTATGCTTTACACAGCGTATAAGGGTGATGTCACAGCACAACGGGAATCTAACAGGGGGAGAGGTGGAAGTCATCCTCCTCCACTAACGACCACGCCGGCAAGGACAGGACGCTTTAAAGACGTGTTGTTGATGGAGGACATGCGGACCTTTTTAAGTCCTACGCATCGCCACAGCCCTTCGGGATCCACCCTCAGAGTGTCAGGGTACCTGAGGCCTCTACCTCTAAGGGAGGTAGAGACTTGGTGGTTTGCTCGTCCAGGCGAGCTGTTTCCTTCGTTCCTCGCGGTTCATCCAGTCACTTAAACACCGGCCGCGAGGAATCCACGTCCTTTTCTAGCAGGACGCTCAATACGTGACGTCATGACGCTATCACGAGCGACCTGTCACTCAAGTGTCCGATATCCAATCGGTACTTGTCAGAGGCGTGCTTACCATCCGGAGCCAGGGTATTTAAGCTTACTTCTCTCTTCAGCTCATTGCCCTGTCGTGGTTCTAGCTTGTCTAGTCACTCAGTGCTCTGGTATTCTAGTTTGCTCTCTTTGGTTTTGACTCGGCTTGTTGTACTACCCTGCTTCTCTGTTATCCCTTGACCCGGCTTGTCTCTCGCTTATCTGTCTTCTCGTTCCCTCGACCTCGGCTTGTCTCTGACTATTCTCTATTACTCTCGGTACGTTAGTCCGGCCATTCTAAGGCCCGGTATACGTACCTTTCCACTCTTTGTACTCTGCGTGTTGGATCCCTGTCCCGATCCTGACATTACGACAGGGCCAATGGATCCTGCAGGTACAAACAGTCAGCTTGGTTCTTCGGATCCCAGGTTTGACGCCATGGAGCATAGGATGGATCAGATGGCTTTGGCACTACAGGCACTTTTGTCTCGTGCTAGTAATCCACCTGAGGAGACACGTACTCCTTCTATTTCTCCTGCAGTCTCAGGTCTAGAGGTAGCCACTGTAGGCGCTTCTTCCCGTATCACCCCACCAGTACGTTATGGCGGGTCACCGGAGAGGTGTCGTGGCTTTCTGAACCAGATTAGCATCCATTTCGAATTACAACCCCGCTCTTATCCTACAGATAGAGCGAAGGTTGGATTTGTTATTACTTTACTCATTGAAAAAGCTCTGAGATGGGCCAATCCTTTATGGGAGAATGATAATCCACTAGTCTATAATTATAATGCCTTTGTAGCTGCGTTTAGAAGAACTTTTGACCCTCCTGGTAGAAAGGTCAATGCAGCTAGATTACTGTTGCGCCTTAGACAGGACAATCGAACACTTGTGGATTATGCACTAGAGTTCAGGTCCTTGGCGGCAGAAGTTAAGTGGAACGAACAGGCTTATATAGATGTGTTTCTGAATGGGTTATCAGATGTAATTCTTGACGAGGTCGCTACTAGAGAACTCCCTGAAAATTTGGAGGATTTAATTTCTTTTATATCTCGTATTGATGAACGCTTAAGAGAGAGGCAGAACACTCGAGATAGGACCCGTAGACCCTCCTTTAAACTAGCGCCTACCTTTCAAAATTCTGAGTTCGAGGACTTACGTATTCCTGAACCTATGCAGATAGGCAGTACTCATCTCACAGAGAGGGAGAGACAGTACAGGAGAACGGAGGGTTTATGTATGTATTGTGGAGTCAGGGGTCATTTACGCCTAAATTGTCCCAATCGTCCGGGAAACGCTCGCACCTAAGTTCCTCTAGAGGACAGGCCTTGGGTGTTTCTACTTTGTCCTCTATTCACAACTACAAAGAGCTCAGGCTTCTGTTACCCGTTTCTTTAAAGTGGGAAAAGGGAGTAGTTAAGACTATGGCACTAATCGATTCTGGAGCTGCTGAGAGCTTTATAGATCAGGGTTTTGCTGCCAAGCATGCTATTCCATCCCAGTTAAAAGAGATACCACTGGCTGTTGAGGCCATCGATGGTAGACCGTTACTTGAGCCTGTTATTTTTCATGAGACCATACCGATTAACTTAACTGTTGGCATCCTACATAGAGAGGACATATCCTTACTGCTCATTTCTTCTCCTTCTATTCCCATAGTCCTGGGGTACTCCTGGTTGAGGAGACATAACCCTATTATTAATTGGGAGTCAGGGGAGATAGTTTCGTGGGGACAGAATTGTCAAGAGAAATGCTTGCGGAAGGTCTCACCTCTCGGCTTAACCAACACATCGGCTAACTCTGACAATCCTACAGAGACACAAATTCCGTCTCAGTATCTAGATTTAAAGGCTGTATTTGACAAAAAGAAAGCCGATACCTTACCCCCACACAGGTCCTTTGATTGCAAAATTAACCTACTCCCTGGTACCATGCCGCCCAGAGGTCATGTATACCCGTTATCTACGAAAGAGAACTCAGTTCTAGAGGAGTATATTCACGAAAATTTAGACAAGGGATTCATTAGGAGGTCCTCCTCTCCTGCCGGGGCTGGATTTTTTTTTGTTAAAAAGAAGGATGGTTCTTTGAGACCTTGTATTGATTATCGAGGCCTAAATAAGATAACCATTAAAAATGCCTACCCGATTCCCTTGATCACCGAACTCTTCGATCGTTTGAAGGGCTCTACAATTTTCACCAAGTTAGACCTCAGAGGGGCATATAACTTGGTGAGAATCCAGCAGGGACATGAGTGGATGACGGCATTCAATACTCGATATGGCCACTATGAATATACTGTTATGCCTTTTGGGTTATGCAATGCACCAGCTGTATTCCAGGATCTGATAAATGAGGTTCTTAGGGAATTTCAGCAAGATTGCGTCATTGTATACCTAGATGATATACTCATTCATTCTAGTGAGATTGAGACTCATCACAAGCAAGTCAGGAGGGTTTTGCACAAGCTTCTCCAGCATGGCTTGTACTGCAAGTTGGAGAAATGTAGCTTTGATCAAACCCAGGTAACCTTTCTCGGCTATGTGATCTCTGGGGAGGGATTTAAGATGGATCCGGATAAGCTCCAGTCCATTCTAGAGTGGCCTTTACCCAAAGGTCTTAAAGCCGTACAGAGATTTATTGGTTTTTCTAATTATTATAGGCGCTTTATTAAGGGCTATTCTTCCATTATCGCACCTATCACTAATATGACCAAACAGGGGGCTGATACTAAGAATTGGACTACTGAAGCTCTCCTTGCGTTCAAAACTCTCAAGGAGCTTTTCGCTTCCGCTCCAATTTTAGTTCACCCCGACACTTCTCTGCCTTTTCTACTTGAGGTAGACGCATCAGAGACTGGTTTAGGTGCTGTCCTATCTCAAAGGTTGGGTGTTGATAAACCATTACATCCATGTGGATTTTTCTCTAAAAAATTGACCGGTACTGAAAGCAGATATGACATTGGTGACAGAGAATTACTAGCGGTTATCAGGGCTTTGAAAGAGTGGAGACATTTATTGGAAGGTACATTACATCCTGTTACCATTCTAACAGACCACAAAAATTTGTCTTATATCGGAGAGGCCAAGCGTTTGTCCTCCAGGCAGGCTCGTTGGTCGTTGTTTCTTACCCATTTCAATTACGTTCTGACTTACAGACCTGGGTCAAAGAATTCTAAAGCCGATGCGCTATCTCGCCAATATGAGCCTTCTGCTTCAGTTGAACCACTTTTGTCCTCCATTGTACCCAAATGCAATATTATTGCTAATACCAGTCTCAAAATTCATTCTCCGCTACTTGACCAGATCTTGAAGTCACAACATCTAGCTCCCGAAAACACTCCTGAGGGAAGAAACTTTGTTCCTCCTGAACTTCAACTGGAGCTCTTACAATGTTTTCACGAAAGTAAAATAGCTGGTCACCCTGGTATTCGCAAGACATACTCTCTGATATCCAAGGATTTCTGGTGGCCTTCACTTCGAAAAGATATTGAGGAGTTCGTCGCAGCTTGTGAGACTTGTGCCAAGACTAAACTACCTCATGCTTCTCCATGTGGCCTGTTACACCCCTTGGACATTCCTGAGAAACCTTGGTCCTGTTTGTCCATAGACTTTATCGTTGATTTGCCTGCTTCCAAGAGACAGACTGTTATTCTCACGGTGGTGGACAGATTTACTAAGATGGCCCATTTCGTGCCATTACCTAAACTTCCGACTTCTCCTGAATTGGCGGAGATTTTTGCGAGAGAGGTTTTTCGCCTACATGGGATTCCTTCGGAGATTGTTTCTGATAGAGGCTCTCAATTTGTCTCACGTTTCTGGAGATCCTTTTGTTCTCAAATGGGTATCAAATTGAACTTCTCCTCTGCCTATCACCCTCAGTCTAACGGAGCTGCTGAACGTACCAATCAAAAGATCGAACAGTATCTGCGTTGCTTTGTTTCCGAACACCAGGACGATTGGGTCGGTCTGATTCCTTGGGCGGAGTTCGCACACAATAACCTTGTTTGCGATTCAACTCGCTCTAGCCCTTTCTTCATGAACTATGGCTTTCATCCTTCGATTTTTCCTTCGGTTTCCTCTTCTCAGGGGATACCGTCGGTTGATGATCATGTCGCCAACCTGAAGAAATTATGGGATCAGACTCGGCAAATTCTGTTACATAGTTCCTCGTTGTTCAAGAGACACGCTGACAAGCATAGAAGAGCGGCTCCTGTTTTTGTTCCTGGGGATAGGGTATGGTTGAGTACTAAGAATATTCGCCTAAAAGTTCCATCTATGAAATTTGCTCCTTGCTACATAGGTCCTTACAGGGTTCTCACTCGTATCAATCCGGTTGCGTATCGCCTTGCTCTGCCACCTGCCTTACGCATTCCTAACTCTTTTCATGTCTCCTTGTTGAAACCTCTTATTTGCAACAAATTCTCCTCTAAGGCCTCCTCGCCTCGTCCTGTTCAGGTGGAGGGTCGGGAGGAGTACGAGGTCAGCTCCATCATTGATTCCAGAATTTCAAGGGGAAAATTGCAATATCTGGTCAACTGGAGGGGATATGGTCCTGAGGAGAGGAGTTGGGTACCTCAGGAGGACGTTCATGCTTCTCGCCTTCGCAGAGCATTTCACCTCCGCTTCCCATCTCGCCCCGGTTCCTTCCGCCCGGTGGGCGTATCTGAGAGGGGGGGTACTGTCAGGGTACCTGAGGCCTCTACCTCTAAGGGAGGTAGAGACTTGGTGGTTTGCTCGTCCAGGCGAGCTGTTTCCTTCGTTCCTCGCGGTTCATCCAGTCACTTAAACACCGGCCGCGAGGAATCCACGTCCTTTTCTAGCAGGACGCTCAATACGTGACGTCATGACGCTATCACGAGCGACCTGTCACTCAAGTGTCCGATATCCAATCGGTACTTGTCAGAGGCGTGCTTACCATCCGGAGCCAGGGTATTTAAGCTTACTTCTCTCTTCAGCTCATTGCCCTGTCGTGGTTCTAGCTTGTCTAGTCACTCAGTGCTCTGGTATTCTAGTTTGCTCTCTTTGGTTTTGACTCGGCTTGTTGTACTACCCTGCTTCTCTGTTATCCCTTGACCCGGCTTGTCTCTCGCTTATCTGTCTTCTCGTTCCCTCGACCTCGGCTTGTCTCTGACTATTCTCTATTACTCTCGGTACGTTAGTCCGGCCATTCTAAGGCCCGGTATACGTACCGTTCCACTCTTTGTACTCTGCGTGTTGGATCCCTGTCCCGATCCTGACACAGAGAGCGACTCGACCGACAGGTAGCAGACTACCTCGCCTTAACTGCAGATATCGACACTCTGAGGAGCGATGAACCCCTTGACTACTGGGTGTGCAGGATTGACCTGTGGCCTGAGCTATCCCAATTTGCGATAGAACTTCTGGCCTGCCCCGCTTCAAGTGTCCTGTCAGAAAGGACCTTCAGTGCAGCAGGAGGTATTGTCACTGAGAAGAGAAGTCGCCTAGGTCAAAAAAGTCTAGATTACCTCACCTTTATTAAGATGAATGAGGGATGGATCCCGAAGGGACTGACACTGGGCGATACATTTCGCTTAAAAAAGGCCTGATGAGATGAGCTGCCTTGGGCTAAAAATGGTCCACTGCTGTATTTTAGCTCTGAATGACGTTTGACTTGCGTGACTTATCCGCCACCAACTAGGGTTCAAGCCGCCATGTTTTAGGGCACGTTCTGCCTGTGAAACAAACATCAATTTTTCTGGCCGCTGCTAGCGGCCAGAACAATACCAGCAGCTGCAACACCAGCGGCTGCAACAATACCAAATTTTTCAGGCATGTGTACATGCCTAATTTTTAGCCCCACTGGTGCAAGTGGACTGATTACAATTACAGGGCCTCTAAAGAGTCCTGTATTGTTATTTGTCGTCACTACCTTCCCGCGTCGGGAAGATTTCTTGCACAAGGCGCCCAAAAGCCTAAGGCTGGCCCACGTCACATTTCTACGTGACATCAACGTGCTCCACCTTCACAGCGTTTCAAGAAGTAGCAGGAAGATCAGGTTTGGCACAGAGTGCGGCCGCCGCCATTTGGGGTATACCAGAGACCGGACTCCGGAGTCGCATAGAGGGGGATGCTGGGGGATTTTTAATACTGTAATTTTCTAAATAAACCTAAGTTTCTGTGAAAATGTAAGGGTTTGTTTTTTTTGCTGCCCACATAAACTTAAACCTTGTTTATGTGGCCCGTGCTATACTTTGAGTTTGACATGCTTGCCCTAGCTCTACACTTTCCCTAGGACTCACTGGTCCACGCCTCTCCCAACCTTCTTACTAGAAGGGAGAAGTTCCTGTTATACAGTCTGGGACAGAGAAAAGGTGTATGCAGCAAGTGTAGAAGAAAAGGAACATGCCACAGTGTTAGAGAGACTGAAGCAGCAAGAGCATTCACATAGTGCGCAAAGTCAGCTTTACCTTTAATAATTTCATTGTCAGCCAGTCAACACAAGTTTTGTTCCCCTACAACCCTCTTAAGTTTCCATTCTTAATCAAGAGCAAGTGAAGAGACGTAAAAAAAAAAACCCACAATCAATTTTTTTCTAAATCAATGGGCCTGGGCATGGAGCTTCAGTTCCTTTAGCCCCTATGTAATTCCGGCCCTGGAAAAAACCTTACCTTACATTGCCTATAAATAATGAGCTGATACTAGAATGGTTCAAAAATATTTTTTTGTAAACCACTTTTAATATTTTTTTTTTTCATGGTTTGCTTCATAATAGTAGTCCTTTTTTTCTGAAACTCTGCATTGTTTAGTGCAACGGGCTTCTTTTTCTCTACCACACATTAAGCAATATACAAAGAGCTTTTTACTTTTCATGAAAATAGTATTTCATAAACATGTTATGTTAAAATAGTGGACAATATAAGGTATTTTTGTGGCTAGTGAAGAATATATTACACGCCTGATGCGCATTGATGTTGTGCTCTGTTGATCAATCTGCCTGAATTTAAGCCAAGTATTTTTTGTTTTCATGTGACTTGTGAATTCCAAGGCTCAAGTTACTCTGGAAATGGCAGTTCTACAAAATAAAATCTTTAACAATGTTCTAATGTCTTAAAATTATCAGTGTAAATAAGAGACACACAGACACTAAGAGATACATTATCTCACTTTCTACTGTTTCCCATCTTTCTCAGACTCTTTTTCTTTGTTATAATTTTGTTTTCTAATGTCTTTTTGTTTTCTCCCTTTGAAGTTTATAACCTGGAATTAACATGATATTTTTAATCCACCTGTCTCACAAGTAAAACAAAGGACCTCATTTCAAGATTCTAGATCATAGCATTGTACTGTGTGTGTGTTTACATGATTACAATGGGTTGCATTAGTATTCAGCCCCCATGGACATCCCACATTTTACTACCTGCAGCAAAATCTCTCACACTCTTAAAGTGCATTTTCTTTTACTGTGAGACTAAATAAAGGAATTCACCAAGCACCATAACCGCTACAGTGCAAATTTTAGAAATTCACCGGGCATTGTTCTTCTGCTGCTGCTAGGAGCTTCCGTTCATTATCCTGAATAAAGTTCCACAGTCCAGGGCCAGCTCATTGACCATCAGCTGATTGCGAAGCCCTACACCACTAGAACTGGCTCAGGCAGAGAGCTTCTATCTCTTACTGGAACACAGGTAACATGTTCTAAAAGAGTTTCACTACTTAGACTCGGGGGTGTCATGGCACTCCTGTCACCATAACAACTTCATGATGCTGTAATTGTTATGGTAATTTGAGGGTTTGTCTAAAGGAGCAAACCAGACTTGAGGCGACACACTCTCTTTTATTATCTTGCATAGATAATGATTAACATTTACAAAATTTACAAAACAACCAATCAAAATCAATAAAGGATTAAAAAAAATAATACTCAGATTTTGATGTTGCTACAATTGTAATAAATTACATGGTTTTATATTTTCAGCAGTTTCACTATCTATACAAGAAACGGTTAATCAAATGGTAAGTGCCAAAAAAAATTTATTGCACTTTTCAATAAGCTGATATTATAACCAGGCGTATGAACAGAGCAGAGATAAGGTAAAGAGATATTTCAGTTTTCACGTATTTTTTTTTCAATTCTTTATTTTTGAATTGACAGAATATTACAACTAACCACTAAGATCAGTCTCGTGCACAAGCCACTTCTCAATAAACAAATAAGACTTTGCAAATGTGGTATACAGAGATAAGAATAGGGGAGATAATACAATCGTAGTGGCACACATATTATCAGGCATTATTGGTCATTTGTACATGCTGTCAAGGTTTTTCTTTTTTTTTTCCTGCTTTCTGTGAACGTGACAAACTCTCGGTATACCAGGTCTTTGGTGACAATGGTGACAATGGTAACCACCTTTAGTGCT
This sequence comes from Pelobates fuscus, assembly GCF_036172605.1. Classification (NCBI taxonomy): domain Eukaryota; kingdom Metazoa; phylum Chordata; class Amphibia; order Anura; family Pelobatidae; genus Pelobates; species Pelobates fuscus. Next base: position 85,727,962 of record NC_086325.1, on the reverse strand, counting down.
ATGCATGTGGCCAGACAATGTTAATTTCAGTAGTACTGTGGTTCTCCTGTTCAGTGCCCAGGTCATTTAATCTCAGCTGTATCTTAGCTGGGAGTGCTGGCCGTGTGGTGTATTGAAGGGCGTGTTTGCTAACCATTTCCCGTGTCTGATACATCTAGGGCGTATGGAAGAACTGTAGGTACTGTAATGGTTGTGGATCGGTAATAAATCCCCTTTTCAGGTGGCATTGCCCGTTATATGTCTATGTATGCTATATTTGCCTGTGAGTGCTAATTATGTATGAGGAGGTCCTATTGGAGAGATAGGACTGAAAAAGTAGAGTAAGAAAGAGAGAGAGAGAGAGAGGGTCGTGGGCTGGGGAGGACGAGAGGAAGGAGGAGGAGAAGGGATGGCAATGGAGGGAGGGTGGAGCCTGCCCATCAAGCGCCCCAGAACCCACCTGCTGTCAGTTCGTCCTAGTCTGCCAGTGGGCAATCCCTCCACAGCCCCTAAATCTTCTCAAATTTCCCGTAGGTACCCCGTGCCCTGGCTGTGAGATCATCCATGAGGTGGTGATTGTGGTATATTACCAAACTCCATAAACTATGTACACATACACATATAAACTCTGGTCCATCTACTTTAATAAATATTTATTCAGAGACAAAACAACAACATACAAATAATGACACACAATCTAACTAACTAACTAACAATAACAACTAAACCTTATGAAGTCATCAGATCCCACTCACAGTTCACCATGATAAAAATTAGCCAATGTCTGCTCAGTAGCACAGCCAAGAAGGAACAGGGAGGAATGGAGATAAGGGGAAGTGGTTATCTCTTTCATGACTTGTAAAGGCATTAATAGAAATATAGGTTAGGCAATCCCAGGCCCCCCAGACGTTTCAAATGTTACACTATGTTTCGCTACACCCGGTGTCTTTTGTTTTGTCAAATAAATGTGCCTATTGCTTTTTGTAGGTGTGCCAAGTTGTTTTTTGTGACTTGCAGTGGTAGGGCCTGGAAAAGATAGAGAATCCTTGGGAGGATATTCATTTTACCGGAGTGCATTCGTCCCATCCAAGAAATGAGTTTGTCCATCCAGTTCTCCATGTCCCTGATAAAGGCTTTGATCATGGGGGGGTAGTTATTCTCATACATTCTACAGAGTTGTATGCCTAAGTATGTTATGGAAAGTGTTGCCATCTGAATGTAATGGTCCCTGTGTATATGTGCCATATCTTCCGCTGACAAGCCTATTCGGAGAGAGCTGGATCTGGTCATATTAGTTTTATAGGCCGAAATTGGGCTGAATTGCATGAGGATCTCCTGTACTGGCGACCGGAGACGTTAGGGTCAATAGAACGTTGTCAGCATAAGCCGAGACCAGGAACTTGTGGCCCCTAACATTCACCCTCTGAATTTCAGGGTGTTTACGTAGCACTTGCAGTAGGGGTTCTAAAGCTAAGATGAACAGGAGTGGGGACAGGGGTCAGCCCTGTCCCATGCCATTTGAGAGCAAAAAAGGGCATGGAAGGGGTCCAGTAAGATGCACCTGTGCAGAGACATTGTGGTACATGGCTTTTATCAATGTGACAAAGGAATCCGGGAATCCTAAGGTGAGAAGTGTAAATAGATAGGGCTATTTGACACTATCGAAGGCTTTTTCAGTCTAGGGAGACAACTAGGATGGGGGTATGTTTGTTATGTTGGTGCCATATGATGTCGTAATTCCTACGCGTATTCTTGAATAATTGTCTACCTGGTATAAAGCCCATTTGGTCTGAATCGATTAGTTTGTCCAGCTAAGGATTAAGCCTATCTGCTAATATTTTGGTGTCGTGATTGATGAGTGATATGGGCCTGTAATTTTCGGGGTGGCAGCACCATGTTAGCCAATATCATGTCCTTATCCAGGAGGCCTCCCGTTTGGAAGTCGTTAAACAGGGTCAACCGAAAGGTTGCTCACGCTAAGGCCCAATATCGCTCTGTCTACGTCGTTGTTCGTTATGTCTGAGTCCAGGACGTCTGTCGCCTCTGGGGGTAACCTGGGTAAACCCAGGTGCTCCACAAAGGAAATGGTCAGGTCTGCTAATATAATTAGTCAACGTTTCCTGGGTGTTGTGCCCTCCATATGTCTATGAGGCAGTGCTATGCAGTCTATGCAGTGTTTGACCTAGGCACCTCTACCTTGGGATCTTAGCTGACCCCTGATGGTGCTTCTGTCCACAGCTGGGCATGGTACTGTATTAAGGTCTTCTCCTAATATCTGCGTTCAGTGTGGCAGTGTACGAGCCTTGTCCTCTCATCCCCTCCAGAAGCTAACCTACAGGGTGTTTGGCGCGTAAACATTGATGAGGTGTATGGCGTGTGTGTACAGGGTGCCGGAAAGAATGACGTACCGCATGTATGGGTCACTGTCTGTGGCAGTGATCTGAAAGGGACAGTTGTGGAGGATCAGGATAGCCACCCCATGGCGCTTATTGTGGGCCTTGGTCTTAACTGTGGTACTGTAGGTGTGGTCCCTAAGAGTGAGTGATGTGTGCTTAGGTAAGTGTGCTTAGGGAAGGCAATGTCAGGACGTAGTGGCTTTAATTCTCTGAACATGAGGCATCTCTTACCCTCCCGGCCCTTTGTCTGGTCTTTGGTGGATGTCAGAGGCTATACCGTTATGACCCGCTAGGTGTAGCTTGGTGTCCCCATGGGCAGCTCAGAGTCCCTGAAAGGAGTTACTCTCTCATTGCGCTCCATGTGAGGGAGAGTCCCGGTCATGGCCCTAGTAAACCTCACCAACATTGCTGCACGTAAGCGGAGCCCCATGTCCCGTAGGCACGTCAGTGCCTCTCCTACGGTTCCTTGTGATGGCGGTTTGTGTCTCCGTAGCTGCAGCTGTCCCCTAGGGATCCCGCCGGCCTGTGTCTCCCTCCCCAAGTAAGCTGGTGGACCCAGCCCCCGTATTCAACTGGCTGTCCTTGAGGATCCGCACCCCACCCAAAAACTAAGGCAGTCCAGTACACCCCCACCCCCCCATGCGCTCACTTACAGCTTAGGATGGCAGTGGTTGTTAAAACTGTCTCTAGGACCAACATTCTTCTTCCTGCCATTCCCATGGAATAACCATAAGCCTGAACGGGAAACCCCATGCATAACGGAAGTTAGCCCAGCATAGGGCATCAGTAATGGGCTTCCATTTCTGGCGTCTTTGAAGCGTGGAAGGGGCCAAGTCCTGGTAGAGAGTAATTTCGGCACCCTCATATCGTATAGGTGCCTACCTGCTTTTCTTCATTAGGGCCTCTTTCGTTTGAAAGTAGAAGGGCATGATCACATCTCTAGGACGGTTCATCTCAGCCCGTCTGGCATGGAGTGCTTGATGCGCCCGCTCAATGTGCCATAGGTGGTCCGGTAATTCAGGAAGGAGAGGTCAGAGAATTTTGGGGATGAGCTCTAGTAGTGAACCCTCACGTGCGGTCTCCAGCAGCCCCCTAAGGCATAGGTTGTTCTGCCTGGACCAGTTGGCCATATCATCAATCTGCCGTTTTCAGGCGCGCTGTGAGGTTGTTAATTTGCAACATTGCAGTTTTGTGGGCCTCCACAGTAGCCTCCTGCCTTTGTTCCAGCCTCGTGGTCAACACCCCCAGTGCTTGCAGGGCCTTCACCATCTTGGGCTTGCGTCGGGCTAGTTCTTGAGGCCGCAAATAGATCAGACACGGTCGCCCCTGGCTCTTGGCCTTTCTAGTGGTGTTTCTTAGGGTTCCTCTTATCCATGTCTTGGAGAAGGACTTATTTTTCTCTGTGTTATGTGCTTAATTTAGCTTTAGGCAGTGGTTACGGGACAGAGCTCTAGCCGTGTACGTTTAGCTCGCTCCTCAGTCAGGCCTTCATGTATTTTTTTTAAATGTTAGCTGAACTATAACTACCAAAACCTTTGCTGTTCTTCTTAATGAAATCAGAAATTGTGTTGTTAAAGAAGCACTGCAGCTTAGGAGGGATAGACAAAGCTACCATACCATGTGCACAGTTAAAATAACTAGCAAGAAGGAGTATTGCATTTGGGAATGTGGGACTGAGGAGCTGGGGCAAAGATACCAAACACTGAAAAATATGTATTTATTTATTTAGCAAAAACAATACAAAATTGACCATGCAAAAATACAGCAAATTATTTGGTCCAAAAGCTTCTAAATGCATTAGTAAGCATAATAAGTATATATAAGTCATTTTGGTGTCTGGAGTGTCCATTAAAAACAGATATTTAGTGTGTGTTATTACTGCATTATGCTAGTAACAAAAAACAAATTCTAGTGCAACCTATACATAACGTACATACATACATTCAAGCAAGGATAGGTGCCAATACATATATACAAGCAAAAGACTTTGCATCAATCATTACATCAATCAATAAACCGAAATTAAGCTTCTATATGTGAAAATAATTTATTTTGAAATTGTTTTAAAGGGACACTTTAGGCATCCAGACCACTTCAGCTAATTGAAGTGGTCTGGTTGCAGTGTCCCTTTTGCACTTAGTGAGAAAAAAGAAACTGCAATGTTTACATTGCAGCTCTAAATCTGCTTCCAGTGGCTGTCTACCGGACAGTCACTGGGGGGTGCTTTCTGGGTTGAAACAGACATTTGGTCCGGTTCTCATGCTGGACATCCTCACACTCTTCATTCAGCATCAGACTTTTCCCCATACGAAAACGTTCATTCAATGCTTTCCTATGGGGAGATCTAATGCGCGAGTGGTACTTGCCACACATGCGCATTAGATCCAGTTCGTTGCGGGACGTCGAAGGGGGCTGGGCGTCGACCAAGCATTGAGGGTTTTTTACCCTCTATTTAAAGCAGAGTGGAGGCAAGAGGGAGGGGGGGAGGCAGGGGGAGCGATAGTGCCAGGAACACAGCTTTGTATTCCTGGCACTATAGTATCCCTTTAAGCCATTTTCAAATAACTCATTTGCATATAACTTTATCAACAACCTTATTATTCTTAGCTAGCCATAAACTTCTCCCCTTCCAATCTTATACCCTTTTCCTTCCCAAAAACTGGGGATCAATTGATTTTTACTTGGTTGGTGGTACGGAACCACCTCTATTGACTGCCACTATCCCCTTCAACTGAAGGACCTTGCTCTTTTTCTTGGATAAGGTAAAACATTGCCATTTCTCAAAAAGTGTTTACATTTGTCTAAGATCATGCCTATAGTGGTTGTCACATAGGCAGCCACTGGAAACACTTCTTCCTTAAGACCTTCTATTTTAAAACGTCTTCACTTTTGGTATTATCATGCACAGCATATGACACAGATTGTGGTTAAAGCTCTGGATTACCGGATTGGGGCAATTGGCATAGGTCTCTATGTCAATATGAGCAGCACTGACTTATATCAGAGATAGTAAGGACTGATGATCTCGTTTTAGGTGTACGGAGCTGCAGTGAGGAGTGTGTTTTGGCACTGGATCACAGGTTTAGTTTATTTGCTATCTGCATTTTTTGTCTTTTTTAACAAGGGGGACCATAATCTAAATTAAAAAAAAAGGAAAACATTTACCAATATAATTTTTTTAATATATTTATTTTTAACATTATAACATTCCTTTAGTGTTATGGTATATAAAATAACATGCATGGGGGCTGTGCTCATAGGGACAAATAAGGTCACATAAATATTTGTGATAGATAAAACTTAGGCCAACAGTCTATGTTGCAGATCAGGGTCAAAGTGTTACATTTAGAGCAATCATTAGAAACATTCCACAGAAACCATGGTATTTGCTTTTACCCATGAATCATCACCTAGGGGGGTTTAGAATTTTTTAACTTAGTTTCAACTATACTTGCCAGAGTTTAGAAATATATTTGGGTAAAAGGTAGCCTAAACAGTCAAAGTTCGATACTAAAATGTGATTTGTCGTGATTGGACTAATGAATTTTAAATGTTCAATTCCCAATACAGTCAAAACTGAGAAATTGAGTAAAAAAAATGAAAAGAGAAAGACTGCATTTAAAATAGAAGAGAAGCAGCTAAATGTAATCCATCCACTGTTGCATGACTACAACTCCTTTGATGTCTAACCAAACTTTACTTATTCTTATCTGTGAATATACTGATCACTGGCCATGAATTGAATTCAGGTTATGTTGTTATTGGTCTTGCCACACCCTTAGTTTTTAGGGACTCTCCAGTGCCAGGAAAACTGCAGGTCCCTTCTCCCTCCCATCCCCCATCCCAAGTTGCTTCAGTGACTTACCTGTATCCAGCGCCGATGTCCCTCGGCACTGGGTCGGGGTCCGCCCACGCCTCTCCCCCACCGACGTCATCCGGCAGGGGAGACCTATAGAGCATGCGCAGCCGCTGGCGGGGGAGATCTAATCTAGACCTCCCCATAGGAAAGCATTTAAAAATGCTTTCATATGGGGATTTCCACGACGCTGGAGGTCCTCACATAGCGTGAGGACGTCCAGCGACGTTATAGCACACTTTTCATGTGCTATAAACACAGAAGTGCCCTCTAGTGGCTGTCTAGTAGACAGCCACTAGAGAAGGAGTTAACCCTGCAAGGTAATTATTGCAGTTTATGAAAACTGCAATAATTACACTTGCAGGGTTAAGGGTAATAGGAGCTGGCACCCAGACCACTCCAATGGGCAGAAGTGGTCTGGGTGCCTGGAGTGTCCCTTTAATCTTCTTCTCTAAAGCCAATATTATCTTGGTTGTTGTTGTCCCTGGTTGCTACTTTATTTATTCCAATTTCAGATCACACAATTCCTCGCAGTTTGCTGCGTATGGGGCTGCCTAGCTGCAGACCCCTGTCCACCACAAAGAGATGGCAGCAGGATGCACCATGGGAAGAAGGCAGGCTGGTGGAGGCAGTGTTATTCTCTGGGCAATGTTCTGCTGAAAGAGCTTGTGTCCTGGCAATCATGTGATGTTAATGTGACACATACACATCACGATCACATGACCCAGAAGGGCCGGACTTTCAGCCTGGGTGTTAGGAAGTTCCCCCAAAGGAGATTGTCGAGGTAGGTAAGTACAGAGTGGCTCTGGGATTAAAAGCCGCTTTTAAGCCCATTTAAATGCGGATGGCATAGAACGCTGAAATGGCGTTATGGGGTTAATTTTAAGTTTCAGTGGTATTTTCTTACACAAAACATAAGAGATCCCAAAGTGACTAAGACAACCTGATATAGGGAAAAAGAGTCTGATGCAAATATGATCTGCTGCAAATGTATGTTTACTGAAAAATGTGCCAAGGACTCAGTGCCTCAAAGGCATGAAATATGTCTTACTGTTATTCATTCCCACATTCACTACCACTAGCTATCTGTTTTTTTTTTATATTTTTAACAAATACAAGTTGTAACAGAGCATTTGTGCATCAGATGCCACTTTCACTGTCAGGCCCTTGTGTTAGACCGAGCAAGCGCTATGTTTAGGGCAGTAGGACAATGTAGCTGAACAACCACTGAAACAATGCTCCCTGATGGGTCTGCCGTCAGAAGGCTGGCTTTAGATGATTGCCTGGCAGCCTGGTGTGAATGCATGTAAGCCAGGCATACCCACCCCCTTTCCAGAAAGTTCTATTCGTTTGAGCAGAGCCAATGGGCCCCTCACATCGGCATCTCACTTCTCTGAACACTGGAGTTGGTAGGTATGCCTACAAAGCTGGTCTTATGATAAGGCTGTGGGTCAGATTTCCTATCAGACAATGTGCCCAAATGCCTAGGTTATCCTAGACGTGGATGTGTCTGGCTGAAACATGCTTATTTCACATCAAGCATGAGCATACAAACTAGATGTAGTTTAATAGGTCCCAGATCCATACTGTGGGAGTCTTCTTTTAAGAAATGCTGGCAATTTTTCCAAGCCAACAAAAAGATAATAAATCAACATATACAGTATCATATGTTAATTTGTCACTACAATCTTCAGTAGTTTATACTGTAAATCTATCTCTGCAACTAAGAATCTTTATTGGAACACTGCAGTTTTAGGGCCCAATTTAACTTCCATCCCTACAACTAAGAATCTTAATTTGAACACTGCAGCTTTAAGGTACGGACTGGGATTCAGAAGATACCTCACCGGATTCCTTCCACCTTTTTACTACATATTAATGTACTATCACAATGTTACCATTTTTACTTATAGTTTACTACTGTAATATTTGTACTTGCAATTATCTGCAGTAATTAATAATCTGGCTGATAGGATTTAATAGGCAAATATTTTAATATGTTCAACAAATGGCTAGTCTCCCCCCACCGCCCCACCCCCACCCCCACCCCCAACCCACGCCCCCGCTTGCCACTTCTAGCTGTAAATTCTTTTATATAACTATGCATCCTTATTTTTCCTTAGGCCCAATTTAACTTCAATCCCTGCAACTAAGAATCTTCATTTGAACACTGCTTTACCCACCCACCCAGGTTCCTTCTAGCTATATAGTATGACTTCTCCAGCTGAGCCAACTCAACCACCGTCAATTGCATCCTCATTCCCTTCACATGTTATTAATCACTGCAGTCACACTATAAATTCTCTCTGCCATCACCTTCAATTTCCTCTGCTACCTCTTGTCTCATTTCCCTATTTTACCTTTAGATTGTAAGCTCACGGGCAGGGCCATCTACCTTTTGTTTCGGTCTGTTTATATTGTATTGTTCTCCCAATTGTACAGCCCTGCAGAATATGTTGTTACTTTATAAATGCCAGTGATACATAAATATAGGTGATTCCCACTGTTTATAATGGGGGATATTTAGAGTCCAATTTTAATAGTCCTGTGCTGACTTCCTTTCCAAGTATATTGTTCAAGGAGTAAAAAGTAGAAATGGCTTGTAGAAGGAATTTTACAAAGTGCCCCTGAGGCCATGTCCTGTCAGATGGTTCCATTTTGGAAAGTAAACAGATGCTAAGAAAATAGAATAACCAAAAGTTGCACACTAACTCTCTCATTCACACAATCTCTGAAAGAATGCCGCGAAGCTGAAAAATTTCCCTCGGGAAGAATTTGTAGCATTCCAAATCAGTTAAATACTACTTTAGAGTAGAAGTCCATACCCTTAGATAAACAACATACACATCAGAATGGGTTTTAGCTAAAAAGTCTTTGTGCCAAAACAAAGGCAAGATAAGACTGATGACAGTCTACAAGTTAGATTCGAGTTTGACTAGCTATCCACATTTCTGGACATAACATATACTTTCTATCTATTTCATAACAATTTGTTATTGTTCTGTAGTAGCAACTATGAGACATAGGTGTTGCCACTTCTATGAATAGTCTGGCTGCCTGCCAGCACAAGGGAAGTTTTAGTTCGATAGCGTACAGCTGTACATATACTTTTCTCTTTCTTATCACTATATTTCTTTCACGATAGCACTCTCCACTCACACAGTGTAACGAAAATATACCCCAACTAGCAGGATTCAACTCAACAAAAGACAACACAGAGGAGAGATACGTCTACCGGACCTTAGAATGGCCGGACTCGACGTATATGAGAGGAGACAGAGTCAGGAACCATCCGAGGTCAAGGGCACAAAGAGAAAGCGTAAACTAGGATTAGCCGGGGTCTGGTACACAGTAAACAGCAAGCCGGCAAACAGAACAGATAAGGATAAAGAGATAACGTAGTCAGAAACAAAGTCAATACGAAGGAACACAACTGAACACAACAAGCGCTAAAGGGAACTGCAACATAAACCCCGATAGGGCAAGGACTAAGGGAAAAAGGTGAGTATAAGTACCTTCTAAATTAATGTGATTGGCTTCTGTCATATCCACACCCCCAAAAGGTAAGTGTATGGGGAGTGTGGCATGACAGGGGCCAATGGGAGCCTTTTGCCAATTTAGGCTCCCACTGTTTCTTTAAGAGCGCGCCCGAGACCCGCGGCATGCTCTTAGATTCAGGCGGGACACGTGACCGCTTCTCGCAGTCACTGCCCGCCTTGCTGTTGCAGCCGTCGGATGGGCTGCGCGCGGCTCTTGCAGCAGCAGGACCGCGCGCGGCTCGAAGAGAGGACCGCGTCCGGCCCCTGGATAAGGTAAGTAACGCTACAGTACCCCCCCCCTGAGGACACGCCCTCCGGGTGGGTAGGGCCAGGTCTGGCAGGAAAACGAGAATGGAAAGAACGCACAAGGCGGGGAGCGTGAACAGCATCAGCTGAAATCCAACTGCGCTCCTCAGGCCCATAGCCCTTCCAATGCACCAAGTACTGAAGTCGACCCCTAAGGAAACGAGAGTCAAGAACAGCAGAAACTTTGAATTCCTCATGACCCTCGACAGAGACAGGAGGGGGAGGGGGAGTATGCCGGGTATAGCGGTTGCGTACGTAAGGCTTCAACAATGAGGTGTGAAAGACATTAGGAATACGCAGATTCTTAGGAAGACCCAAGGCATATGAAACAGGATTAACCTTATGCAGAATACGATAAGGACCAATGAAGCGGGGAGCCAATTTCATAGAAGGCACCCGAAGGCAAATATTCCGCGTGGAAAGCAAAACCCTGTCCCCCACAACATAAGAAGGAGCCGCTCTGCGATGCTTGTCAGCCTGAGCCTTCTGGAGAGCAGCGGAATCCACCAAAGAACACTGAACCTGCTCCCAAGTATTACGCAAACCAGCCAAACGCTCATCCAGAACTGGCATGCCCTGTGAGGAGAATGCAGCCGGAAGAACAACGGGATGCTGGCCATAGACAACGTAAAAAGGGCTTTTGCCGGAAGAATCATGAGTAGCGTTATTCCGAGCAAACTCAGCCCAAGGAAGAAGGTCAGACCAATTGTTCTGATGGTGGGACACAAAACAACGAAGGTACTGCTCCAGAGACTGGTTGGCACGTTCAGCAGCTCCATTAGACTGGGGATGGTAAGCGGAAGAAAATGAGAGAGAAATACCCATTTCTGAACAAAAGGCTTTCCAGAACCTGGAAATAAATTGGCTACCCCTATCGGACATAGATACGGGAATACCATGTAACCGGAATACCTCTCTAGCGAAGATAAGAGCTAGTTCCCTGGATGTGGGCAACTTGTAAAGAGGCACAAAGTGAGCCATTTTGGAAAACCGATCTACTATCATCAGGATAACTGTGTAACCATTCGAACGGGGTAATTCAACAATAAAATTCATGGATAGGTTAGACCAAGGTCTCTCGGGAACGGGTAACGGATGCAGAAGCCCACAAGGAACTCTACGAGAAGATTTCATACAGGCACAAGTAGTACAAGCACCTATATAGTCAGTGACATCCTTGCGTAAGGAATCCCCCCAAAAATACAGAGAAACAGCTGACATCGTTTTGGAAATACCAGGATGTCCAGCAGTCTTAGTATCATGATATAACGACAGAATATCCCGTCTCTCGGGAACATCAACGAACAATTTATCAATAGGCCTCTCGCTAGGTGCCATGCTTTGTTTCGCCTGTATGGCCTGCAAGAGGGATGAAGAAATAGACAAAATAGTAGTAGCTATTATCCTGTCTGGGGGAATGACAGGAGTAACATCAATCTCCTGTTTGTCAGCAGTTTCGAACTGTTTGGACAGAGCGTCTGCTTTAATGTTACGATCACCTGGTCTATAGGTGATAATATAATTGAAACAGGACAAAAACAGTGACCACCTAGCCTGCCTACAAGATAATCTTTTAGCTTCACCAAGGTAGGATAGGTTCTTGTGATCCGTGAAAATGAGGATAGGATCCTTAGTTCCTTCTAACAAGTGTCTCCATTCTTTAAGAGCTAAGATAATAGCAAGGAGTTTGCGATTACCCACATCATAATTCTTTTCAGCTTTGGACATCTGTCTAGAAAAGAAGCCACAAGGATGCAATGGCTTTTCAGGCGACTCGCTTTGGGACAAAACAGCACCTACCCCGATATCAGAAGCATCAGCTTCAAGAATATAAGGCAGTGAGGGGATAGGATGCTGTAAAATAGGTGCAGAGGCGAATGTAGTTTTAAGAAATTCAAAAGCCTGAAGTGCTTTGGGAGTCCAGACACAAGTATTACCACCCTTTTTTGTCATACGGGTGATAGGCGCTACAATAGAAGAAAAACCCTTAATAAAGCGTCTATAATAGTTAGAGAAACCAAGAAAACGCTGAATGGCTTTCAAACCTTGTGGTAGAGGCCACTCTATGACAGCAGAAAGCTTCTGGGGATCCATACGAAAACCTTTAGCGGAAATCAAATACCCCAAAAACTGGACTTCGAGTTGGTCAAATAAACATTTTTCTAGTTTACAATAAAGACCATTAGCAAGAAGGGTCTTCAGGACTGTTGTAACATGTCTGTGAATCTGTAGAATATATTAGTATGTCGTCCAAGTACATGATTACAAATGTGTAAATAAAGTCTCTTAAGACGTCATTAATAAATTCTTGAAATACTGCTGGGGCATTGCAAAGACCAAATAGCATAACAGTATACTCGTAATGACCGGATCTAGTGTTGAATGCCGTCTTCCATTCGTGGTCTTTCTTAATACGTATTAAATTGTATGCACCTGTTAGGTCCAATTTAGTGAATACAGTAGCATGTTTCAGCTTGTCAAACAATTCTGTGATTAAAGGTATAGGGTAAGCATTTTTGATAGTGATTTTATTTAGACCTCTATAATCGATATACGGTCTTAAATCACTGTTCTTTCTTATATACGAAGAAGAACCCCGCTCCAGCCGGAGAAGAGGATCTCCTAATGAACCCCTTTTCTAGTGATTCCTTAACATACTCCTCCATAATACGGTTTTCTTGAATAGATAAAGGGTACACCCTGCCCTTTGGAGGTATAGTGCCAGGCAATAAATCGATAGCACAATCATAGGGTCTGTGAGGCGGTAATTTATCAGCTTCCTTTTTATCGAATACAGTCTTGAGAAACAAGTACTGAGGAGGTATAACAGTAGACAAAGGAGGAGTAGTAGGAATATTAATAGAATTTAAAGGGGTGACTTTAATCATACAAGATTCGTGGCAGGCTTTGCTCCATGATTTTCATTGTCCCGACTCCCAGTCGAAAATGGGATTGTGAGAACGTAACCATGGGTACCCTAACATGATATGAGAAGAGGGAGAGGTGATAACCTGGAACTGAACAGTCTCAAAGTGTAAAACCCCTGTGTACATAAATAATGGTACAGTTTCATGGGTAACGACTGGAGTACTTAAAGGTCTACCATCTATGGCCTCAATGGCCAAGGGTATCTCCCTCTCTCTGATGGGAATGTTGTGTTTCGTAACAAAACCAGAGTCCATGAAGTTCTCAGCAGCCCCGGAATCAACCAAGGCTAGCATGCTTTCAGCTATACAACTCTCTCCCATATCAAGAGAAACAGGGAGAAGCAAACGGTTAGGAGGCAATTTAGGAGACTTAGATATCACACCCAGGGCCAGTCCCCTATAAGGTCTTAGGTGCGAGAGTTTCCCGGAAGCACAGGACATTCCTTTATCGTATGGTCTCTCCTACCACAGTATAGGCAGAGTCCGTCCCTTCTTCTATGCAATTTTTCAGTATCAGAGAGTTTGGCAACCCCTAATTGCATGGGTTCCTCCTCAGATACTCTGAAACTCTCACGTTTATCAACTTTGGGGTTATTAGGTGTAACTAAACGTCTATTCCTGTTCTTGGTATAGAGCCTGTAACGAATTCTGTTATCTATATCAATGGGGTAGTCAATAAGGTCCTCTAATGCAATACAAAGCTCCCTAGCTGCTACCTCATCCAATATAGTGTCAGATAAACCTTCCATAAATGCAGTAGTTAACCCATTGTTGGTCCAATCTACCTGTGAAGCAAGGGTACGAAACTGAATGGCATAGTCAGCCACAGACCTAGAGCCCTGTTTGATTCTCATTAATGTTCTGGCGGCATTCTTTGACCTTTTAGTGGTGTCAAAAGTTCTACGGAAAGCCATAAGGAAACTATTGAAATTATTCCCCATAGGTCCATTGGCTTCCCAAATAGGATTTGCCCACTCAAGTGCTTTGTCAGTAAGTTGATGCATCAAAAACTCCACTTTAGACCTATCAGTGGGAAAGGAACGTGGATACATCTCAAAGTGGAATTCTATTTGATTAATGAAACCTCTGCATGTCTTAGCCTCCCCTCCATACCTGGAAGGGGGTGTTAAATGGGGCGAAGTATTAGGCATAGTGGATACTTCGGGAAGAAGAGGTGTAGGAGGGTTAGGTGCGGTTGCAGGAATAGTTCTAGACAAGAGCGTCTGGAGAGCCTGAGCTATCTGATCCATACGGTGGTCCTGCTCTACAAACCTAGCCTCATGAGAAGCCATTTGCTGAGCTAAATCTGCGGGGTCCATGGCCCTATCGTAATGTAACGAAAATATACCCCAACTCGCAGGATTCAACTCAACAAAAGACAACACAGAGGAGAGATACGTCTACCGGACCTTTGAATGGCCGGACTCGACGTATATGACAGGAGACAGAGTCAGGAACGATCCGAGGTCAAGGGCACAGAGAGACAGCGTAAACTAGGACTAGCCGGGGTCTGGTACACAGTAAAGAGCAAGCCGGCAAACAGAACAGATAAGGATAAAGAGATAACGTAGTCAGAAACAAAGCCAAGGTCAATACGAAGGAACACAACTGAACACACCAAGCGCTAAAGGGAACTGCAACAGAAACCCCGATAGGGCAAGGACTAAGGGAAAAAGGTGAGTATAAGTACCTTCTAAATTAATGTGATTGGCTCCTGTCATATCCACACCCCCAAAAGGTAAGTGTATGGGGAGGGGCCAATGGGAGCCTTTTGCCAATTTAGGCTCCCACTGTTTCTTTAAGAGCGCGGCCGAGACCCGCGGCACGCTCTTAGATTCAGGCGGGACACGTGACCGCTTCTCGCGGTCACTGCCCTGTTGCAGCCGGATGAGCCTCGCGCGGCTTGTGCCGCAGCAGGACCGCGGCCGGCCCCTGGCTAAGGTAAGTAACGCTACACACAGTGTGATAAGAAACTTTTTTTCTCTATTTTAAATGTATGAAATAAATGACAAGTTTTAATCTTTATCTTTAACATCTTTAATCTTTGTCTTTTTGCTGTTTTGTGTAGATTATATTTTTATTGAGATTTGTACAAGTATACATACACTTTCTCCCTTATTCCCCACCTGCTCCCTGTGGCCCCTGGCCTCATGCTGAGCAATTTTTTCAGCCGTGGCAGTACCACGCGGTAGGCCGCGCTAGTCCTTTTTGTGGCCGCGGCGGCCATTTTGTTGGAGCCGCGGCGGCCATTTTTTTCGGAGCCCACCGAGCTGCCCTGCTGCCTGCTGGCCATGTGGCCAGCCTTCCCTCTCCCTATATAAGGGGAGATAGCCGAAATATTGGGCTATCCCCCTACTTACTGTGCCTGTCTCACATGCTGCATATGTGACAGATCCTGGATAGCAGGATCTGTCCCAGGCACTCTCACAGCTCACACTGTAGCTTACTATGATGTTTGATGCAATGTGACTAGGTTCTCTATCCTAGCAGTAGACTTGCCACACTTTTTACTACTAAGGAGAATCTTAGATTTACAGGGGTATGTTACTGCTCAAATAAATATCTTTGTTTAAATATCTTTGTTTAACAAGACTATGCCACATGTAATATATACTAATCAAGCCTTTCTCTCAACAAAAATTATATGGTCTGTTTTCAGCACCTAGCTCCCCTGCCAAGGTTTTGCTGCCCTTCCTGCAAGGGGCTTAAAATTTTCCACTATACATACACTTCAAAGTGTATCCTAATATTATACCTGAGTGGTCTGTAGATGTGAATCAGCTTCTAGGTTCTGTATGGACCCTTCTACCCCTCAGGGGGGCTAACCGGCCCCACATACAGCCCTGTTATTACTAGGGGTGCCCCCCCCCCCCCCCCCACTGTCCATATTTCTGGGGGTCTACCCGCTACTGGACAATAATAATGGACGTGTGACCCCCTCTTACCTACAGCTCTGCTGGATCTGCAATGCCCGGTTATGGTTATATGAGGGTGACCCCCTCCTGCCGTCTGCACTGCTGAACCGGCAATGTCTGGCTACTTTTATTATACGGCTAACCACTACGGCACTACTGTACCTACAGTATCCGATTATGTTCAGACTGAGGGTGACCCCCTCCTCTGCTGGCCTATACTGCATAGTATGCTTGTGCTTGTTGGGTGACCCCCTCTTGCACGCTGGGTGAGCCTCAGCTGGCCACACCAGGTATCACTCCGACAGTGTTACCTCTATGGCAGTTATGCAATCATGTCTGAAGGCTAACCACTACGGCACTACTGTACCTACAGTGTCCGATTATGTTCAGACTGAGGGTGACCCCCTCCCCTGCTGGCCCATACTGTATAGTATACTTGTGCTTGTTGGGTGACCCCCTCTTGCACGCTGGGTGACCCCCAGCTGGCCGCACCAGGTATCACTCCGACAGTGTTACCTCTATGGCAGTTATGCAATCACGACTAAAGGAAAAATCTCCCGTGCCCAGAAGGTCACTTGGCCTGTCCTCATGCCACCCCGCTGACCTCACTGCCAGAAACCATCGGTACCCTACAGGGGACACTCCACCGGCCATCCTAGACGCTACACCAAGCACCCCTGGTACACGTTGGCTAACGGATGGATTCATCTAGAGGATCGGTCTTCATGACGGAGTCCGGAAAGGACCCCGCAAACACCTGATACAGGGTTTGCACTCTATCCGGGACTAACCACTGGATGTCGACGACACGCGGACACAGATGTTTCCTCGGGACAAATGACGCGTTACAGCTTGGAAAGCGGAAAATACTAAATTCCCTTTCGCTTATAGGTATCGCCTAGTTGGTTTCTACCCCTGAGAACCGCAAACGGCCCTTGTCCGAGATGGACATCAAACTGACGGATTTGGCATCCAAGGGCTGAGTCTGCTCTCCGGGGTTGCCCTCACGTACAAATTGAGCTGACACGTCTCTATTCATAGGGTTCCCCTTAACTAGCCCCAGATGTCTCTCGGACCGTGCCCGGACTCAGGATCAAGGTTGCGGAACCTTGGACCGTTCCGTGAGCATTACGCATGACCAAAAGAGGCGTCCATTCCGAAGTTGCCATGCTGGGCGAAGGATGCAGTGGTGTGGACTCCCGCCCCATCCCCATGCTACATGCTTCCAATGCATTTGTCGCCTGTGGACACTTTGAGATGGAGGGCACTCATCCCCTCAGAGAGCTTCTCGGCGTGGATGATTGGTTCTCTCCCTCGACTGGACATGAGAGAAACCCACATGGATTTTGCCATCAACATGGACATATTGAATCTGACTCACTCCCAGTCAACCCAGTTTCTGGTCTTTCATAGAATATTCGGTCCAGGCGGTGCTCCGCCTCCCGAGGACCAAGATGTCCGTCTTCAAGGAAGCTGCCAGGCATATGCTCCGCAACCTGTGGGTCACACTTAGGGGCCCAACCCGGTCGATTGACCAGTTGTTATTCGCCATCGAGGCCATACCTCCAGGATCCGGTACTATCAGCCGCTCCAACATGATGCTTTCTTGGGTCCTCGGCCTGGTATGACCGAATCATGTGACCTTCGGACGAAGGTCATCTAAAACTTAATTGATGACTCCAACATAGGGGGACCTGGCCTACCTAGGAGTTTCGGACCCCAACCAAATTCGGCCTGGACTCTGGAGTCCAAAGGAGGGACCTCTTCACGCCAACTGCATGGAACTACCTGCAGGTTTGTTCAACATTTACAGCTTTCCCAGGGGAAGTAGTACTGCTCGCTACCTTCTGGCCTGGACTTATCACTGGTTGCCCACTTTGGACTGCAGTCGGATCTCACGTAGGATCGCTATCTATAGCGTCTGGACAAGTATTCGTCATTTGTGACAATGTCTGCGGGAAGAGACACTCATGTGGCGGACGGCTTCACCCGACCATGGAGAGACCCCAATGATTGGTTGCCTCACCCTCCGGGGTCTCGAGTACTGGCATGATTAAATTCGGTGTGAACTGCCATACGGAGCGGTTCTCCAGCTGGCTGCCGGACCCTCAGCAAGGCGAGGGACGCGTTTTCCAAGCTTGGTCTTCTTCGGGGCATACGCATCCTGTTTACCTCCAGGATACTTCGGGCTTTGCTTCAGACCGAATTCCTGGGAGTGTCGTTTCGCCTGGCCACACCACTTCGGAGGAGTCCTCAGTGCTTTCCCATTTTGCTGGAGTTTGCCATGGGAAAGCAATCTACGACTCCCTGTCTCTTCATGTCCTGTGTGGGATCCACAGGGGTAGCCTGCCATGACTGGTGTCTGGAGAGATGTTTAGGTCCCTGTGGCTGTCCCCATTGTCTGGCTGAGTTGCCCTCTCAGGGTAGGATCGTATGGGGCCATTCACGTCCTATGTCAGCTAGAGGACGACTCGTGTGCGTTTCTCAAGATTCTGGCATTGGTAAAGATCTCTTGGTCTGCAGTCTGCCAAGAGGAGTATACCTTACGGGAACCCTATCTCTCGCTATTCCTCAAGTCTAGTGGTATTGTGTGTTTTGTATTTCCTTGAGGGATGACCTGATGACAAGGACTTGCCTTGCGCCAGTTTTTCCGCTTACGGTTTTCCCCAGTACATCTTGTATTTCATGGCGTTCTGACGTCATGGTATCGACGTAGTGTCTTCTTCCTTCTTGCCGTTCAGTACATCGGTTTCTGCTCCGTACATATTTAATTTCTATCCGTCCTCTGTGTTGTACCCCTATTCTCCGGATAGGCCACGGCTCTGTTGACAGGTTGTACACGACCATGTAGATCCAGGTTCTGGTTCTTTCATCCGTCTACTCATGGACAGCTGTTGATTTCTGCATCTTCGCTCGCCCGTTGGATTTGGTGGATCCTCTCATTGGCTGACCTTGAGAGTTCCTCTGGGACACTTTTGGTTCGGGGTGCTGTCACCTCAGCAACTTTGGAAGCCGTTGGGTCCCTTCTGCATTTTCTCTACACCGCTGCTTGGTTTAGGGAATGGGTTTTTTCCACTCTCCTTTTATTTCAGTCCTCTATGTCATATTGCTTCTGGTTCTACTATTTGGGCGTTAAAATTGCAAATATGGGGGGCGGGGCCGGACCGCCGAGCTGGATGGTCGCAAGACAGACCAGCTCCAGCGAAACTTAAACTTACCCGAGCTAAAAATGCTGTATTGGCCAACTATACCGACCGGCAGCGGCGGCCCTCGATGGGCACAGAGCCCGGGACCCAGGGAGAGGCTAGCTCGCAGAGTTGTAGTCCCCTGGGAGGGGAATCTTCGAGGCTGAACTTGCGGCCTACTCCAGCGGTGAGCGGGGCGGACGGCCGCTGCCCCGCTATCCCGCCGAATGGTACCCGGCCGGGGACCTGGACCCTCGAGGAACCGGCTCCGTTCCCCCCCCCTGGACCGGGGGGGTGATCCCGGTCCTCACACTGAAACCCTGCCACCCGGACAGCTACGAAGGGGACTGAGGCCTGCAATACCGCCAGACCTTAAAATGGCGGCGAACACGCACCCAACTGCTAGATCTGGGCGGGAGAGACTCACCCCACAACCACCGCAACCGCCATAGCCCCGTAGCGCTGCAGGATCTACCACCCATGGACTGCAACCGCACACCTACACAGGGGCGACCTACTGAGACACTTACCGCATGGAACCCTCCTCAGAATCTCAGCTCCGGTAAGGAGTGGGAACCGCAACCAGCGGCGGGAAACAGGGCACCACGCATTAAGCCTGCAACCATCAGACCGGCAGAACATATCAGCCCTCACTCTGCACCACATCACCCCTTGGAAATCCCGGGGTCCAAGCCCAGAACATCGGTTATCACACAGCACCCCATGCAGCGATGACTAGCCAGTCCACAGCAGCCGCAAAGCGAGCAAAACAGACCACAGGGAGTCCAAGCTGAATCCACAGAAGGCAAGATCTCTCAGACACAAAGGGACCTTTTAAGCATGACCCAATTAGCCTTTACCCTCCCTAGTGTAAACATAACAATATGATGTCGGCTATACAGTATTGGGTGTATTTCTGTATTGTGTGTATTCCTGTATAACTATCAGCGGCAAGGGGTCAACTGTATAGCTCTCGACCCTTATCTACTACATCCATCCACGAGTGGCTACAGGGGAGTAAGAGGTGAAATTACTTCGCTGATACCTAATTACATTGTTCATACCTAAGCATGTACTTACTTAAACTAAGCATACTACCTGCATGCAACCATATGATTCTAACACTAAGCTACCGTCCTATATATTTCCTTGTTGTCTCGTAGAATCTTAATTTAAATAACACTTACTCAGCATGTTCTAAGCATGACCATACATATGTATTGCTAACTCAGTACATAGCTAGTTTAACCTATCTCATCACACGTATGTTTTATTCTGAACACGCATAGTTACCCTAGCATACTACGTAAAGAATCTATACCATGCCTAACTATCTTGATTTAAACCTGTTCACATATATATAAAATAGTGCATTGTCCTAACATACCCTAATGCTTTCCATGTTATCACTCATTGTTTTGAACTAAGCACGCGGATTGCCTTTGGGGTACCGTGTGCCTGAATGTTATCACCATATGCACTGCAAAAATAAAGAATTCAAAAAAAAAAAAAATTGCAAATATGAAGCCTCCTGTCCTGCCATAAAATTAGGGATTATTCTAGCCTCGGTGAGGGAATAATCTAAATTTTATTAAAGACAGGAGGCGAATATTTCCCCCCCCCCTTTTCTTACGTTCCCTCCCTGGATTTGGGTCTTATAATTAATTGGGGATATTGTTATGTTTTGTGAATGCATTGTTTTACATAATAGGTTATTTCTATTATTCGGTGATGGTTGTCTGTGTGCATTTTTATTCATCATGTTTGTGTTGTAATTATGTTTCGTCAATGCCTTTTAGTTTAGGTAGATACTAGGTCTTCATAAGATCTGTAGACTTTGTTTATTCATCAGGTATTATGATGTGCAAGTGATATTGTGTGGATATGACAGTTTACTTTCACAATGTTTTCCTTTTTCTTGCAGTGTAATCTATTTTCTCTCTGGGCTTGACGATTATTTCTCTGGATGTGTCTGCTACAAGGTGAATTCGTTGGTTTCCTTGCTCTCCTGCTCGACCTCATCAAAGAGAGAGGAAGTGGAAGAGCCTGCTAAGGGGTTTTATACTACTGTTGCCTTGTTCTGATTGGTTGTTTTGAAAAGTTCTGTTAACTGTTTCTTTGCTGCTGGAGGTTTCAGTAAAGAAGGTAAAGCAAATATTCGCCTCCTCTCTTTAATAAAATTTAGATTATTCCCTCACCGAGGCTAGAATAATCCATAATTATAAGAGTATCAGTAACGAAAGAGAGAAGGAGACATGTGGCTTTATAATATACATTTGCAAATAAAGACTATATACAAATCATTAAATATTGGTGTGTATTTTGCACACACAGCACATCTATTTATAAAGGACAAATGTAGATTCCCCCTTTAAAGGGATCCTCCATACAATATAATGTCAGTAAAGGAATACCCTCTCTGGTATCACTCTCTCTGGGATCTTAACTATGTTAATCCCAGTAACAACATGGACTCCCCACAGTGTCCTCCCAGACATGGTGCCATGATGTACAACCAGGGGCAGGCTGGGCCGGGGGGCAGGGAGGCAATTGCCCCCCAGGCCGCCTGAAAATATTTTAGGACCGGCCGCGGCGGGCCGGCCCTTTAAATGCTGCAGCCGCCGAGCGCTCTGTAAAGAGCGCTCAGACGGCTGCAGCTGCTTTTCCCTCCCTCCCCTCCCCTGTAGGTGGCCGAGCTGCACTCCGGTCCGCGGTCCCGGCCGGAGTGATGGGAAGGTGCACACTGAGTGTGCACTTCCTGTCAGTCCGGCCGGGTACAGGAAACAGAAACTCCT
Organism: Pelobates fuscus; assembly: GCF_036172605.1. Lineage (NCBI taxonomy): Eukaryota > Metazoa > Chordata > Amphibia > Anura > Pelobatidae > Pelobates > Pelobates fuscus. Next base: position 85,706,064 of record NC_086325.1, on the reverse strand, counting down.
GTTCCGCGTGGAACAGGAGTTTCTGTTTCCTGTACCCGGCCGGACTGACAGGAAGGTGCACACTGAGCACTTTCCTATCACTCCGGCCGGGACCGCGGACTGGAGTGCAGCTCGGCCACCTACAGGGGAGGGGGTAAGAAGAAGGGGGGGGTGGAGAGTAAGAAGGGGGGGTGGAGAGTAAAAAGAGGGGAAGGGGGGTGGAGAGTAAAAAGAGGGGAAGGGGGGGTGGAGAGTAAAAAGAGGGGAAGGGGGGTGGAGAGTAAAAAGAGGGGAAGGGGGGGTGGAGAGTAAAAAGAGGGGAAGGGGGGTGGAGAGTAAAAAGAGGGGAAGGGGGGTGGAGAGTAAAAAGAGGGGAAGGGGGGGTGGAGAGTAAAAAGAGGGGAAGGGGGGGTGGAGAGTAAAAAGAGGGGAAGGGGGGGTGGAGAGTAAAAAGAGGGGAAGGGGGGGTGGAGAGTAAAAAGAGGGGAAGGGGGGGTGGAGAGTAAAAAGAGGGGAAGGGGGGAGAGTAAAAAGAGGGGGAGTAATTAGAAGAAGAGGGGGGTAAGAACAAGAGTGGGGAGTAATTAGAAGAAGAGGGGGTAAGAACAAGAGTGGGGAGTAATTAGAAGAAGAAGGGGGAGTAAGAAGAAGGGGGGTAAGAAGAAGAAGTAGGAGGGTTAAGAAGAAGGGGGGTAAGAAGAAGAAGTAGGAGGGTTAAGAAGAAGGGGGGTAAGAAGAAGGGGGGAGTAATAAGAAGAAGGGGGTAAGAAGAACAAGGGGGGGAGTAAGAAGAACACAGGGAGGACGGGGGGTAAGAAGAACACATGGGGGGGGTGAGAACACACAGAGGGAGGAGTGAGAAGAACACAGGGAGGGTGGAGGGGGGATGAGAAGAGCACAGGGAGGGTGGGTGAGTGTGAGAAGAGACCGCTAGGGGAGGGTGGGGGAGAGGAGAGACCACTAAGGGGCAGGGGAGAGCTCTAAGGGACAGAAGGGACAGCTCTATAGGACAGGGGGCAAGACAGGGAACTCTTTAACACTACGCACACACACACACACACACACACAATGCATCCCTATACATACACAGAAACACACAAGCACCCCTATACATACACAGAAACACAATGCATCCCTATACATACACAGAAACACACAATGCATCCCTATACATACACAGAAACTGAACATGCTTCCCTTACACACAGAGAAACACACAATGCATCCATTACACACACACACAATGCAACCCTTACACACAAAGACAATGCATCATTTGCACACATACACAGAAACATACAATGCAAACCCTTACACACACATGCAAACACACACACTGTTTTTCTTACATACACACAAACACAATGCATCTCTTACACTCAATGCACACACATACAGACACACACCTTGCATCCCTTATGCATACAAACACAGATTCACACAATGCATCCCTCACACACAAACAAACACATAATACATCCCTTATACACAAATACACACTGCTTCCACTACACACAAACACACTGCATCACCTGCACAAACTGGTATCCCTATACACTACATACCATAAGCACACATATTAGATAACACATAACACATCCCCTACACACTCCACTCCCTGTGAGCGAGCTCATGGGTGGGTGGAACATATAAGTGGACTTATGAGTGGGCCTTATGGGCATACTCACCATCAGGCACTGGGGCCCAGACCTTGAGCTGTGTAAGAGGCCCCCAAAAAATGGAGCTGCTTCCAATTCTCCCAGAACGTTGAATTTTGTGACCACAGTTGCAAACAGCCTCCAGAGGTCCTGTTCTACACCAGACCAGTGGAGCCTAACTGCAGCCCATCATCATCCTCATCTAATTTTAAGTAGGCAATCTAGTATATTATTAGTGACACTAATCTATAATTTACCTCACATTAAAGGGACACTATAGCTTAATGAAGTGGTTCTGGTGTCTATAGCTGGTCCCTGCAGGCTTTTTAATGTAAACACACACTGTGTGCAGCACTGGCGTTAGTTCATATGGCAGATCATATGGGTGGGGCATTGTGATGTCACATGGGGGGGGGCGGCAAATTTATATTTTGTCTAGGGCGGCAAAAATCATTGCACCGGCTCTGACCCACAGGAGGGGAGTTCACTGATTGCACTGCCTCTCCTCCTGCCCAGACCCGTCTTGACCGCAGTGCAAGTGCCCTCTGCCCTCTGCCCCTAATTTACAGTGGCTCACACTCACAACAAGCAGTGCCTGGAGCCCTTTGCAGAGACGGAAACAAAGAGGTTCTGCGGCAGATAGCCGTCCTGCAAGCCTTACATTAAACCGCTGTTCCCCATGCAGCCACAGGTGGCGTTGTGCTGGGAGACTGTGATTACTCTTCACTTCCTCCCAGCCTACAGAGCAGCGCATGGGGGAGAGTGAAGGAGGCATGATTTAATCTTGAATAAATCCTCTAAGCAAACCTTTATAAATTTGGGGGGATCAGCTCTGTTTCCACAGTTTATTGGTGTTTACGCTCATCTCTGTATTAATATTGAGGGATGTCTAAGTAGTAACATCAGTGTGTGTCAGCAGGGCCAGCCGTTGGGGTGGGCAAGCTGTGCGGTCACGCAGGGTGCCATGACAACAGAGGCGCCCGGCGGCCAACACAGCTCACAAGTTGGGTACACCAGCATATTTAATTTAAACGATTCGCTGGTGGTCCACTGGTGCGCACCAGCAGTAGGTGCAGTCAGATCATATCCTCTCCCTCGTGGTTCCGGCGCTCAGTTAGTGAGTCAGAGCACAGGCTCAGAGATTCTCTGCTCTGACAACATTGAAAGTCAGAGCCGTGAAGGAGCGGGTATGGCAAAGAGCTACTGGTTAGCATAACATCAATATCCGTTATAAAACCAGAAAAAGGTGGGCATGGATGGTGAACTGATTTGGTGGCGCAATGGGCCACTTGACTGGTTTTGCCCCCCAGGCCTAAGGCTGCCAGCCCTCCCCTGTGTACAACAGTCCCCCTTTGCCTGGACAGCACCCCACATATATGTCCCTGGATAGCTTGTCACCCTGAGCCTCCACTGTCCAAAAAGTGCAATGATCAAATAATCCAATACAAACCATTCTATAATAGGACTACACATAGGATATGAGGTCTACCAATTTATACTGGAAAAGGGATATTTAGTCTGAGGCAAAATAAATGGTTCTTTACAGTAAGAATAATAAAGATGTGAAATTCTCTGCCTGAAAAGGTGGTTTTATTAGAGTCTATACAGATTTTTAAACAGCGACTGGATGAATTCTTTCAAAAACATAATATTTAGGGATATACTATTTAATATGTGGAGTATTGTTTCTGGCGTTGAGAAGGAATCTTTTCTGAGTTTGTTGCAAATTTCAAAAGCGCTTCAAACTTGTTTTTTGTTTTGTATGCCTTATTTTGAATTAACAGCAGAAATAGAGAAAAGCTGAATCTGATGGACCTAAGCAGATTTTCAACCTATGTAAAATGTGTAAGTATATGTAACTCTTATGGGTCCATTATAGTTCATCTATTTCATAAAGAAAATTCCCAGATTTTACTAGTAACATGACGTAAAGTCATGATTTTATTAAAGACACGAAGGCGAGTATTATGCATAACTCTTTCTTTATTTCCTCAGCAGCAAAGATAGAGGAATATAAATATTATCAAAATGAAAAAAAACTGTATAGGCACAACAGGCAACCAATCACATAATAGAAGAAGTAAATATATACGTCCTGTGTCTCCCACAATCCCCCTCTTTCTTGCGAAACCGAAGACCAGGTAAGATGAACGATGTCCCACTTGATCAAAACAGGAAACGGGCGACAATGCGATAACTTCAAGCTAAAAAAGACAGAAAAATATGGTAATTTCCAAACTCAAAACTGTAGACTTATCAAACATAACCGTGAGGAGTCGCAAACAAAACTGGCTTCTGAAATAGAAAATATATAATAATTAGAAACCAGCATAAAACGTACAAAATCATCCAAAACATGATATAAATACAGACCTAATTGAAAACATACATGAATAGCATCGAAGCATCTCCTATCCCAAATCCACACCGGGAGGGTGGGAGGGAATAATACTCGCCTCCGTGTCTTTAATAAAATCATGACTTTACGTCATGTTACTAGTAAAATCTGGGAATTTTATTAAAGACACGGAGGCTCATATTATGCAAGTTCAAAGCTGTGCTACCACTCAAGATGCAATGTGTTCAATTGGTCTGAAATAGAAATCTCGAAAGGTCGATTCTCAGGACCAGTCCGCCGCTCGCATAATGTCTTCTAGACGACATCCGACTGAGGATGCTTTCGAAGCCATCGCGCCTCGCACAGAATGAGGCGTAAATACAGAGGTGTCTATACCCGCAGAAGATAACATCCAACGCACCCAACGTGCCAGAGTAGGTGTCGAAACTGGACGGTGAGGTGACTTAAAAGATATGAACAAATCATGTAGATCGGCTGAGCGAAGGGAACGTGTAACATCCAGGTAAACTTTGATGCAATCCACCGGGCAGAGCGCTGGGCAACCAGAAAACCTAGGGTATGTAAACGACTTGGATGCTGATTTAGTCCTCCTGGTTATGTCAAAAGTAACGCCTTCCAGGGTGAATGCAACGGCGTCCCAATCCAGGGCCCTGACGTCGGAGACCCTCTTGCAAGAGATCAAACAGAGTAACATCACCAACTTGGATGACAATCGTTTTAAAGTCAGTTCTTGGTTAGGGTACCATGATGATAGGAACTGCAACATCACGTTGACATCCCAAAAGGCAGAGAAACGAGGCCGAGGAGGACGAGCAAGGCGAATACCCTTGAGAAGACGACATACAAAAGGATGTCTGCCGACAGGGGAACCGTCCAAACCCTTGTGACCGGCCGAAATAGCCGATCGTGCGGTATGCCTTACCCGAATCAAACAGGAACGTGAGGAATTCCAGGATCAAATGTAGAGGGGCAGATACGGGATCCCCTGCCCGTTCCATGCGCCAAACCAGACCACGATCTCCATGAAGCTTGATAAGCTGTTCATGTGCCTGGGGCCCAGGCGTTATCGAGGATCAGGAGAGTTGTCTGCGGAACGTCTGGGACAATCCAAGGTCCCCTGAAAGGAACTATGCTATCAGGGGCAACTGGTGTTGCAACACCAGCTCGTGTGAGTTCCCATCCGGATCCAGAAGGAGGTCCTGGAAGATTGGTATCAATCGAGGGTAATCTATTGACAACTCCATCAAGCGAGGGAACCATGGTCGAGATCTCCATAGAGGGGTGACCAACGCCATACGACAGTCGTGGCGAACCAGCTTCGAGATCGTGCGTGCGATCATGCTGAACGGGGGACAGGCGTATAGGTGACCCCGCGGCCATTCCTGGAGAAAGGCATCCGTCGCCACCGCTGCCGGGTCCGGCCTCCCACTGTAGAACTTCGGCAGCTGCGTGTTCAGCCGTGATGCGAACAGATCCATCTGGAATTTTCCCCACAACATGTCCAGGCTCTGGAACACCGAAGCGTGTAAACGCCAATCCCCAGAGTCTCTGATTCCAATCCGCTCCCGAATTGTCCAGACCCGGAATGTGTTCCGCTGTCACCGAGACGTTGTTTTAGAGGCAGAACTGCCAGAAATCTTTTGCTAGAATCGCCAACATCTTGGACTTCGTACCCCCCAGGTGATTTATGTAACGGACCGCCGACACGTTGTCCATCTTGAGGAAAACGCAGCAATTCGCCCGTCCTGGGGTAAGGCTGCGGATCGCGAATGCCCCTGCCAGGAGTTCCAAGCAGTTGATGTGTAACGACTTCTCCATGTCGGACCATCTGCCTCCTGTGGAAACGTCGCCACAACGAGCACCCCAGAATAGGGGTGGCATCGGACTCGATCACTACGTCCGGGATGGAGCCGAAAATGGCTCTCCCGTTCCACGCCTACATGTGTGCCAGCCACCACACCAATTCGTCCCTGGACTCCGTGTCCAAACGTATCCGAGATTCGTAGGAGTGACCTGACCGAAGGTGTGACCCTTTGAGCCGCTGGAGGGCCCGGTAATGTAGCGGACCCGGGAAGATCGCTTGAACAGAGGCCGCGAGAAGGCCAATTATTCTCGCCAGTTGTCTGACGGACAAGTCTGAGACAAGAAGAGCCCTTCGAATTTCCTTCTGAATGGCTTTCACCTTGGGACCCGGTAGGAACAGAAATTGCTGGACGGAATCCACTCTAAAGCCCAGAAACTCTATGGACTTGGCGGGATCCAGGACCGATTTGTCCCAGTTGATCAGAAAACCCAACTTCTGTAAAAGGTTGGTAGTCCACTCCAGGTGTAGAAGGAGATCCTCTTTTGATTGGGACAAAATCAGAATGTCGTCCAGGTAAATAATGAGGCGAACCCCGTGGGTTCGGAGGAACGCCACCACAGGCTTCATGAGCTTGGTGAAGCACCAGGGAGCCAAGGAGAGACCGAAAGGCAGGCAGGTGAAGCGCCAACGACGCCCGTGCCATGTGAAATGGAGATAGTCCCTGAACTCCAAAGCAATGGGGACCGTGAAGTAAGCGTCTTTTAGGTCCAGCTTGGCTAGCCAGTCCGACTGGCGTAGAAGGTCTCTGAGGCAGTGTATACCTTACATCTGGAAGTGTTGGTAACGTAGGAAGGTGTTGAGGGGGCGAAGATTTATCACAGGGCGAACCCCGCCCCCTTTCTTGGGCACCAGGAACAGATTGCTCGTAAAGCCTTTGGCGGCGAACGGCAATTCCTCTATAGCGCCCTTGGACAACATTTCCCCGACTTCCGCGGAAATCATCATGTCCTGATCTGGTGGAAGAGACAGCTCTCTGGGAGAATAAAACTGGACAGGTACGGAAACAAACTCTAGGCGATATCCCCTTACACACTGCAGAACCCAAGCATCCGAGGTGATATCTGCCCACCTTTGGTAAAATAAGGCCAGCCACCCCGCTACCTGAACATGAACGGGAGGGGAAGAAAGGGTACTCACCGTACGGACGTCTGCTGGGGGTACCACCGCGGGGGTATCTGGAGCCCCAAGCCCGACCTCTGGCTGGAAAGAAGGGAGGGGTTCTCTGGTCCTGAAATCCCCGGGAGGGAAAAAAGGAAGATCTGGTTGCGCGGAATGCGCCTCGGAAACCACGGCCGGGTGGACGGTTCCTGCTACGCCCGGCCCCTCCGAAAACCTTTGGCGCGAACACGCGTTTCATGTTCGCCTGCGCCTTGTCAATTACAGTGAAGGTCTTGACATATGACCCCATGTCTTTAACAAAGGAGGTGCCGAACAGCAAACCCTCATCGGTCGGATCAGGTTCCGCCATAGTCATAGTGGCCAGTTTAGGGTCGATCTTTAAGAGGATCGCTTTACGCCTCTCTGTAGAAATAGCCGTATTGGCGTTCCCCAGTAAACATATAGCCCGTTGGACCCAACCTATGGCCACGTCCACATCTAAAACTGAGTCTCCAGTTCTAGCAGAATCGAGAAGCTCGTATAGCTTCGAGAGGGGTCCCAGTGTATCCAGGATCTTGTCCTGGCATCCCTTTAGGGAATGGTCAAGGCCCTTCTTGGGCTTCCAGCCCGACTTATTCAAGAACTGGGCAATCTGCGGATCAATGTCCGGGGTCTTACATGCAGCGCCCGGGAGGGTAGGACGTGGGCATTTGGCGCGCAGTTTATTGCGGCCTTCTCTAGAAAGGGGCGTGCGGATGCGCTTAGCCACATACTGGGCAATATGATCCGGGGGACCCATTCAGCAGACCGGGGGTGACGTAGGTCGTCTGGATCAAACAGGGGGTTACCCTGTGGGTCAAGGATTGCTTTGTCATCCCCAGAGGGGCCTAATATCTGACCCCGGGCCTTGGCAGAGGACCCCGAGGGGTTCACGCCCGTAAGGGGCAAATCCTCTCCAGATTCATTTTCATCAAAGGAGTCATACTCCATAATGTCGGATTCGTCCTCCACACTCCGGTCGGTATCCGACCCATCATCAAGGGCTCTAGTCCGTTTCCACAATCTAGCCTTTTTAGCCCGGCCAGGGGCTCTTTTGCGCGTGGGGTGCGCGCCATCTGTGACCGCCTCTAGCGTGTCAGTCATGGCAGGCAGAGCCTGCATCGAGGAATGGGAGCCGACATGTTTAGATTTGGCCCTTGTCTTACGGGCTCCAGGAGAAGGGGACCCCGAACCCATAGGGGCGGGGGTGGCCAGAGCAGGTAAAACTAGAGAGTGCAGGGATTGAGAAAAGGAGGTAGAGACAGCTCCCATGGCTGAGGCAATAGCCTTCTGTATGAAGGAAGCCATAGTGGCCTCTAGCAAGGTTTGAAACTCCTGGGAGGCCATAGCACCCTCAGCACTGTCTAAGTGCAAATCCCCTGAGGGACCTGTAGGCCCATCATCCCTATCCTGCATGTTAGTGAATAGGTATAAAAAACTAAGTGAATAATTAAAACTAGCTGAAAAGGGCACAAGGGAGAAAAAGGGTTGAGTAACCCACAGAAAGCAAACTTGTGTGACAAACAGACCGGTTAGTGTTCCCAGGGGACCAGGGCAAACAAGGTGACCGACCGCACGGCAGCACAGAGAGAGGAACGAGGCCCGTTCAAAATGGCCGCCGCGTGAGAGGGGAGGCGCACGCAACCTGGCATTCGGCAGGGGGAAGGGGCTGGTGCACCCGACCCGCCGCGCCAGCCCGCGAGCGGGGAGAGAATGCGCACTCAGCCGCGGCCGGAGGAGGAGAGCGGCCGCGGCAGACAATACAGCGCTGAGTCCCGTGAGGAAGCATGAGGAGGCAGGGGAGGGCAGGGAAAGGGACCTCCCGGCCGGGAAGGGGAACACCCACGGGGTCCCAGAGGGAACACTAACGGCAAGGCAAAGGAAGTAACAGTATAATGTGCAAACAATGCAACAGCACAGTAAAATGGCAATACAATTAAATGCAAAACCACAACTGATTACAGAGAGAAGAGCAAAACACTTATCTGTCTGAGGAAGCAGCAAAGAAAGAGGGGGATTGTGGGAGACACAGGACTTATATAGCTACTTCCTCTATTATGTGATTGGTTGCCTGTTGTGCCTATACAGTTTTTTCTTTCATTTTGATAATATTTATATTCCTCTATCTTTGCTGCTGAGGAAATAAAGAAAGAGTTATGCATAATATGAGCCTCCGTGTCTTTAATAAAATCAAAAGAATTATTCATCTTCAATGCACATACAGAAGTTTGTCACATGTCTACAAGCATCTTTTTTCTGTGTTTTTCTTCAACTGAAAAAGAAGGATGGCATCTTAAATCCCAGTTTCACTCACAGAAGAAGAAAACAAGCCAAGCAGGTTAAACAGCATCAGTGAGTAAACAAGTATTATGTTAAAACAAAAAAATGCCCTTTTAAGTAGTCCTGGCCCAAGTACTCTGGCAGGGTGGAGTACACCAGAGGTACTAAATATCTAAACATTTTTAGGCCAGAAGGGTTATGTTGTTTGGCAGTTTTATGTATATAGATTATAGAAACATTGGATTTATAGTCCCTTTTAACACAGTTTGGTAATACATTTTTGTTTATAGTGATTTCTTATAATATTCTTTTTTTCAAAGTTCAATATATAGTTCATTCAAACTTACTCCCGGAAGTGCATATTCATCCTTCACTCTTTGGACTTGATTTACAAAATGAAGATGGCAGATGAAGATAGGAGGTACAAGACGTGCAGAGTAAAGGTGGCGGCGGCCATGAGGCACAGCTTCAGATATGCACAACTTCATTTTTTGACACGGAGCGATGCTCTTCATGAGACAGCCAATCATATCCCTTTTAGGACATGCTAAACTCTTACAGACCTTTGCATGTCTGATTTGCTGGCTAAACTCAGTTATACTCAAATGCTAGCCTTCGACACATGAATGTCACAGATAAAGCCAGCGTGCGATATATGAATGTCACAGATAAAGCCAGCGTGCGATATATGAATGTCACAGATAAAGCCAGCGTGCGATATATGAATGTCACAGATAAAGCCAGCGTGCGATATATGAATGTCACAGATAAAGCCAGCGTGCGATATATGAATGTCACAGATAAAGCCAGCGTGCGATATATGAATGTCACAGATAAAGCCAGCGTGCGATATATGAATGTCACAGATAAAGTCAGCCTGCGATATATGATGTCACAGATAAAGTCAGCCTTCGACACATGAATGTCACAGATAAAGCCAGCGTGCGATATATGAATGTCACAGATAAAGCAAGCCCGCAATATATGAATGTCACAGATAAAGCCAGCGTGCGATCGGGTGATCCAGTGTGTTGCCCAGGCTGCAATGGAGCAGGTTCTCTTCTCCGGGCACTGCTTACAGGGCAAGGAAAAAACTCATTAGGTTGGTAGGTAGGGCTACGAAATCTGATGGCGCTATATAAATAATAAAATAATTATAATATAAATGTCACAGATAGTCAGCCTTCAACACAGGAATGTCACAGATAAAGCCAGCCTGCGATATATGAATATCACAGATGTTTAAGCTAACTTCTGAGTGTTGCCACATGTATTGATGTGTATTAGTTCATCTTTGATTGTTCCAATCATGCTTATATCAAGTCCCTCCCAGTGATGTAATTTCCTCTTTCTTTGCTGCTTCACACCAGTACAGGTCAGAGTGCCACTGTCTCCTACTTCTGTGGGTTTCTGTGGTTTATCTATTATTGTAACTGTCAGGATCGGGAGGTCCGCAAACGACTACGAGCTGAATGCCCTAGACCCACCTTACCGGATAAGGTCACGGTGACCCCGGAGTTTGGTACGCTGCTCTACACATATTTGGCCAGATCGGGCCGTGACCCAAAAAAGGGCATTGAGCGCAGCCTACGCCTAACCCAAGACAAAATGCTGGATATCCTAGGACATCTGGCAAAAAAATTCTTCTACTGGCTGATGAAGCCTTCTAATGAAGGCCCTCTAGACCCATCTGTGATCACCGAATGGGCTCTACGCTCTATTTGCCTGCTGGGCAATGCTAATACATCCCTCTGTACTGAGCGTAGAAAAGCAGTGCTGCTGCGTATGGATGCCAAGTTAGCTGACTTGGGAACCAAAGAATTGGGCCCCAAAGCAAAGGGTCTATTGTTTGGAGAACCCTATATTAAAGAGTTACATAAACATGTAAACTTATACGCCACACTAAACAAGGCGCAGTCATCCATGAAAAGGGTATTTCATTATCAACCCTCACGGGTTTTTGGCAGGGCTGGCCGTACAAGGGGTCGTACAGCCAGCCGTTTCTGGACCACAAACAACGCCAGAGAACCCCAACTTCTTCATTCTTCCCCAACTACCAACCAAGAGGCTCTTACACCCAAAGAGCGGATAAGGGAAGAGGATACAGAACCCGTGGACGCAACAGATACCCAACAGGTGAGATTTCCTACCTTTCACCTTTCTACTGTTTATCATGCGGGAAGGTTGTCACACTGTGTAGACATGTGGAAGACACTGTCTTCAGATACCTGGGTCCTAAATACAGTTCAGGGTTATTCCATAGAGTTTCATTCTCTCCCTTCTCAAACAGATTCTCCTCACTATCCAAAAATGTCACGGTCTCAGAGTCTTCTTCTAGATTCAGAACTACGTTCTCTTTTAACAAAAGGAGCGATTCAACTCGCTCCTCTCGACGAAGGTTTCCTCAGCTCCATCTTCTTAGTCAAGAAAAAATCTCGCCCAGTAATCAATTTCGCCCAGTAATCAACCTTCGTCAACTGAACTCTTTCGTTATTTACAGACATTTCAAAATGGAAGGGATTCATCTCTGCTCAAACTGCTCAAACCAGTCACCGCACATCTTCGAGAAAGGGGCATCCGTTTAATCTACCTCGACGACCTCTTGCTTCTCTGCGAAGACGTATCCAGACTGCGTTCACAGACGAACTATACATCTGTATTGATCGAATCCTTGGGGTTTGTCATAAACCAAGAGAAATCATCACTGTCCCCATCCAGAGTCATTCAATTTCTCGGCTTCGAGATCGACTCTTCAACCTGTGTTCTTCGCCTACCTCAGTCCAAGTTAACTGCGATCAGGAAGGAGCTACGCAAAACGCTTCGTCAAGAGGATTTACCTCTTCGAGGATTAGCTCGGATCGTAGGCCTACTTTCTGCTTCAATTCAGGCAATCTACCCAGGCCCCCTTCACTACCGGGCCATGCAACGCTTGAAGGCTCAATTCCTCCGGACCCATCCATCATACGACGAGGGTCCCGATCACTACGGAGGTGAAGGAGGAACTCTTTTGGTGGCTCCGCCACATGTCGGCCTGGAACGGCAAGGCAATTTTCGGTCCCACCCCGGACTTTGTGGTGGAATCAGATGCGAGCCTCCAGGGTTGGGGCGCAACCTGTCATACAACCTCCACCGGAGGACCATGGACCACCTCAGAACACTTTCTCCACATCAATTGTCTGGAGTTAATCGCAGGCTCGTTCGCAATTCGCAGTTTGACCAATCATCTCTCAAACTGCTGTAGTCTCCTTCGGATGGACAATATCTCCGCCATCCAATACATCAACAAATTGGGCGGGGCCAGATCTCGCATCGTCTCCGAAGTGACAAAAGACATCTACGAATTTTGCTTCCAACGCAACATCACACTTCGGGCAGAATATCTCCCAGGGGAGACGAACATTACCGCGGATTGGTTCTCACGACACTGGAGAGACAGCCGTGACTGGCGCCTACACAGAACAATCTTCCTCCATATCTCCAAACTCAGGGGCCCGTTTATCCTAGACCTATTCGCCTCCCGGACGAATTTTCAAGTCCCATGGTTTTTCAGCTGGCTTCCAGACCCAGAATGCTCGGCGGTGGACGCCTTCCTTCAGAATTGGCCGACAACGGGAGCCTATGCTTTTCCTCCGTTTGCGATGATTCCCAGAATCTTCCTTCAGATTCACAGACAACAGATCACACTGGTACTACTCACCCCGCTCTGGCGGGGCCAAGCATGGTTTCCGGATCTTCTGGACCTCTCCTGCCAAGATCCTCTCCTTCTGCCTCCATGGCCCAACCTCCTGGAGGATCCCCAAGGGGAACCCTCATCCAATGATAACGCAAGGCCACCTCCACCTAGTAGCTTGGACTCTTTCAGGGGAACCTGGCACTTCGGAGGACTATCGCAGAGATCTAAGGAACTCCTCTGGGATTTGTGGACCCCTGAAACTAGAAGATGCTATCTTTCTTCCTGGAACGCTTGGTGCAATTGGTGCCTGGAATGGCCCCTAGACAGTTCATGTTGAATTTCCTCTCTCATCTATTCGATCTAGGCCGTTCCTACAGATCCATCAATGTTTCCCGTTCAGCCATCTCGGCAGCCCATGTTCCTCTAGACGGAGTTCCAGTGGGCCAGGACCAGCTGGTTTGTAGACTATTGCAGGGCATCAAACTGGCTCGCCCCCCTAAACCGAAATACTCCCATCTGTGGGACGTTAATGTCATGATTCATTTCCTCGAGACTTGGCCGAACAACGAGGATCTATCTCTCCGTCAACTCTCAGCAAAATTCACCCTGCTACTTTGCATAGTGTCCTTCCGACGAGTATCGGATGTTCGAGCTTTTGACCATGACGCTATCAACTTTTCCCCAGAGGGTGTCACCTTTTCCGTATCCAGACGGACAATATCAAACTCCTCTTCTATATTTTATCCTTACTTTCCTAACCACCCGAAATTGTGTGTGGTATCTCTTCTTTCTCGTTATTTATTACTCACCTCCTCTCTCCGTCCAACTTCCTCAAGTCAACTATTGGTTTCATACGTCCGGCCACATAATCCAGTGTCATCCACAACCCTTGCCCGATGGGTTAGGTGGTTGCTCTCCCTAGCCGGATTAGAAACCTCCTTCAGAGCCCACTCCATCAGAGGAGCGGCGGCATCGGGGGCATTCAACGCTGGAGCCTCGCTTCGAGACATTCTTCTCTCCACAGACTGGTCCCGAGAACAGACGTTCCGCAACTTCTACTTTCATCCGGCCGTACACGCTTCCTTGGCCCTTCTCGGGGAGCGTTAAAAGAGCAAATACAAAGCCTCCTGTCATGTTATAAAATTGTAGATTGTTAGCTTTAGTGTACCTATAATCTTAATTTTATTAATGACAGGAGGCGAGTATTTCCCACCACTTTTACCTTCGTTTTTTCCCACCCTAGGGTCGCCTCTGTAGGTAAGTTTCTAAGACAAACAGGAATACTCAATGCCTTACTACCATGGAGGTTAGGAGTTAAATTCTATGAGGTATAGATTAAATTTTTTTCTAGCGGCCTATAATATATGTTTCATATCAACTGGTTATCATATTTTCAAAGTCCAATTCGTGGATTAATCCTTGGTTTCGACTCTGCTCTCTCGTTTCAGCATAAAACTCCCTTAAGAGGTCAAGTCTAGTTGCTGTTCCATCGCAAGCTTCATCTCTACTCCTCAAGAACTCAAGTTTACATTCCTGTTTCCCTCTCAAGCATCATCCTTCTCGTCTGGCATCCTGAATCTCTCATCTGGTTCCTTCAGTTCCGGTTCCTATTTGTTCGCAGACAGAAAGAGGAAATGACATCACTGGGGGGGACTTATATACCTTGTTATCCTTTTTTCTGATTGGTTACCTTGTTACTAAGTAAAAAAGTGCTGCTGCGAAGCTTAAGTAAAGAAAGTCTTAAGCAAATACTCGCCTCCTGTCATTAATAAAATTAAGATTATAGGTACACTAAAGCTAACATAATCTACAATTAACACTGAAACGAACTTGAGGCCACTATAAACTATCCTTTCTCCAAATGATTACAGCAGCCACCAAAGTTGTTGTTCCTCGTCCTCAAGGACCACAAAGCTCAAGTATCCTCAAAGATCCAAACTTTACTACATCTTGGGACTATATTACTACTACCATCCCCTCCCATCCCACACATGACTGGTAAACAGAGGGTTCCTCTGCTGCAGATCACAGCCCTTTCTCCCCGCACAAGTTGGTCCACACGGCCCAAGATGGTAGAGCAAGTGCAGCCTCCCTGGTCTACCAATTGGACCACAGCCACAGTAAAAGCATCTTGTTGCGTCCTCCAGTCCCAGCGACAGTGAAGAGAATGCTGAAGGTCTTAAGGCCACATTAAGGGCATATTTCCAGAAGCTGGCTTCTAAAATTAAGCTGGATATACAGTCCATTGACAAACGCACTACTCATTTGGAGAGGAAAATGTAGGAGACAATATAGGCCCATAGCAACCTAGTTGATGCCTCCATTAACATTGACAGGAGGCTATAGCACTTGGATGCAAATGTCACTGATCTAGAAGACAGAGTCCGCCTGGTAAGTAAGTTAATCATGTGTACCGAGTGTTTGTCAGATAAATATATAGATCCTTATATTCAACCCATAAACGGATTATTGCATAAACATGGAAGTCAACAGTATAGTAAATCAAGAAGAAAAAGGTGACACAGTGTACAACAAAAAGACTCCAATGTTTTTGCAAAATGGTTTTACCAAGGGAGGATGTATTTGATTTGACTTACCAACTCCTCCAAACTTTAATCATTCTGTGTTCCTGGACAGTACACTTAAATAGGCATTTCAGAAAGATTTATTTAAAAATATTCAAACATATCAGTCACAAAGGCAATTCAGAAAATTCTTTGTTTAATGAAAATTCTACCCACCAACTATGTCTGTTCTGAAGTAGAAGATCTGCCTTTTTTTTTTTCCCAAGACACTTGAAGAACATGATTATACTACCTCTCTAGGTCTTTATTGTTGTTATGGTAAAGAACCCTTTACTGTCCTTCAAGTGAAATCTTATCTCACCAACTTTTTGTCCTTTGTACAGTACTGTTAATAATATTTTGATGATTGTCAACAACACAGATGAAATAAAAAATATCCATTTCTTAGTTTTTTTAAAGTTATTTGCCAAGTTCCAACAATCCTAACTCTACTGCAAGTTCTGCATCTACACTTCTCACAGAGGAGCACTGTGACTACAGTGAGCACATTTAGAAGCTATAAAAACAGACATGAAATTAGATTTTAGTAAAAAAAAAAATAGGACATTATTAAATAAGCATCATTATCATAACTCTCTGAGATACATTATTTGTAAAGTAAACCAATGCAAAATGTCTATAGTTTCTTCATGACTGACATAAACAATATAGCACAGATGATATATTCTACAGCTAACGCAGCTCTATATTATTTACTTTTCAGTTTAAAGTGCAGATATTTTTTTAACAATGGATTTGTATAAACTGGTCTAACATATATGGCAACTACATACAACTCTCTGTTTTTTTTTGTTTTCATGAAGCTAAAACTCCATAGATTCCTCGGAAAATTAATACTAAATAGAGAATGATTCATAATTATATTACATAGATGACAATGGAGGCAAGTAGTAACAAAACATATTTTGTAGACCAAGTGAAAGAGCAGCAAGATAATCCTAGTTCATGGGAATTGAACACAATGGACTTTTGTTTTCAAAATACAAATGTTAATTCTCTCACTGCAGAAAATTAGTTGACTGGGCTGTTCTATGCAATAAAAATTGAAACATACACATAGTGTACAATACCAATAGATGATTTAGATTTACAGCAATGTTGTTCACCTGACTAATATGTAATGATTTAAATCATCTTTATTTTTCATTGTTTGCTTGACAATATATTTAATATTTAGTATTGAATAACATTGCAACACCTTTCTCAACAGGTTGCTAAAGATGGTACGCCATGTTTATCATAATGTAACACATTTCAATTTGACATAATTAGCCATTGAAGCCATTTATGCTGGACCATAGTTATGTGAATCAGTGGATATATTTGAGAGAAGTAGAAATGAAATTTGAGAGAAGGACATGTTTGATGCAGCTCATTTGGTATCTGCCATATTGTTTTGTTCAGCTGCAGTAAAAGCAGTGGTAAAGTTTAACAATGGTGGGTGCTTCAACTTGTTGAGCTCTCCACAATCAACCCCATCCAACACCTGATCCAGTAAATGTTATGCCTTGTTCCAAAACATAAACCTACATATTTAGATACACATATTTAGGAACAAAGCAATCTCTTGAGAGATGTCACACTCCAGCTAGTGGTACTGTTACTAAATGACAGCCCTGAAAGATAGGATTCTATGCAGACCAGTTATTGAGGGCATCCTGGAACTGATAGTCCATGCAAAGCCAAAAGCTGACATCAGGTATACTGTTGGAGTAGACTAAGCATTTCTGCTATACCTAGAAAACTGACTTTTTGCCCCAAAACTGTCCCAAAGTTTTGGCATGGATAGTTTCTTAGCCTCTCAGAAGAACTCTAGTCATCAATAATAGAAGTGGGGATGGAAACTTCCGATATAATCACAACAGACACAAAATGGTTGTCTCATTTACATTTATCATTATTCCTGACCGAGACAATAGACTTGTTTTTATTTTATTTTTGCAAAAGAAATAGTAGCTCATGCTTTAAATAATAAGCCACCCCCTTCTCTCACATGCTACAGCAACATTTGTAGAACTAACTTCATGGCAGCTAGGGAAGAGGTTAAATAATAAGTGCTACAGGCACAATGACTCCTGCAGGTTGCCAAAGAAGCCTGTAATACAATGTGCAGTACACAAAATTTTATGTTACTGCATTTAGTTTCTTGGGCATAGACATTAGATTTATAGCTTCTGGTAGTATCTTTGAGATGATGTATTTACCAATATGCCATCAGATCCGTGACCAGTTTTATTAATTTTTTAAAGTTTCAATTAGCATATGTGACAAAAATTACATTATTATTTTTGACTATGTTAGCAATATGACTCTAACAAGATAAATTAAGTGGGAATATAATTCAGATAACCCTTTTTGTGGGCCTGTATACATTTTCAGGTCATATGCCAGCTAGTGGGTAAAGCTGTCAGATTACAAGCACAGTCTTCAGATAGATTAACGCAGTGACTAACTTCTTGAGTTCTGGCAATAGTTCATGTCAGGCCTGGCTTTAGAGGCTTTACAGGACTCAGATGTTACGTGTCCAGTCACTGATTAAGGTTTCCCAAAATAGCTGTCGTATCCAGCTACACCGGTAGTATATCCGTTACCAGACTGAGATACTGATATACCAGCAACTCACACAATGACCCTAACAGGGCATAGGATTCTTCACTGTTGTGTGCTCTCTAACCAACGCACCAGACAACTACCTCATTGCTGGAGATTCCTCTCGCTGAAACAGTTCATAATGCACAAGCACCATTAATTTGCAAGTTAGCACTTGCTAGATTGTATTTTCATAAACAACAAATAGCGAATAGCATAATAAGGGTAGTTTATTTTTATTTTTTAATGCTAATAAACTAATACAATTGGAGAGGCATTGCACATCCTTTAAACTCTCATCTTATTTTGTATTTTCTATTTGATTCAGATAATTTCTTGTACCAAATATCCTTGTCTGGGTCCTGCTGGGCATTCAGGCTGCAGCCGCTGGATTCTGACCTACTCCTGTATGAGAATCTGGTCTGCTCTCAGCCAGTGGGGACTGTACTGATTGGCTGAGAGCATCCGCAGAGTGATTTCAGCCAATGAGTACGGTCCTGCATTGGCCATGCTTTTACTCTGCAGCAACATATATTTCAGGGCACCTGGGAATCAAGGTAGGTTGTCCAACTGTCAAACTGTTGAACTACTTACCATTGATCGGTGTCAGGGCACTCCTGGCACCATAACTACTGCGGCACAGTGTAGTGGTAATGATACTTGCAGTATTACTTTAAAAGATCTAACTGGCTTGTAAAATGATAGGAAATATTGTTCTTTTTAAATACAATTTCTAAAAATGCTTAAAAACTTAAACTATGAATATTCTGTAGTTAGAAATAGTATGGTGCTCAGCCGAATTGATTCTCAGTTTGCCTTCACTCAGACAATAAGAACTGATACGTGAATATATTCGAGTTTACATGCACTTGATTTGTAAAATTTATAAGCATAACTGTGAAAAGATGTTTTTTACATTTTCTTCCTATTTGTAACATTTTATCCATACTTAATGTTGTGTTTTATTATACATATATGATATTAGAAGAAAGTCTTTTATGTTCTTTAAAAAAACAGTATATAAGATGTATCATCGCACTTAAAGAGAAACCCTTGTATAATGGTGGAACAAACACATAGCACAAATGTTAGGTTTTGTTTTGCATCAGAAGTTAGACAATTGTCTCTGTCCTTAAAAGGTGAAATAAATATTCACTCTCAATACCATCAAAGTTGATGAGATGCTGATGAGCAGTTCATGCGTCAAACTGCTATTCTCCATCTCCCTGCTATGCAATAATCATACTTTCTATTGATTTAGATGTCAAAAGAAAGGTATTTATATTTTGGCTATACATTGAATGGGCGGAAGCTTTTCCTATGGTGTCTCATTTTATAGACCAGTGTTATACTGATGGAGGAGACTTCGCACCAAGCAACCATAGGGTTTGCGATCCTCCCAACTACAAGGTGTGAAATAATATGTTTTCATTTCTATGGTATAGCCTTTCCAGTGAATATCTAGTGGTTCTATGTTTGACTGGCCAGACCACATGTGTAAGGTTATTAGCCCATCGTTAAAGGAGGTGCTTAAAGTATAATACACACATTCACATCTAATCTCTCGATATGACTTGATGTCAAATCCCAAATAAATGCAATTCAGCTGGATCACACAGCCCTGATGCTAAAGATTAAAACAAACTTTTTTACGCAAAAGGCAATAAAGCTTCTGCATTACTAGCTTCCAAGTTACGCCACAGGACTTCTCTGTCCAGAATTGAGCATTTGATAAATGATGAGGGTATAAAAATTACTCATCCTAAAAAGATTAGCATCAAGTTTGCAAAATATTATTTAAAAAAATTATAATTTGGCATCTGATCCTACTATTAGGCCTCTGAGCCACAGTAGATTCTGTTCTTTTTAATATGTTCTATCTTTGTTATTCCTGGCTCTGTCTGCAGCACTAGATGGCTGGACTCCATCTGTGACTGATACCTGTGCTTCACCTGAGGCAGATCGATAATCAACTGGGTATTTAAACACTGCCTTGCCCTGGAAACTTTGTCAGTTCTTTGATTCTGGTTATCGTGAGTTGTTCCTGTTTTGTCTCCTGATACTTGTTCTCCAGATTGACCCCGGCTCCTGACCTTGGCTTTCCTACTTGTTCATCCTGATCTCTGGCATCCTCTGACTTTGGCTTATCCTCGACAATCCTTCTGCTTGTGTCCTTGTCTGTAGTGCGTATTGGAGCACTTTTCATGCACAGCCCCCGTGCACAGATTCACAGTCCAGGTGATTCCTAACCTTATCACCTTGGACTGTGTATATCTGCAAGGGTGAGCACAAATCTCTGCCTACCGAACTCCCACCTCAGGTAAGACCCTGACAATAGGGTCCCTCTGAAGCAAATCTCTAGAGACAAATTAGACTTACTAAATTTTACCGTCATTGATTAATAATGATCAAGTAGGATTTATTATGGAGCATTAGGCACCGGATAGCACACAACAATTTATAAATATGGTACACCAAATTAGACTAGATCGCACACCCTCTGTGCTTCGATCGTTGGATGCGGAGAGGGCGTTCGATAGGATTAATTGGGATTACCTTAGAGAAGTGTTGTCGCATTTCAACTTGCCTGTTCCTTTCATCAGGGTTGTGTTTGCACTTTATTGCAGACCTATGACCAAAGTTTCGGCGTCTAGATCCATGTCTGAAACTTTTGAATTATCCAATGGCACGAGACAAGGCTGTCCATTGTTGCCACTTTTATTCATGCTGGTGATGGAGTCTCTGGCTGAATTGATACGTCAATCAGTTGACATTGAGGGCATCTCTGTAGGAGATAAAGAACATAAAATTGGTCTATTTGCAGATAACATAATACTTTCTTTAAAAAATCCTCTGACCTCACTACCTCCACTGATGTCTATTCTGCAAGAATTTGGCAATATCTCATATTAAAAATTGAATACAGCAAAAACTCAAGCTCTTCAATTCTTTATACCACGGTTTGATTTAGACACCAGGAAGAAAATGTATGATTTTGATTGGAGGGATTCATATATATATCCTATCTGGGCATAAACCTGTGCAAGAATCTGTCCACAATGCATAGATGTAATTTAGAAAAGGTCTGGTCTTAACTTAGGGAAGACATTGAGAGATGATGCGTTCTCAAAATGTCATGGTTAGGCAGAATTAATTTGGTCAAAATGACTCTTCTTCCAAACAATTTATATATACTATAAAACTATTCCCCTCCCTATACCTCTATCATTTTCTTGGACAATCCACTCTGCACTTGTTTCATTTATTTGGAACAAAAAACCTGGAAGGATTCCATTATCCATTTTGCAAAAACCAAGAGTTGGTGGGGGTATGGGTTTGCCAGATTTTATTTACTACTATTACGCGACTAATGCAGTTATGGCTTTTAAAATAACTTAGATAATGCCAGACCCCAATGGCTTGAGATGGAGGCAAATAAAAATTTACCTCACTGTATTAAAGATTTATTATGGTTGCCTTAATTTCAATGTTCTAAGGCGACAGACTTATTTCCCTCCACTAAATTAACCCTTAAGATGTGGAAACTTTTATTCAAGAAAATTCGACCGCATGCCATATGGTCTAGGGCAGTGATGGCGAACCTTTTTGAGCCCGAGTGCCCAAACCGCAATACATGCCAACTTTTTTGTGTGTGTGTGTGGGGGGTGCATGTGTGTGTGGGGGTGCTGTGTGTGTGTATGAGGGGTGCTGTGTAAGTGTGTGGAGGGGTGCTGTGTAAGTGTGTGGGCGGGTGATGTGTGTGGGGGGGGTGCTGTGTGTGTGGGGGGGGGTGCTGTGTGTGTGTGTGTGTGAGAGGGGTGCTGTATGTGTGTGTGTATGTGGGGTAATGTGTGTGTGAGAGGTGTGCTGTATGGGGGTAGGGGTGCTGGGCGGGGGTAAGGGTGCTGTGGGGGGGTAAAGGTGCTGTGGGGGGGTAGGGGTACTGCTGGGGGGTAGGGGTACTGCTGGGGGGTAGGGGTACTGTATGGGGGTAGGGGTGCTGTGTGTGGGGGGTAGGGGTACTGCTGGGGGGTAGGGGTACTGCTGGGGGGTAGGGGTACTGTTGGGGGGTAGGGGTACTGCTGTGGGGGGTAGGGGTACTGCTGTGGGGGGTAGGGGTACTGCTGTGGGGGATTAGGGGTGCTGCTGGGGGGAAGGGGTGCTGCTGGGGGGAAGAGGTACTGCTGGGGGGTAGGGGTACTGCTGGGGGTGGTAGGGATACTGCTGGGGGGATAGGGGTGCTGGTGGGGGGTAGGGGTACTTCTGGGGGGGTAGGGGTACTTCTGGGGTGTAGAGGTATTGCTGGGGGGTAGGGGTACTGCTGTGGGGGGGTAGGGGTACTTCTGGGGGGGTAGGGGTACTTCTGGGGTGTAGAGGTACTGCTGGGGGGTAGGGGTACTGCTGTGGGGGGGTAGGGGTACTGTGTGTGGGGGGTAGGGATACTGCTGGGGGGATAGGGGTGCTGGGGGGGTAGGGGTACTGCTGTGGGGGGAAGGGGTACTGCTGGGGGTGGTAGGGGTACAGCTGGGGGTGGTAGGGGTACTTGGGGGGTAGGGGTACTGCTGGGGGGGTAGGGGTGCTGTGTGTCAGTATCCCCCCCTCCCTCCTTCTTACCTTTAATGAAGTAGGGGGGGGCGGCACAGCCATCCCTGGTGGTCCGGTGGTGGTAAGCACTGCAGGGGGAGGGATCACAGATCCTTCCCCCTGCCTCCCGACCCGGAAGCAGAGTAGGCGCCTGCCATTTCGGGCAGGCAGGTGCCTACTCTGCATTGATGGTGAACCTATGGCCGCGTGCCCACAGAGAGGGCCCGGCGTGCCACCTGTGGCACGTGTGCCATAGGTTCGCCATCACTGGTCTAGGGCTACACCGTTAAGACTTTACCTGAATTGGATGTTGATTACTGGGCCTCCCATTCAATTGTCCATATTGATGATTTATTTTCTTCCAATAGCCTTCTGCCTTTTGATCAACTAAAAGAAAAATATAAATTGAGTTTAATTGATGCTCAAACACATGAGAGACTTGTGACAACAATTAGTGAACATTTTGCTCTTTCCGATCAGGATCCGAACTTGTTGAAATTAGATATGTCTAAACTAGAAAAAAAATGTATTTAATGGAGCCTGGTCGGAAACAAAGCATCTCCATGTATTACAATATTTTTGCAGGTGACATGTATGATAAATTGAATTACATGATGAGATGGGAGAGTGAGCTGGGTGGGATATACACAGTAGAGGAGTGGAGACAGAGCAATGGTAGCCGGGCTTCTTCTCCGCTGGTTACTCCAACAGCTACTCAGGAACATACAGTATACTTCAAGACATAAATACAAGAAGATACACAAATATCCCATCACCCTTCCCAATAACTGGACGACACTCAGTATTAAGAGCAGAACTGATCCTTTAGTGGCCAGGCTGGCCTTTTATGCAAGTTTTGCCCCAAAGGTTACCACCCAGGTGGACCTTGTGGGGCACCGATAAAAATATACAACAACCAATAAACATAGAGTCAGGTCATAAGTCACTCCCATACATTACACACAATCCCTCCCCTCTGCTCAGGAGATAATTGAGTTAATTACTGTGTCAACTCAATTATCTCCAAACAGAAAAATCACAATTTTCATACTTTCTGAAAATACCCCAAAAACATGTAATACACTCATAATTCCAACATCCTCTGATAGCCCCGATCTGGGGGAGCTACATACTGAAAAATCACCCAGATCGGTTCAGGGGTTCTAAGGTTTCCTGGAGGTCTTATTTTACCGACTGCACACGAGGCGTAAGTCGAGAATAATTCCATGGGTTTGGGCTGTGCGGTCGGTCTCTGTGTTCATGCAGTTGAAATGCATGAAAATACATAGAATTGGGCGGAGCCAACAGCCAACGCGAGCAGATGCATGTCAGCACAGCTCCGCCAAAATAAGCCTGAAACAAGCGATATAATCACCCTAAAAGCATAATTTCCAACCCCCACTATGATACCGCAGGATGGGGAAGAAATCCAAGCACCAGGGAACCGCAAAACCAGCTGGGGCATGCGACATTGGGGACCTTCTACTCCGTCCCGCAAAGGCCTCAAGTCTCACCGCGCCAAAACAACATGGCGACGTGACCTCGGCCTCCTCCGAGAAACAAGCAATGGATGAGTTCCCGGGCTCTGGGGGCTTACACCAGCCCTCCTCCGATGAGGACCGCAAGTTACCCTCCACGAAAGGAGATATTAAAGCCCTCCTCCGCAACCTCTGCATGATGTTCGCCGCAGATGTAGCCACTCTGCGCGAGGAAATACAAACTGTGGAGGGGAGAGTGAAGACTATGGAGGGACACTCAGAAGACCTAACAGCTCGATGTATACAGCTAGAAGCCCAAAATACTGAGCTGCAGCGCAATCAGTCTCAACTTACCTGCCGCCTCGACGCAATAGAAGATCGGCACAGGAGCAGAAATGTAAAAATCCGGGGAATCCCGGAGACAGTGACCCCGAGCGACTTACCGCAATACTCCAGGAGACTACTCGCCTCCCTACTCACACCACACCAAGCAAACCTTGCCGTGATCGACGGGATCTACCGCATCCCGAGAGCCGCCAAAGCCCTGACAGACACCCCAAGGGATGTCATACTACAACTACAGACAGAGGCAGCCCAATTGGCCCTTATGACAGCGATGAGAGAAAAAGCTACCCACCTTTTTGAAAACGCTGCCTTGTCTTTCTACCGGGATTTGTCCAGGCCAACGGTGCTCTGGAGAAGCCGATTTAAACCACTGACAACCGCGCTCCGCCAACACTCCATCCCATACCGGTGGACATTCCCCAGAAGCCTGGTCATCTCCCATGGAGGAGCCACAACCCGCTTAACAGATGCAGCAGAAATGGACTCAGTGCTGATAGCTCTAGGATTGACGGCATACCCAGCACCAACCACCCAAGCCGCAAGACAGAAGCCCCCTCACGTCTGGGACATGACCAAAGTACAACCGTTCCAGACGATTGGGACTCCCGCCTCGTCCTCCACCGCATTCAGAGCGCAGAGGGTCGGCCGCCAACCAACGGGCACCTGAGCCAGGGAGGTGCACACAGAGGAACAGACTACCAGAACTGTCCGACTATACTGCTGAGTTTACATTTTATTTTAGTTGCAATTTTCATCATATGTTCCGTTGTTTATTTTAACTGACCAGTCATTGCATGTTATACTTACCTTCACGCCTCAAAATGTACATTGTCCAACACTAGAGAGAGGACAAACTCATACAGACCACACAGGGATACGGGATGAGGTACCGAAGACGGCCTCGAACAGGGCAACCGTAAATGGGCCAAGCATAGACAGCCTACCCCCCTGCAGCAAAGAAATACCTAGGCCTCCTCTACACACCATTTCCCCAAGACCTAGTTTATTACCCTGGCAACATTCACTAAATGAAAGGAGTAGGCTGCACCCCTTACTTATTTCTTGTCTGCTGCTCCTTAACTTTCTGCGGGCAACAAATTAATTGTAACCCTGTACACCAATTCCCCGAGCATTTGCAACCCAGAGGCATCACGCAGCTAACAGCTGATCATCAGGTCTAGCAGTCAGTCTATGCTTGAATGTGTTATTTCCCCAATTGGCTAGACATCTCCGCACAACACTTTAATTACCATACAAAAAGGGCTTCCTTATCAGCAAGCCACTCAATGCAAAATTCTTGCAGTACAATCTATATTATTCCAGTGAATGTCTCTTCCACATACTGAGCTATACCTATATATCTCCAACTCAAGTTATACACAGATGGCATGTTTGAAGGCTAGTGTGTACCGATGAGGGTCTTTTACCTCGCATGATAAGTGACCACCTACCTTAAGTTACAACTATGTATCTCACAGCGTGATGTCACACAGGTTCATCCTGACTTAGCATGTCCAATTGACTATGCCTGTCCCATGACAATCTAGCTGGAGCTAGTACTACCTAAACGGTTTAACTCCTACACAGCCGACCAACGACTCACCCAGACTACAAGTATGTCCCATTGATAAAGCCTGTACAACACTTAGCATGTCCCATCTTCCATGTGAATTACGTTAAGCGCAGTAGGAGTAATCTTTTTATACAGCCAGAAATATGATCTAAGCGACTACACCTAATAATCTCATACCACATAGATAAACGCATACTTCCCACTACGACTAGGCATGTGTATTTTGTTCTTAGATTGTTTAAGAGCCTGCTTCACATTCTGCATGTCTAGTGTACACACGCAGGTTTGCATGGTTACCATACCTTTACTGATGAAGCATCACTAAGCTAACCGTGTTTATACTTTATATTTTACATTTTATATTTTAAAATTGCATGGACAGTGGCGTACATACCGGGGTCGCAGGGGTCGCGGCTGCGACCGGGCCCGGCCCACCAGGGGGCCCGGCCGCCCTGCGACCCAGGTATGTACCCACAGGGCCAGCCTCTTCTGCTGGGGGGACCTCCGGGCCCCCCGAGGCTGGCCCTGCTGTCACCCGGCTGGCTGGCGGGCACGCGAGGGAGCACTGTCCCCTGAGTGCTCCCTCTTCAGCTCCCTCGCGCACCGCACTGAAACCGGCTCCGGCATCAGTACGCGGCGCGCGAGGGAGCTGAAGAGGGAGCACTCAGGGGACAGTGCTCCCTCGCGCGCCCGCCAGCCAGCCGGGTGATAGCCTGGCCAGCAACACCACTGGACCCCAGGGAATCCCCCCAGCTCTCCCACAGGTAAGGAGGCTGGGGGGATTAAATTAAATTAAAAAAAACATGTGAGTGTGTTAGTGTGAGTGTGTTAGTGTGAGTGTGTTAGTGTGAGTGAGTGTGTGAGTGAGTGTGTGAGTGAGTGTGAGTGAGTGTGTGAGTGAGTGTAAGTGTGTTAGTGAGTGTGTTAGTGTGTGAGTGAGTGTGTGAGTGAGTGTGTGAGTGTTAGTGTGAGTGAGTGTGTTAGTGTGTGTGTGTTAGTGAGTGTGTTAGTGAGTGTGTTAGTGTGAGTGATTGTGTTAGTGTGAGTGATTGTGTTAGTGTGAGTGATTGTGTTAGTGTGAGTGTGTTAGTGTGAGTGTGTTAGTTTGAGTGATTGTGTTAGTGAGTGTTAGTGTGTTAGTGAGTGCGAGTGTTAGTGAGTGCGTTAGTGTTAGTGAGTGTGTGTGAGTGAGTGTGTGTGTTAGTGAGTGTGTGTGTGTCTGCAACTGAGTGTGTGTCTGTCAGTAAATCTGTTCATGAGAGTGTGTGTGTGTCTAAAGCACTTACCTTTCTCCAGCGCCGGGCTCCCTTGGCGCTGGGGATCTCTCCGTCCCGATCCGCCTCTCAGCTCCGAATGCACATGCGTGGCAAGAGCCACGCGCGCATTCAAACCGCCCATAGGAAAGCATTACTCAATGCTTTCCTATGGACGTTCAGCGTCTTCTCACTGTGATTTTCACAGTGAGAATCACAGAAAATCCTCTAGCGGCTGTCAATGAGACAGCCACTAGAGGCTGGATTAACCCTCAGTGAAACATAGTTTCTCTGAAACTGCTATGTTTTCAGCTGCAGTGTTAAAACTAGAGACCTGGCACCCAGACCACTTCATTGAGCTGATTTGATCTGGGTGTCTGTAGTGGTCCTTTAAGTGTATGTGTTTATGCATGCACTGGCGTACATACCGCGGTCGCACGGTTCGCAGCCCTGCGACCAGGTGCCCGCCGCCATGTGTTGCGGCCCCAGCCCGCGCAGAGTAAGCGCGGGGGGGCCCACGGATCAGTTTTCGCACCGGGGCCCCATGGGTTGTGTGTACGCCACTGTGCATGGACAAACTCTTTTGTTTACGCTGATCGAAAACCTAAACTGTTGCAATTTTGTTATCCTTAACCAAAAATGTGCCTGACAATCGATTGCCACGACCTGTAATGCAAATGTTTATTAACGTACCCTGATGTCGCTATTATGGCACATCGAGGCTTACTGTTACTTTTTTGCAAACCAAAAATAAAGAATAAAAAAAAAAAAGAAAATACATAGAATTATGGTTTGTGTCTTAGTTCGTGCCGTTCCCCTAGTTCGTGTAATCCTTTCTACCGAATGCCGCTCTGTTCCCTTGTGTTTCCATGAACATATATGAGGATGGACGTCTCTGCGGTGTTCGTGCCGATGAGTGTCCAATTTGGGTTCCAGACACTCGACGACCAAACACCGCTGGTAAAATTTGTATGCTACGATGGCTGCCGCCACTTGTTCGTATGCCGAAAGGCGGCCACCTAGGAGATGACACAGTTTGTTTGTGTGTTTGCAATCAGAGAGTGTGAACCAGGTTGGGGAGGTTAATTGGTGCCACGCTCCTCGCATGGGTGGCCTGGTTGTTCGGTATTTAGTAGCAAAGCCCATTCTGCTACTCACTCAATGCACAAATCATTTGGAATCCAACTACAAATTCATTTATAGATGGTACCTTACCCCTTCCAAACTCTTTAAAGTAAACCTTAGTGAAAACAATAAATGTTGGAGAAACTGGTACATTGTTCCACATCTTCTATTCGTGTCCCGAAATCAAATCTTATTGGCTGAACATACTTTAATTAATTATTCAAAATTTAGAATTCGATGTAGGACTAGATTCATGATGGGGACTAGATTTGCACCCAGCTATGCCAATTTATTCATGTCCCATTGGGAAGAGTCGTACATCTATGGGGACCATGGCTGGGTGCAGAATCTGGTCACCTATCGTCATTACATCGACGATTTGTTTTGGCCTGCGAGAGGCTCTAAAGAGGAGTTTTTGCTTTTTTTTTGCATATTCAACTCCAACTCTTGGAGTGTTAGACTTACCATGGACCATAGTGACAGCCAGGTCAATTTTTCAAGAAGCCCAGGAAGGGACATCACAGGAGAGGCAGACCTGGAATAGATCACGTGATCGATACTGGCAAAGCCGGAAGTGACTGTACTGAATGGAGAAAGCTGTTTTACTCTGTCCTTACATGCTTGTATGTGGGTAGTTTTTACTGGTATACCCACCAATTGCAAAAGAGTTTTTAACCTTTTTTTTTTTTAATAAATTGAGAAAGATACTATTTAATTACTATTCAATTAGGGGTTTCTGCCTCTCTCTTTCCTGTATTGCATGGAATCATCTGTTCACTGGGAGCATACCATCCAGATCCTGTGAGCACAGTGTGGGATACTTCACTCTACAGTGGAGCTTTTTAAACCCAGGGGTGATAGAGCTCTGGTCCATGTGAGTTATCCCCATTACCCCTTATTGTACATTACACTATCGAGATTGTTTGCACTATATTGTGTTTTTTTTCTGTTATCTATAGATCAATTTTGTCATCAGTTAAATGGCGCTTTTTTGTGGTAATATTATTCTTATCAATGTAGTTTTATCCTCGTGTCTTTGTCTCTTTAAGCAAATTCTACCTAACATGCCTAGATATAAACAAATTATGCAGGCCATCTTTTGATCTCAGCAAATTCAATCATCTCTCGACACTGGAAATCACCCACTATTCCAACTGTGGGTGAAGTTTTATCTGCAGGTTTTGAAAGTAAAAGGTGTGAACTAGCTTTCCGTGAACCATCTGCATTCATGTCTATACTGCAGCATGAATGGTCCTTGTAGGAAGACAATGTGAAAAAAGAATACAGACTTTAACCATGTTCCCACCTCACTGAATACTTATTCTGCTTACTGTTTTGTTTTTTTTGTTTAGTACCAGGCTATAACTAATTTATTTTTACTTCTGTACATATTTTACTTGTCTCATATATAAAGGAAATTATAATTTGTATGAATATTTAATTTTTTATGTGTTTTATTCGACAACAATTCATAAGTTAGTGTATATATATGTCATTATTATGTTAACTGTTATTCTATATTACACAAAACATGAATAAATAAAATATTAAAATATTAAAATAATCTCTCGATACACAGCTAAGAGATTCCACCTTAGTTATCTAACCCTTTCTTTTATATCCCTTAAATGTCATTTTTCTTTACTTTTTTGTCATAATTTTCATGCATTATCTATGAAACACATTAAATAGTTTTTATTAT
The DNA here is from genome assembly GCF_036172605.1 of Pelobates fuscus. Taxonomy (NCBI): domain Eukaryota; kingdom Metazoa; phylum Chordata; class Amphibia; order Anura; family Pelobatidae; genus Pelobates; species Pelobates fuscus. The sequence continues at coordinate 85,675,880 of NC_086325.1, read as the reverse complement.
TTTCAGCATACTTTGACTGTTTTAGCAGATAAACATTAGTTTAGTTATATTGTTATATAAGTTCCTAGCAACCATCTTCAATGAATGCTTTATTAAATGACGAGGTGGTGTTGATCTATGTTTACATGTAGTTATTGAATAGATAAATCATTTAAGTGTACAAAGATTGTCCTGATGATATTCACATAAACACATTCTTTCCAAAGAGTAAACAAGACTTATAGCAGACTCATATGACAAGGTGATGTAACCGAAGAGAGGGTAAAGAAAACAAACAGCAAAAACTGATTTTGTGCTAAATAGATTTATCGGTACAGGTAAAAAACAAAATTTAAAAAACAGCCTTGTTAGTTTGACAAAACATCAAATTAGAGTCCTTAACTAACGTTGCCAAAACTGATTTTGTGAAAAGCTTTACTTGAAAACACGTAGAATGTTAAAATGAATATAAATTGCATAACTTGTTTGTACTACTGTTGCTGAAATGCCTCAGAGATTGCAGGAAGCAGGGTAACCAGTTCGCCTTTTTTGAAGAATGTTGAATGACCCTATTTAAACAAAGGAAGTGCTGCTGCCTCTTTTACACTTGACAGGGAATAAAAATAAAAATGTGAAGAATGCTTTGATTGTATGTGCGCCATTTTGCCATAAATTGTGATGACATGATGGCGGTAGAGTCAATTTCATGTTCTTGAAGTTTGGAAACAAAATCCAAGAAATAAAGAATTAGCATGGCAGTGCAGAAAACATTGTGTGCATTTACTTAAATGTTGATGAAAAATATGGAAAGCATGCTGACTTGTGAAAAATACCTTAATTAAGAAGAAACTATTGTTTTGAAGCAGGGACTTGTTTTATTTATTGTTTTATATGTAGACAGAATGTAAAGGAACAATCATGGATTCATTCAATAAAAATTATGAAAATTGCCGGGTACTATATAACGTTTCCAAAAGAACCACAGGTGCTGTCAAGCAACCCACTACTCCAACACACATAACTTAGTTCAATGGGTAAAAGGGTTAGATATCACTATTTGTCTGCACTAGACCCAAAATAATGTTTAAAAAAATAAATGTTAACATCACCAACACGTATATTTAGTATCAAACGCTGCAACCACCAAGGCAATTGATAAATGGGATGCATTGGGCTGCCCCATCAAATTACACCTAAACATCTCAAAACACAAATTAGCAAAATATCTATGTGATGATAAAGAAAGTCTCCAGGTATTGTAATTCTTATCTCAGACAAAGGCAGAATATAAAGAAAGAACATTTATTATGAGCAAAAATAGTCACAATGCATACATAGTAAAATAGATGATAAATAAATAAATTACACCAGCAAACAGATGAAAATAAAAACCAGACAATCCTAATTACTCTGCTAGTACAGTAATTGTACCTTCTGTTACCAGGGGATCCGGCAAGCAAAATGGCAAATCACTCAAAATTAGATTTTGCGCCCAAGCAAGTGTCATAGTCATTTGCATCTCATAGATTTTATACCCTTTGCACCCATCTCAAGTTTCCCAACTGTCCCCGTAGGAGTTATAGGGTGGAAGGTAGGAGTGCCTGTAGCAATTCTAGGTTGATGACACCTTCCATCTTACCTTTAGCCTATTTCAAAACACATATAGGTAAAAGAGTGTATGAAAATGTCTCTTGGAGTACACATGGTACAAAAATATTTTTTTAATCATTGGAATTGTTACAATTTTTTGTGAATATCTTTTTATTAGTTATTCAAGAGAGTACAATCAAATGGTGTGAGCATCAGTGAAACTCACAGTTCTCGGTATGAGTAAGCATGAAACAGAAGAAGAAATAATGCGCATGTGGAAGCTCGCAGGTTTCCATTCACAAACCATTACAGGAGACATGCAAGTCTCTTATCTAGAGAAACACGTAACAGAAAACTGAGGAAAACATGTATTGTGGTACATACCCTGGCAATGGCATTGGATATTTGAGTAAGAAGGTGGTGAAAGGCACTATAACAGAGTTGAAACAGTCCAGGTTCTCTGCGTCACGGGGGAGAAAGGGAGGGGATTGAAAGAATAGATAGAAAAAAAATGGGAGTAGGGTGGGTGTGACAAAGGAATGACGGGGTTCCCATCCCTGTTCCTTGCCACCCCAGTCCAAAGACGGAGCCTTCTCTCAGTCAACCTGTAAGCTCTCTTGTGGGTCTGATATCTGCTTTATCTTGTCAATCAGGTTCTGCATTGATCAGGGGTAGGAAATCAGCAGATGCCATGTTGAGTATCCCATGAGTCCATATATTGAGGTATGTCTGGGATTCACCGCTAGATTGGAAAATAAGGTCCTCCATGGAGTGAAGCCCCTCCATGTGTCAGAGTGAGTGGAGGGGGTGTCTCTTTCTTCCAGAACATCGGTATTAGGCTCTTGGCCACGTTTAGGATTTTTATTGTTAGGTTCTTTTTGTAAATCGAGGGTCGGAGTTTAGTATGATGCAGCAGAAGCGGAGCTGGGAGCAAAGGGGTGCGTCATCTGAGAATTTCTGAAATATTACATAAGTTTAACTCCAAAATGGATGGATCAGGTCGAGTGTACCCATGTGTGTTTGAATTGTTACAATTTATCTGTTAAAGACACCTTACAAGAACCATCTGCGACAACTGATTTTCTGAATTCTCCCAAATGGCTTAAGGTACACTGGCTATGTTTGACATCTTCTGTAAGGAATACCCTCAGCATTCTGAAAATATATAAAATAGGAAGCACAATTACCCATCTCCATTATTAATGTTTTTGGTTGTGATTCTTAGCAGAGTGCTTGGCTCTTGACTACTAATTGTCGATTTGCATATCAAAAGAGCCCAACGTCTGCTAAGCAATGAAAAGATAGGCAACCAAAGGGTCTGGGGAAAAATACATAATTATTGGCAACTGAATCTTTGCCTTAAAGGGATACTATAGTGTTAGGAATACAAATGTGCATTCTTAACGCTATCGTTCGCTCTGCCTCCCTCCCCACTTTTGCCCCCCTATCACCCCTGGCAAATAAATGGTAAAAAACTATTTTTCACATACCTGATTCCACTGCCGATGTTCCTTGGGGCTGGGTCGGCACTCCACTTCCTCTGACATTATCTGACGGAGGGAGTGGGGGGAGGCTAATGCGCATATGCCCTACTTATAGTTAGACAGACCAAAAGTCCAGCAAAATCACAGAAGCACCTTTAGTGGGTGTCTGGTAGACAGCCACTAGAGGCTGTCTTAGTGCTGCAATGTAAACATTGCAGTTTCTCAAAAACTGAAACGTTTTACATTGCAGGACTAAGGGCAATAGGGACACTGTACCCAGACCACTTCAATAAGCTGAAGTTGTTTTGGCGCCTATAGTCTCCTTTTAAGAGGTAGGAACCTCATTTGCAAACCTTTTACTGTGATCTGACAAAAGGCAAATTTCTCTATCAGCCAGATAGCCCCTTCCAGTACTGTAATTAGCCATAACACCTCTAAAGTGTAAGAAAAATCAGAACATGCATTTACTACACACATCTATTGATAAACAGCATTTATTCCAATAAAACGGATCATGCCAGCTGGGCATGACAGTTGCCTTTGAATCTTTTCATTTCCTTGCTATCTAAAAATAAAGTATATTGATAGTTACTCAAAGCTCCAGCCCAGGTCAGCACCCTCATCCTACTAACCCCCCTGCTTATTCTGTTAATACATTTTTTTAAAAAAAGGTTATTCACTAATTAGGATTAGCCCGAAATTGTTACAGACCGAAAGAGTCTAGTTAATATTATCTATTTCTATAGCACTGAAAAATTACATAGAGCTGGGTAAAAAGTTAAATATTTTGAAAGGCAGAAATAGACCAATACAATATATAATAGTAGAGCTTTGGGTTTGTAAACCCTGACTCGAAGCTTAAAGGAGTACTCCAACCACAAAGCACTATTTTTGGTTAAAGTAACCCCTTCTTATCCTGCCCCCTCCAACTTAAATAAATAAAACTAAAACGTATATTTGTTCCAGGGCCAAGTCCTCCCCTCAACCCAATCCCGCTTCACTGACGTCAAACTAAGGGGAAGACATGGTTGGTTGCTGCCATTGGACACCACACTGTGTGTGCTGATGTCAGACATCCAATATGCACAGAACTGACATTAGCCAGCCCAGAAGTATTGTTCCAGGGTGACTAATGACGCTGGAGGTGGAGTTACACATCTGGCAGAAAATGTGTTAAATGCTTTATAAATGAAACATTGCACACTCAGACATCAGACACCATGACCACTTCAGTGATCTGCTTGGACTAACCCTTTAGAATCTAAAAAAGATATCAGCATCTCATTTTGTCTAACAGGCTTCCATTGCCAGACAAAATACAAAGTGCATTAGCCCTCCTCCCTTCCCCAGTCTTTATATACCCAGTTTACTGCTTCTAACTTTCTTTTAAAAGGTTCTTTTAATTTTCTCAGCTGTATCCAGTGAATTCCAATCTGGTTCCTGGTTCCGCCTCTTCTGATGTCACCGCGCCCCTGCATGATGACGTCATGCATTCCACACTTGCGCTCTACTGCGGCCGGTCCAGTCGCCTGGTAATTTTGGAGTCTCCTGTTCGATTACATCATCATGTTCCGTGCGTGATGACATCTGCGTTCCAACTGCGTTCCATTCGGCGGTTCCTATTTAGGTCTTTCGGCTCTGTGAGCAGTTCATGAAAAATAGTCAATTTGGGGAGTACTTAGTAAGGATATTGACCAAGGGACAGGTCAGGGTGTCTCCTACCAACTAGAAACATTAGTTGGGGAAGACCTATGACTATATCTCCTAGTTAAAGAGAGGTCACCTAGTTGTAATAGATGAACAGGGGATAACCCTAATTACTAAAATTAGAAGAGAATGAGGACAGTATCCAAGGCATTCACTCCAAATGGAGGTGAGTGTCTAGGAATAAGTACAACTTAAGTTAAATAAGTAGCTTACATGCCAAAAAATATATAGTAAAAACCTTTATTAGTCCATAAAGCATAGAGCTACTGTTCACAGTTAAAGGGTCCTAAATAGGAACAGAATATACATACTAGGTATGAATGGAAACACCATGGGGTGCAGACAGGCATACCACTATAGAGTGATATCTTGCTATTAAGCAGAAACAATAAATGGTGATAAGAAAAGGTGGGAAGTGGTCTAAATTACTACACAGAAAAGAGGAGAAAAGAACCTCCTAGTTATCTACTAGTTTATCAAGATCAAAGCAGAAGAGAGGTTTCTCCAGGCGATTGTTGCAACCACTATTCCATTCCCACCATAACCACCATACTCCACAGCCAGTAAAACTGCATCTGTCCCTAATACCTCAGCACCGCACAAGGCTAGTGCCTACCTGAACCAAAGACCCTATCTATATAGGTAACTCAAACGGGAGTACCACAGTGAAATGTAGGGATGTAACATAGTTGATTATAGACAAATGTTATATTAATAGTCACAATTCTTTAAAACCTTGTTTAAAAAATTGATTAAAATATGCTACCTTATTGCTACCAAGATTGCCCATAAATAAAATGTTTATTATTATTAATTTGATCACTAAAGCACTTTATATAATTGTGAAAGTCACTTTTTGTAATCTTACTAGATCACAGACGCAAGTATTACAACATTCTCTGTGAAAAAAAACTGCATAGAACTTAAAGAAACAAAGGATGTTATGCTTATAATGTTTCTACTACATAACTTTTTAAAATATGACTTACTGAACAGTTCTTAGCATTACAACTAGCCACAATGCAACCAAGATTGACATCATATAATTATTGCAATAACGTTTTAAACCCAGTGCAAGACTATCTGGTTCAAGAAATATAACAACCAATAATTTTGGATTAATGTTTATAGAACTCACACAGCATTATAGTAAAGAAAAAATGTGCATTATAATAAATAAGATAATTGTGAGAACATTTATTTTGAGTCAATCCCCAAAAGGATGATTTTGGGTACCAGATGTAGAGCTTTGGCAAGAATTAGGGAGTGGAGAAGAAAAGCAAGAAGGGGAAAGTTGGATTCAGGGTTATTCGGGTCTGCAAGGTTTCAAGTGAAAGTAGAATAGGATGTTTGTTGTGCAAGGATGTTACTTCATGTTATATATATGCCATATCTTTTTACATACATGGGTCATGGAAAGAACAAACTGTTTAAATTTTTACATACAAAATGAAGCCCTGTGCTCAAACACCCACAATTATAGTTACTTGCACACTACCCCATATTCCCATACACATTTAAATAACTGGAGGTTTTCAGTATTAAAGTGTAAGCTCACCTGCCACGTCAAGGCAAAATCTCTTAGGTGAGTCATACACTAAATATTCACCTTACGTCTTTAAACTGAAAGGCCAATTCTCTAATGAGACAGAGAAGGGGCATTTTTCTAAATCCCTACATAGTTATTTACCTTTAAGAGGAAGCACATGGGGTCGGTGGCAGCACTATAACATGGCTGTGTAATATAAAAGCAAATACAAACATACTAAATTAAGCCCTGTGCTCAAACACCCACACCTTCTAGGCTGCAGCCCCAATACATACACTGCAAAATGTTTGTGTAATATTTATATAAAAGTGCATAGAGTAATTGTCAATATTGTGCAAGTAAAACCTTTTCTCTTTTTTCAGTTTTTTATTGTTTATTGTTTAAAATTGTTACCTATATATAATCCAATGCACCAGAAAAATTATTTTGTGAATAGGCTTCAGAAAGTATTATTTGCACACGTTCATAAAGGCTATCAAAATAACTGGTTGAAGAAGGAGACTGATGGATGTATAACTGGTGAAGGGGACCTAGCATTGTTATATATCACTTAGAACCTTCATTAAAAGCATTGTTGATAGGTTTAGTGCATTAAATTGGTTTTATTATTATATAGTGAGGCTATAATTGCACTATTTGGTGACATAACATTGTTTCTACTCAAAATGTTGAACTGGTACTGACCTGTAGATAAAACATGTCTGTATATTGCTGTATTTGCTTTGAGCTGCCTCCATCTGTCTTGGTCCATGATTCGCTCATGGGAGAAAAGAAATTTACTGTCTAGAAAAATAACAGAGTAGCCAGGATAGCAAGCAAGTGTGAGAGTAAGAGATATTCAGTTCTATATAAGTATAAACATTTGATGCTATATTTGGGCCTCATGGCTTCAAAATAAGTAAAGAATGTGTGATGTGTTTACTATTAACTGCACAGCGTAAAATATTGACGAAAGTGCATAAAAATATGCAAAATCTCCAATCACATTCATAAAACAGCACAATTTACAGCATTTCAATATTTTTATAGCAATATGTATCTTGATTGCAGTATTTCATTTTAATCAATGTTATTGAAGATATAGACAGGAATAAACAAGGGGAAAGTCCCGTAAAATATAGGCCTCAGCTTTTGGATAATTTTGGATAATTTATTCAAATCATTTAATATTTTTGGATAAACTTTTCAAATGTTTTTTTCTAAATATTAAAACATCAAAAAAAATTATCATATATATATATAAAATAAAATATGTCAACATGTCAAAAAATATGTATAAAGTTTATCCAAAAATATTATGCCATTTGAAAAGCTTATTATTATTACTATCGCCATTTATATAGCGCCAACAGATTCCATAGCGCTTTACAATATTATGAGGGGGGGGGGATTTAACTATAAATAGGACAATTACAAGAAAACTTACAGGAACGATAGGTTGAAGAGGACCCAGCTTATCAACAATAATTAAATCTAGGCCATAACAAGAGAAGAACAGTTCAATATAAAATGTACAGAACTGTGCATAATAAACAAAATAAACTGCCTATAGGCATTTAAACATATAGAATACAGAATCAGTAGGAGATCATGATGTACACCATGTATATTGCTAGTATGATTCCCGTAAAAGTAAGCTTATAAAACTGGGTCATTAAAACTTCCACTTCAGGATTGGTCAATAATTTGAGGGGTACCTCTAAGTGGATGCAGCAAATACCAGCCAGTATATTCAAAAGCTCTTTTGACTAATACTTTAAAAGAATGTTCCAATTTTTGTATACAAACAATCCCAGTTTCCCCCCAAAATACTTATTATGCATTTGTTATGTAGCCGAGAGCAGAATGCTGAAGCCATATCATCTAGTTGACAGCAGTATTTACCAGTGATTAAATGTTTCTATTAATTCTTAATTGTAATTCTACTCGTAGCGTTCTGTAGGTAGTGTTTAATGTTATGGAAAACCTACTCTATCTTATTTTTTTATACTGAAGGTTGTTTATTGTAAATTTAGCACCACACAGCACTGAGATCTGAGAGAGGGAAAAAGATGTCTCCATTGTACGATTATTACCTCTACATTATTGGTGGCCAACCGTTTGCACCCTATATAGTATAATCCAATGGTCAGAAAAGTGGCTCAAAAAAATTAGACAGTACCAGCTAGAGTACAATCAGTGACAAATCAAGTCTGTAATAAATGTGACTGAGGGAAAAAGAATATATGCTGAATTTCTGACACCAAATGCTCAAAATTGTTACAAAACAAACCCCATCAATTTAAAAAGTGATGCATGACACTGTAATAATATACACTTAGTTGTAAATTGGTTTCTTTAGACACATCTCTTTAATACAGTAAATGAGAAACAAAATAGTGGAAGTAATATTTAAGCCCTCTGTTATGTTTGGAGGCCAATAAAATACAAAAATAACTTAGCACGGAGCCCTCACATGGCTCTTATCGGAAACTTAAGGGTAGTGAGGGTAAAATAGGGGTGCAGTATTCTAGTGTAATTATTATTGTAAACAGCAGCTTGCCTAGCACGTTCATGAACATACTTGATAAAGAAATAAAGAAACAATATAGAGTAATAATGTAGCGTGATTTTCCTGTATGAGTTTGTAGAGACAAGGACTTAACATTATATGACCTTGATTTATATGATTTTCAATATCAAAATATAGAGTTTAAAAACCTGATTTACCTACATTTTGAAAAGAGATTATAAACTAATAAAAATCTAGAGTGTAGATTAAAAAAATGTCTTGCTAGGCAAATTCCTTCAGGAACCATCTCTACAGGGTAAATGAAAATACATTATAGTTTTAAATATACATATTTTACATTTTTTTTAAAAAGATTATTTTAAAATATCTCCCAGATTCAGCATCTCCATTGTCCAGCAACCAACACTGATCTCACATATATCTGTCCATCTAACAGTAGTAATGGCCATTGCCAGCCAAGACAGTATCTGGCTTAAAATAATCATTGTCTGTTAAATAACACCATCTTGTAAATTGTATGTGATTAGGAATAATTCAAAGGGACCTCGATAAAGAGATAGCTAAAGAAGGCAACATTTCATTGTTTTATTCACTAAGTTCAGATGTGCACCCGATGGGCCAGAACTGGTCATGATGACCACATTCCAAACAAAATCGGCCAATTGCATAATAATCACCATTATAAGCTCTTTCTTTTGCACCTGGCTGCCAGCATGGAGGAAGCATGTAGAGAAGGGTAAAATAGCTTTTCTCCTCCTCATTTGCATTGTGTGCCTTGGTATGCCAGGGCTGATTTGGTCGTAGTGTCATTTGCAAATTCTTTAATATAAATTTAAAAGAAAATGGAGCATCACAAGAAACATTGTAAATGTTTCTTAAATAGTGAACTTTCCAAATAAGTGATGGTTCTCCTTTATATATGTAATATATATTTATGAATAATAACAATAAAAAAAATTATTAGTAGTAGTATGAAATAATTAATATAAACTAAATGAATTAACTAAATTAAATATGTTTCACTTAATTTGGTATATTAGCTGTCAAACTGCTACTACTATTAGCTTTTTGCAAGGATAGCACATATAAGACTTCGCTTCTGCATATTTGAATTAATCAATTTACGTAAATTCAGCTGACCATATTGTGTAATTTGCAGCAAAATTTGCAGTAATTTATTCAATTCTGTTGATACTGAGCATTCGACTGGTCTTTCTATAATACGATTCCAAATATCAGTCAATAGGTTGCATCTAGACCAGCTGAAATCCAGTCTACATTCAATTTAATGTGAAGGCTGTGTTGCTTAATCCAGATATTGATAAATCTTTTTAACATCTTATGAACTCGATACTCTAATGCCCCCCCCGGATGAACCCAGATTATTTTTGCTAATTAGGACTGGGGGCACCAAGACTAGAGTGAATTAATGTCTATCATGCTGCATGGAAGCTGTCTTTGAAATGTATGCATGTGCACCATTTTCACATAGCAAAAAATAGTCACCCCACCAATTTGAAATGTCACTAGCAACCATTATATTTCACAAAACAAAAAATATAAATTCATCAAATGTTCAATTGTCATGCAGCAGACATAGTAATATTCTAGCCATGTTCCCTTTAAATAGCAGCAAGATGTTAGCCTTTTAAACCTGTTTTGAAATTTGCTGTAGGATTTTTGACACTGACGCTTTAGCTTTTAAGATCTTTGATCTTACCAAAATTATATGTTTGCAATGGTGTTTGACATAAGCAGTGCAGGATAAACGGTTCCTAAATGCCCATTATTACTATATGCAGAAGTTGAAACACTCAACCAACTGTAACTGTTAAAGTTCAATATAGGTTTTATTCACTAAACACTGAATTATAGTGAATAGCAAAATTTAGGCACAAATACATAATATAGAAAACCTTTCGAACCTCTTTGCAATTAGTCTTTTCTTTCTCTACAGGTCACACGGTTATTAACTAAACCATATACTGAAGCAAATTAAAATAAGGATGGCAAAAAGTAGGCTAAAACAGACAAGCTTTGTCTATAGATAGTTGAATAAATGTACTACATTAGATGTTTCGTACTCATTTTTTTCATTTGTATTTTCATTTGCTACAAATTGAAATTTAATGAACAATTATCTATCCATGATACATACTCCATGACATGCTCAGGTATCACACAGTTATTATCTACCAGTAGAATTTGCTCAGGTGTCCTGTTAAATATTGATTAGCCTGGAACGTGGGTACACAAGAATTCAACCTGTTTTTGGACTTCAGATGCTGGTTTCAGTTGATAGAACTTTGAGCACAACAATAACATGTGTGTCAAAGGTAGATTATGGATGGAAGTGGGAAAAAAAATGTACTGCTCATTTTGTTCGTCAGTACCATCTGTAAAATGCCGTGAACACAAGTCTTTTTAATAAATATTTTCAGTGGCACAAACAACATCTAGCATGTCCACTTTTAATGATAAAGATTTGCATTTGCTTTCGTTAGTATGAAATAAAATCTAATAATAACACAATATCAAAATGATGTATATGAATATCAGATAATATGTAGATAAAGTATTCTAAATCACCATAAATACCAGGCTACACAAAGAGACAAGTGATATTTACAGAAAATAGTATAGGGTTACCTCAAAATCATGAGACAAAATATAGGAAGTAATAAAGATAAAACATTTAAATGTGCATGTGAGGTAAACCCTCACATGCAAAAAACCTTTAGGTTTAGGGGATTGTGAAAGGTGTGAAGGTATAGGAGAGACATTTAGCCACAGGGCACAGGTTTTTACATAGTCACTTCACAAAAACAAACTAAATTAAAAAATACTTGCATATTAAATTATTTAAGTTTTCTAAGTACCAATGAACAATGTAACGTAGCCATATTTTTTTGTACTTCTTGTATATTTACATTGTAATTATTTAAGGAATCTGTCAACTAAATTTATACTAACTTTGAAGTCTGACTGGAACAAGTTGAATTGGTAAAAACAGAATGTCTAAGTCGGCTCTTCACTAAAAGGAAGTTCTTTACAAAGTCACTTATTATAACCGACTCACGTTGCCCCCCAAAAAAGCTTGATAGTGCTCGAAAAATAGCTGGTTTGTTGTTGCAAGTATAGTAAGTTGGTTATTGACCAAATAGACACTTGAAGATGGATAACCATAGAGGTTTCAAGTTGAAATGCCTAACCAGAGTGGCTTAAAGGTGAATTTCTTAACAGAGCCAGGTCATATAATAGGTCAGGAAATTCTGGTTTTTAACACTTCACAAAGTCTGCTGGCATCACTATGTAAAAAAAATACATTTAAATAAATAAAACACCCTGGAGGCAGACAAGTCAATAAGCTATGACAAAGACAGGCCAGTAAACTCCTTTTAAGCAGGGGCACCTGTAGAATTGTCCCCCATATTCTCAAAACTCTGATAAAGATACGGATCTGGTTCACCTTACTCCTTCCTCAATCTCATAGCCAGTGCAATGGATTACGATAATAATTTTTCAGGATTCCTCAAGACATCATATCAGCTAGGGTGCAGCCATAAACATCCTCCTATGCTCTTATCCCATACATTGAGGGGTTGAGATAGGAAATAGATGCAATGAGAATGATGGCTTACAGGATTCCAACTGCTGAAACAGTTGTCTGTAAGATCTGATTTTGCTATCCATTGTTTGCATTTATGTCCTCTCCCCCCGCCCATTATTTCTTATGGTTGCCTATTACTATGGCTAGAAGATGAAAATATTTTGGGATTGGTGAATACAGCTAATATTAAGCACCAATTTAATTTCACGAGTTTATCTTAATATGGAAAGTTTAAGGAAGATATTCCTATCAAGAGTGATTAAGGTATATGGGCTCTACAGGGATTTTGATATCCAATACAAGCTTCGTACACTTGCCCACTTTTTTGGGGAATGTAGATCGGCAACCACAAGTCCACAATTCACTTATAGTAACTACTCACCTCTATATGTGGGCTAGGGGTACAAAAGAAGGTCTGTAGCATCCTTGAACATTTTATTAATTTACCATCTAAAAAGACAAAGCAAGAGATGTAGGGGAATTGTTCCACTGTTGGGTACAATATTAACCTAGAACACACATGTGAGGTGTAAGAATAGGGGAAGCCATTGGTCTGGTCCCTCAAAATTAGGAAGTCTAGGAAAAGCTATTATTCTACACCCCACTAGCTTACGTTACTAAAGCTACTTATTGGACTACTTGAAACAATTGTTTTTCCATCAGACTCGCTTTAAAACAGATGAAAAGTCTGATTTTTGATGAATGGACTCATTTTTATGTTATCATTCTCAACATAATAACCACCTACCTGATGTAGCAACCAAAACGATTACTAATCTGTAGCCTTTGTGTGAGACTAGATAATATTCTCTTTGGACAGAAAGGTAGCTTATTTCTCAGATAATTACATTTATTAATGTGATAAGAGTTATTCCTAAATAACAATTGTAATTCTATTTATATAGAAAACAAAACAATTACCCTTCTTATGACTTCACTATAACAAAATTGCCCCAGAATTACCCTTAATAGATAAGTCCCATATGTTTTCCTTGAAGGACATTGTATAACTACTTTGGAATCTATCCCCCCCCCCCTATTTTTACCACAAAATTGGTGACTTTATATTTAAATAAGTGATGCACAAAATCTCATTTATCACACAACACTGAGAATGTTTGCTCGTATTTGTCTTGTGACTTAATAAAATACTCTAATTGTTACAAGTTGTAAATACAGCAACGATTTATTGATTTTTCTAATCATTTGAATTAGGTCCCTGATTTCATTTTTTATGAATTGAAATAGACAGTTCCCCAGTGACAGTACTTATACATTTAGTTTTTCACTCCCAAAGCATGGCTTCCCTGCTTGGTGATTCATTAAAAAAAAATATAAACACCGATAAATTAAACAAGGCACACACAATCAAAGTATTGTGTAGGTGACCAAATGATGCTTTACTGTGCATCACTGTCACTTCACCCCCCTCTGCATAATAATGATGACTTATTCTGTGTGTGGAGGTTGCCATGAAACCAGAATGACAATATTGTCATGACAGGATCTGATAAAGGAGGGGGTTTAATAAATAATACAATCATATCCCCACTATTATTTGTATGGTTTGCAGCCAGTGACTAAAATACACAAGTGATTTATACTTTACATTTTATCTTACACTCAATAATGATTATTTACAGATTAAATCTCATTAGTATTGCTCCTGAATATATTACTTTTTTTTTTTTTTTTTTAAATATATGTTGACAGCTCCCTGATTAGGTAGATATCCCATTTGGACAATAGCCAGCCAGTCAATGACTCGTTTATTTATCTGTGGTGGATATTTTAATATAAAATGATGAATATAATAGATAGCTGTGTGTGTGTGTGTATATATATATTATACATATTTATTGTAGTAAAGTCAAGCTCTGCCTTCACGTGGAGCACTGTGCTAAATTAATTCAGCATTATTTTTTTTACTTTCATACTACATATAGCACAGCACACTGACTGACACATTCATCATAAAAAGGACAAAAAAAGTAACATTTAATTTATTTATTTGTGTTTTAGTGCGTACATATGCTTCAGCCTGCCATTTTACTTAACGTTTTCTGATCCATTGACATATTTTATCCGGCAAACATCGTGAACGTATTATTATTTTTGTGTTGTTGTTTGAAGGGCGTGAGAGGAGAAATGATTTTTATTTCATGTATTTATTTATATATATTATTATATGCAGCGTGTAGGCTAAGTGACGCATGATTTGTCACGGTGTGTGGAAAGGATGATTAGGTTACTGCGCATAGGAGCAGTGAACGCTACGCCGCATCCATTTGTTTTGCGTGTTTTCCCTGACACCATCCCCCCCACACCCCGATCCGTAACCGACTCTCCCCAGACTGTTGTTTACTTCTCCTCACAACCAGCCAGGAGTTTCCCGCCCACCGAATGGGGCGGTAACCTTAAAAAAAAAAACGTGGCTCCAACCAATCACAGCACGACAAACCTTAACTGGTCTCAAGCGCGGCCAATCACTTCACTTGTAAGCCCCGCCCCATTTCTGCTGCCCGACCTCCTTTACTACTGTCCGTCTTTTGCAGCCAACGTCGCGCGCTCCTCCCCTGCAGCTACCAATCACAGCGCTGTTTATATCCCACAGCGTGAGTAGAAAAAAAAAATACAAAAAAAAAGAAAATAACCTATGGGCGGGGCGTCACTCTCTGCCCATTTTAGGTGACGCCCCCCATATATCCGCTCGCCCGATTGGTCGGTTAGCTTGTCAATCACTGTTGCCAGATCCACCTGGCACGGAGGACTGCCGAGGAGGGCGCAGGTGACGCAGGCGGGCGGGGTCACGTGTTGTTTTCGCCGTGTCGCTCTCTCTCCCTCCCCCGCCGGAGTCTGTCTGTGTGAGTGCGGCAGTAGCAGGAGGACCCGGTGTGTGTGTACCGGCCAGTGAGGAGACTCCGCTATCCCTGACAGCGCGCCATGTCTGCTCCATAACTGCCGAGCTCGCCGTGTGTCGGCTGCTTAATTCATTCCTCCCTCAGCGAGCAGCCGGCTCTCTCCTCACACGCAGCCCCTCCATGGCGGGTGTCCTGAGCACCGAGGAGGACCGCAGCAGCAGCCGAGCCGCCATGAGGGTGCTGCCCCCCAGCCCGGAGGAGGGCGCCTACCGGCGGGCGGGCGGCCCGGGGCTGTCCCAGGTGCAGGAGGAGTGTGTGAGCGAGGCTCCCGCCGCCGTGCCCGGGGAGGAGGACGTGAGGAAGCGCGGCTACCTGAGGAAGCAGAAACACGGCCACAAGCGATACTTCGTGCTGCGGAGCCAGAGCCACCTGGGGCCGGCCCGGCTCGAGTACTATGACAACGAGAAGAAGTACCGGAGCGGCCAGCGGGGCGGGGGGGCTGCCGGGGCCGCCTGCCATCCCAAGCGGGTCATCCCCCTCTACCTGTGCTTCACCGTGAGCCGCCGGGCCGACGCCAAGAACCGCTACCTGCTGGCCCTCTACACCAAGGACGAGCACTTCGCCATGGTGGCCGACAGCGAGCAGGAGCAGGACTCCTGGTACCAGGCCCTCAGCGAGCTCATCAACGAGAGCAAGAGGGCCTGTCTGGACAGCGAGGAGCTGGAGGAGAACTACGGGCCCCTGAGGGCCGGCACGGTGTTCAAGGAGGTCTGGCAAGTGACAGTGAAGCCGCGGGGTCTGGGCCAGACCCAGAACCTGACCGGGGTGTACCGGCTGTGCCTGTCCAGCAAGGCAGTGCACCTGGTCAAACCCAACTCGGACGTGACCTGCGTCCACTTGCTGCTCATGAACATCCGACGGTGCGGCCACACCGAGAACTTCTTCTTCATAGAGGTGGGACGCTCGGCCTCCACCGGCTCTGGGGAGCTCTGGATGCAGGTGGATGACTGTGTGGTGGCCCAGAACATGCACGAAATCTTCCTGGAGACCATGAAAGCCTTAAAAGCCTACTCGGAGTTCAGACCCAGGAGCAAGAGCCAGTCTTCGGGTACCAACCCCATATCTTTTATCACTACCAGGAGGTATCTGGGCAACCTGCCTCCTAGCCAGACAGGACTGCAGAGAAGGTCCAGGACAGAAAGTTTGGCCGGTACTCCACCTACGTCCAAGAACAACAACTCCTACCGCTTTAGGACCTCCAGTGAGGGTGAAGGTACAATGACCAGGCCCTTCAGGTCAGTGACTGGTAGTTTGATACACTTAAGTGCTGCCCGGATAAATCTAGGAAAGCAGGAAGGTACTGTCAGATATGTGAGAGCACCTTTTAATTCTGGGTACCACACCAGGTCTGCCTCATTGCCAGTCTCCCAAAATCTATCTGGTACAAGTCCTATCAGTGTTAGTTCAAGTAGTGGGAATGGATCTGTACCTGATACACTAAATAAACCATCAAGTTCTTCTACATGTGGCTCTCCTAGTGATGGGGGATTTATTTCCTCAGATGAATATGGCTCAAGCCCTGGTGATATAAGGTACTTTCGTGTCAGGAGTAATACTCCAGATTCACTGGGAAACACCCCCCCAATTCAAGAAGAAAATACCTTAAGTGACTACATGTCCATGAGCACCCAAAGCAATCCTGATGCTCCAGATGATTACATGGAAGGTGACAAAGGTTTTAGGAAAAGAACATACTCTTTAACAAAGCAAACCAATCCACTACAGCACAAATCCCAGACAGCCATTTCTTTAGAAGAAGACTCAGAAGAGATTAACAAGCAGTTTGCCTACTCTGAATCACCAAAGTTGAAAGACAGCAATCACCCAGAGGATTACAATAATGGTATTATTGATTCCCTTTACAACCAAAGCAGGAGTAAAGCCAAGGATGATGGCTACATGCCAATGATGCCTTCTCATTCATATGACAGTGACTATTTGCCAATGGCTCCTAAAAGTGTTTCTGCACCAAAACAAATAGCTAATAGATGTTCTCCTCAGGCAGATTCAAAAGGGTATATGATGATGTTTCCTGTAGCTAATTCACCTATTAGAAATTTGTATACTGGAAGTAACACTAAAGATAGCCAGGCGAAAGTTACTAATGGAGGGTATATGGATATGTCCTATGGAAATTCTTCCACTGTGAAGCAGAATGGTACTAATCTCACTGGTGGTTCTAAAGGGTTTACATCTTATTTTTCACTACCTAGGGGCTTTAAGAGTAAAAATAATATTGATAACAGCGAGTATGTTCCAATGTTTTCCCCTGGAAAGTTACTGAATCAGGGGATTGAAACTCTTGCTGATGTGTCTAGGGAAGGAACATCTAATGGGGTGGCCAAGGTTGAGTTAAAATCTTCCAACATTATCCTGGATCAACAAGATAGGGCTACAAGACCAACTAAACTTACCTTGGCTATGAGAGAGAGCAATACAATACCAAGAATGTTTGACCACTCTTCAGTTGAACCTACAAGTCCAGGAGAATACATAAACATTGACTTCAGTGATAAAGCAAGTAGTACTCCATATTCACTCTCAGCAGAAGGGTCTCCATCCTCTTTAGGATCAAGCTGTGACCATAGACACTCTCCTCTATCTGATTACATGAGTGTGGATATTGATGTGCAGTCTCCAAAAGCAGAACTATCTAATTCATTAACAGACATTTCAACTTATGCACGGACCAGCATTTCTCAAAATCCGCCTTGTACAGAATATGCTAAACTCCCAAGTGGTACAGCGTGTGTTAGCCCAACAAACCAAAATGATGACTACACTACCATGACTTTCAATTTGGCAATGACTCCTCCAAAACCCCTTTCCAGTGAAAATGGAGCAAAAATTGATAGTCCTTCATCTATTGTGAATCGCCTGTGTATTGGTGAAGTGTCCTCTTTTAATGGTGGTTTCCCTCCCGTTCCCATCCCTACATCAGAATCTATAGCTGGTCCTAAAGTTATCCGTGCTGACTCGCATGGCCGGAGGCGGCACAGTTCTGAGACCTTTTCCTCTTCCAACACAGTGACTACTTCCTCATCTTGCTTTACTGAAAGTGGGAAAAGGCACAGTTCTGCCTCTTTTGACAATGTTTGGCTGAGACCTGATGAGAGTTGTGGTGAACAAGAGTGTAAAATGTCAAGAAATTGCTCCACAGGGTTTCAGAATGGCTTAAACTACATTGCGTTGAGCATGCATGATGGTGTCCATGAACCTGCACCAGCATTGTGCCATCAGCAGCAAAATGGGAGCAGAAATTTGGAGAGTGGTGCATATGTCAGCATTGACTTTTCAAGAACAGACTGTTTGAAGTGCCCTGCATCGAGAAAAGGTTGGTAGTATTAAAATAAACTTTTTTTTTATTTTTATTTAAAAGGAACACTATAGGCACCCAGACCACTTCAGCTCAATTAGGGAGGACTTGCAAAGGCTGCAGGTTTTTGAATTCTTTTTAGATTGCCCCAATGACAACATGCATGGTTTTCATTGGGAATATATCTACTAAATATTGATTTGTCATGTGCAGTGTTCCTTAATGTAAACTGTATTTTAAAACTTAAATTTTTCCCTTTTGTGGGTTTTCCTTCTCCCTCAAATTATATAGCGTACTACCCATAAATTACTTACAAATTCAATTCTACTTTTAACTGGGTCACTTGTCTTGCTATACATTACAAAATAACCACATTTTCCCTACACTTTCCCTACACTACCTCCTTAAAATCCTGCATGACATCTGTTTCAGCCATTTGGACTGGTGCTTTGGCTGACTTGTTTGCCTTACAGACTCAGTTTAAGATATTAACTATCCATGTTCTACAGCTTGTGCGTGGGTATCTTGTTTACTTGGCATTTAGATCTATAGCCTTATTTAACCGCTTGCTAAACTAACACTTGATTTACATACTATATGTCCATGTAGTTAAGCAGTGTATTTTTAGATATTTGTGTATGTATGTATGTATATGTGTGTGTGTGTGTGTATGTATATATATATATATATATATATTAATTTTTCTTTTGTTTTTCAAAGGTCAACATAGTGGCGGGTTGAGGTACAGAAAGAAGAGTTTTGGAAAGTTTTGATTTTTGTTTATGCAACATCATGTAACGTAACATTAGTAATCAGGTTAACAGTATTAGCAGTTGTAACATTCAAAGTTTGGTTGTACATATTGAGATGCTATGCTGAGTTTACATTTTTCAGTTCAGTAGTTCTTTTGACCGTTCTGTTTTCATTGTAAAAGGGGGTGGGGGTTATGGGGATCTGGGAGGAGGGGTACGGAATAAAAGGAGGGGGTTAGGGGTTTGGTAAAGGGGGTGGGTGCCTTAACATTGCTTTTGACCCTTTAGTGGTGCTATGTGTTGACAAGGCTGGTGGTCCCCCTTAATTTTCCCTGCTTAGGGTAGGGTTTTGTATCCCTAGGATGCGTGGGGTGGTGTCTGCCGTGTACGGCCCTTTTTGTCTTGGTAGTTGGTCAGGTTCAGTGTGAAGTGTCCCTGAATCCACGTGTGGTGAAGTGGGCATAGCGGTTCCGCTAAGTGATGGAAGTAGCGGTCTTGGTGGGGTCTTATGGGTACCAGTCTGTTGGTGTGTAGCGTTCTTGCCGTGTGCCCACCGGTTCGGGATGGGTTTGTTGGGTGTGTTCTATAGTTTGGTTTGTGAGTCTTGTTGATGATGGTATGAATGGTTTTTGGTGGGAGTGTGTTGGTGGGTAGTGTGGAAGTTGCCGTGTCCAGCACGGTGTGTGGTAAGTTGTGTGTGCCGTGTAGTGTAACCTATGTATTTTTTCTTTTTACTTTGCTCTAACCCCATTTGGACTGAAGTTTAAATCCATTAATACAACTACTTCACCATGCCACTTGTTCTGCAAGGGTTAATTGACTACATACCAATGAAATAAAATAACTTGTACAGCACACCCAAACTTTCAAGTTCAGGACTCCAAACCCTTTAGAATAATGTTGTGTTCCTGTAAATGTAACTTTCAAATGTGCATTACAGAGCATCTATGTTGTAAAGTAAGAATTTGCATGTCTTTGCAGCAAAATGTGTGGTATTCATTCATTGTAGTTTTTCCTTGGCAATATTTCTGGCAAGGAGTACGCATGTGCATTGTGCAGTGTTGTCTGGGATGCAAAATTCTGCAGTTTCCTTTTTGCTGAGAAATGCTAGTCCAACCACTATGGAAACGGTGTTTATTATTTATAAATTGACTACATGTAAATTAAATCCATAAAATCCCTCGTAGCTGCTGGCATATTTCATATTTAAATGTGCCTTTTATTTTGCATGGCTATTGCACCTGTAACCAGCAAAACATATCCAAATACTGTGTGGGAGGGGGACAAAAAGTCTCTTCCCTTTTGTAAATTGACTCCCATGGTGTTCACATTTAATTTCTTTCAAAATTAAAGGGACACTGTAGGCACACAGACTACTTTATCTCAATGAAGTGTTCTGTGTGACTTGTCCCCTGTTTTAACCCTGCAAGTGTAAACATTGCTGTTCTGTATTAACAGCAGGTTTTAAATGCCCATAGCGCCTGTCATTCTGCCACTAGAGCTAGGAATAGAGTGAAACATTATTTGTAACAGATGGTCTCGTAGAAACAAACTGGCGCAGCACAGTATTTTACCGCAGATGCACACTAGTCTCAATGTTTTCCTATGGAAAACACTGGATTGGCTGAGATAATCAATCACAGCCGAGGAGGTGGGGCAGTATTGCGGAGACCTAACCTTGTGGTAATGGAGATCTAAACTGCTGCCAGGACAGTAAAGCATTAGAAATACAAAATTTTTATATATATATATATATATATATATATATATAATTTTTTTTTTGGTTGCTTCAGCTTCCAAAATAGCAAAACGGTCTAAACCGCTGTGTGTGTGTGTGTGTGTATATATATATATACTGAATCTTTTAGTTTCTTTATGTTGTATGTATTGATGCAGATAAAGTGTACAGGAATCATGCATCTAGCAAAATATATTTTGAAATAAACCATTCTGATTTCAGTTGGTGGGCCCCCCTCCCACTAGTAGTTCCATAATGTTGGTGTGTCTGAGGGTATAACAGAACTCCACAGCAATAATACTTAGTCATTTAAGGAATTATGCAATTGAACAGGTTAAAACACAACCTAGAATTGGGGCTATGTTTAACCATCATTAAGTGCATGCCACTTTTATGTTCAGAGAAAATAGGGCTTTCGTTTCATATGTAATATTATATTGGATGGAAGAGATGCAGTTTGGTGTTTGGCCCCACCTGCTTGACTATATCCTATGGTAAAGCATTGAACTGGCTATTATTCATTCTGATGTTGGCCAAGTAGGCAGTTTGGGACCAGCGCTGGAAAAAAAGTGAGTCTTACTATGATTTTAAGGGAGTGTCAAACCACCTAAATAGGTTCTGACAATCCATGCAAGTCCCCCTGCAGTCAATTTGTCAAACTGCCAATTCATATTATGTGATTGCGGTGCAATTACACAACACAGATTGGTTTCAGGGGGACAGCTTCGGTTGTGAGGCAGTCCTCCCTGATCGGATCCGGTGCGGAGGGTAAGTGTCTGGAGTGCCCTAGAGTTGGCGTGTGCAATGCTGCCGTATTGGCATTAGAGCCCTTTTGTAGGACTATATAGCACGCTCTTTTTTTCAGAAAGGTGTTAAACTACATAAACGCGAAATCTTTTTAGAAATCTGTCTGTGCAAATGCTTTTTCTGTTTTGTAGAATTTTTTGCCGCATAAATTAGTACGCCACTTAAAATGTCCCACACCGGCTCTGCCCCACCCAACACCACTTGCACACCTAAAATTAAAATGTCAATCTTTGTCTGTTTCAAATCGTGGAAGGTATGTGCATATGTGACAATGGTGGGTAAATGGGCAAGCTTGCATGCGCTTGTATGACATTTCTCTGCAGGTTCCAAAGTGTGCAAAGTGTCCTGATGACATGGCAAGTTTTTAGTTCTGGTAAGCACTTTTTAATGTGTTTATGTGAGGGTAATAGTTCTACCCTGCAGCAGTAGTGGAATGCCAGAAGGTGGAGCTAGGGCCAATTAATTGCCAACTGGTAATTTCAGGCTGACCATATATGTGTAAAAAATATTTTTTTAACAATTTAAAACCTAACTGCTGCTTCTTTGGAAACTACACCAAAACACTGAAAATCACCTCCCTCCGCAGGGTTTTATTTATTTATTTATTTTTAAACCTACAATGTGGCCCAAAATTAAGGTATGTTTTAATCCATGAAATTCACCACAACAGATTATATGGGTACACATACACCCTGACACAATACAAAGTGGCTGTTGCATTTCAATGTCAGTGTGGCAGTTTGAAAGAGTAGTCAAATGTTGCAACATTAATGGACATACATAAATAAACTATACTGTATACCTACTTTTTGGCCACCCTGTATATTAGGATTATGACATGACTTAACAATCTAGCTCAGTGCAGGTATAAATAGCCTGGGTACACAATGTGAATCAGGAAGAAAACACAGGGAGCCTAGATGGAGGCATCTAGTTCCAGGATAGGTGTTTGGATTTCTTATTTAATGTTATTTTTCAGACTTCACAAAATTTGCTAAACAGTGACAGTTTTCATTTTTAAAGGAACTTCCACAATTATCGATACACCATAAAGAAAGGTATTACAAAAGATGCCCAAGAATTATGCTATCTTGTTATTCAGGATGTTTTTAGTCATGTAACTTATGACTCCAGAACTTCTTAAAAGCATTAATTTCACACAGAAGTTTGCGGTTTGTATATTGTGTAAAGCTTCCTGCATTTATTGCCTTTCTCTTAATGTAGGACTTCCTGTTGCAGGTTACTGTTGCAGCTATGCGTTGCATAACTTTTTTACTCGTGTACATACCATGTCATAATTTCAGTCTTCATTTAGAAGAACCTGTTGGACACTTACCTAACCTTATGCTCCCCACCACCGTGATCTCCTTACAGTTCTGTAACACCTGCCTGTGTTAATCAGATTTGCCATGCTTTGGGAAGCTTCCCCACGCAGGACAACATCCACCGTATAGCCTTCACGGACACTCCCCATGGTTTATGACCGGGATTGACAAATTTATTTGGAATCAAGGAGACAGCTAAAGTTAGGATCCAGTCCTTTTCAATGAGAAATATGCAATTCTTAAAGGGACACTGTAGTCACCAGAACCAGCAGAGCTTCATGTAGTTGTTATGGTGACTATATACCATGCAGGCTTTTCACTGTAAACACTGCCTTTTCAGCAAAAAGTCAGTGTTTACATTGCTGCTTAGTAACACCTCTAGTCAGTCACTCAGAATGCCACTAGAGTGTCCTGGGTCACTACTGCCCCACATGCAGCACTGACGTTCAGGGTCTCCAAGCTCTGCATGCAGGCGCTGAATGTTCCTCATAGATTCATTAATGCAATGCATCCCTATGAGATGTGGATTGGCACATTTGCTGCGCATGCACAAAATCCTCCCAATCATTTCATAAGGAAAGCATTGACTTAGCTGAGATCATAAAGATTGATAATCTCAGCCATTGAGGTTGTACCAATCGCAGTGGGAGGGCAAAAAGGTGAGTAAAAACACCTTCCTCATGCGATTGGAGGGGTCAGGTAGCTAATGCACGCACACATACTGACAGATGCTCCGCGTGCGTGCACACACTCTGACACGCTCACTTGTGCTCTCTCACTCTGACAGGCCCACGCTACCTTTAGGAGAGCTGAGTGGGTCTTTCCCTGGTGGCCAGTGGGGCTGCTCTATTTCTTCAGTACTCTTACTGCAGCTGTTCTCTTCCTGCTTGCTCTCTGTAATCATGCAGTGGCTGGAGTGATGTCCTATTCCGGCTCCCGGCATCATTAACCCCTTAAGGACCAAATTTCTGGAATAAAAGGGATCATGACATGTCATGTCCTTAAGGGGTTTAACAGCGCAAGGGAGCAGAGAGGAGCTGCAGTTAAGAGTACTGCTGCCTCAGCCGGCTGTGTCCTTGCTCCCGCAGGCGGCGGGCTCCATGCTGTACAGCGACTGCCTCCTTCAAAGCTCCCTTGACGGTCACATTAAAGAGCTGTCAAATCTCAGGCGCAAGGGCGAAATTTCTTTCGTTTGCGATATTGCTCTATCCAATTGTCAAGCACATCACCCTTTTTCTGTCAGCCAAATGTGCTCGGGGTCATGAAATGTTCACTGGAGTTTTTTCTTTTTTTGGTTTTGTTTTGTTTTTTCTTCTGGACCTTTTTGTTGCTTGTTCATTTAGTATGTGTTTTTTGCTGTTGGTATTCTAAATAGCACTATTTCTGGTCTCTCTGGTGGTGGGTGCCAGTTCATTTTGTTAATTCTAGAACTAAAATGCATTTTTGTGTAGTCTAATTTTTAATGGTTCTTGACCAGCTTGGATAAGTGTCCCCTCAGTCCATAGGGAACACCAAAATCTTAGATGCTACAATTTCTTTTATGAGGACTTCAGATGTTGTTTTGGCTTGTGGATTGTCTTATTATCTACTATCATTATTTGATGTGGGGGTTTATGACTGTACCAACAGCCATACATATGTAATCTGTCGTCTGGGGCTAAGTGGTAAAATGTTACTTTACTTGCCCTTACCTCGTCTTTTAAACTACCCTACTGCAATACTGGTAGAGGATCTTTATGTTCTTCTGACAGGGAGCTCGAAGCACCACACAGACGGACTAGAGTGGTAGGGAAATGTTGAGTCTTATTCCTGCTCTCTGCTCCAAATCAGGTGAACATGAAGATCCTCTAACACCAGTCTGCATGGCTTTGCTAAAATGGTAAACCGCCAGATGTGCTGATTGACCTCTACCACCATTGCTGGTCACCTATTTATTTTTCTCCCCCCACTATTGTCCTAATTAATCAAATGTTCATGGGTGACTTGAGTGTAGCAAATCAATAAATGTCAAAATTCCATTCGTACATTTTTCACGAGTGAAACTGAACATGGCTGCTTTTCAGGCTCTGTTGTAGTTATGAAACCTCCATAAGTGTGCAAATTTCAAGGGTTTGGTGGCAGCCCAGTATGCCATTTGAACCTAATATTGTAACTATACCCAATTCTTCAGATTACTGCAATTGGGTAGAAGCTTCTTGTATCATGTCCCATTTTTAACATTGCAAGCTGAATAATTCTAATGTTGTGTAGGGGAAAGGATGTACTGTACTGACTGTTTTTATTTTAATTTTTATTTAAATACGCTCCTTGATTGTCTGTAGTACTTGGTCATATTAAAGCCAGAATATTGGGCTTTTCATCCTCTTTTATAAACCATTACAGAAGCCAATTATGTTTTAACCGGAAACTTTGGCATTCAATAGGTTAACTCCTAATACTATTCATGACAAAACATTTCCTCATTAGTAATTTATCACTGCTGATTTTGTACTTGAATGGCTTCTGGCAGAACCTTGTTTAACAGGCTGCTGATCACATGATTTGTTAGCTACATCTAGTAAACAAGTTTCCTTGGAACAGATCTGCTTTTCTGAGAATGTCATTCTGAATTCCACGTATTGACGTTTTCCTCTAGTTCCGTAATCCGTTAATTAAAAGTGGTAAAGGCAAAGTATCTACAAACCTAAAGGAAACTACTTGTCTCATTGGCTTTTGTTGTATTAACAATGAATTTGTATTAAACATGTGTTTTTTTTTTTTTTTTTTTTGGCCGGGGTTTACCGAACCGGTGGTTTACCGAACATTTAATACGTTTTCACATATGGTATTTGTGGATGGATTCATTGCTACTTATTAAAACCAGTGGTTCCCAATTAACTTTTCCCCTGGAGCCCTTTCACATGCGCTAACGTGAGACCCCCCAAAAGATGTTGCCGTCATAGCGCAGATAGTAAACAGTAGTACTTGGGAGCAGGTGTGCTTTTGTATGTACAGTTGGTGTTTGTATATAATGTTATTGTTTTGATACAGGGGTGTGTTTGTATTTGCGTGCAGGGGTGTGCTTGGATGTAGTGTTGGCTTTTAAATGCAGATGCACATTTGTGTGTAGTATTAGTGTTTGAGTGAAGGGTGTGTTTGTATATACATTTGAAATTTGAATCCAGGGGTTATTGTATGTAATGTTTGCTGGGATGGTGTATGATTGATGGGATTTATGCACATGATTGCTACATACATACATGCATGCACAAATACACTCAGACATCATTACTCTTTGACTCTCATGCGCATATACGCGCACTTGCTGACAGGCGCACATACACGCACTTCTTAACAGACACACAATGTATGTAAATTTTTTTGTATTTTTTTTAACCTTTCACTCCACCCAACCTTTGGGAGTGCTGGCATGGATTCTCTATTTCCCTGGGGTCCAGTGGGGCTGCTGAGCGGCTGGCGTGTGGTCCCAGTGGGGCAAGGGAGCAGTAATCTTACTGCTTAGCACTCTCGCCTCGCCGCCTGTCTCAATTAGCGGCGGCCATTTTGTTTCCCGCAATTGTGGCGGAACCCCATTTAGGTTCTTGCGGAACACCAATTGGGAAACGCAGATCATTTGTCTGTAAGTTGGATTTTAAACCATAAAATACGCATGTACGTTTGGATAGGCAAAAGGATTGTATAGGTTTTATTTATAGATGACAAATGTAGGCGGATATACCATACCACAGACTACTAGACCTAGGCTTCACTTGTTTCAGACTTCAAATTGCAGTATAATAAATGAACATTCTGGGCACCAGAGCACCCTTTACTCTCTGAAGTTGGTATGGTGCCTGTAGGTACTGGGCACAGCATTCATTTTAGGGGTTAAACCAACTTGCAAATGACTTAAATAGAAAGTGGGCTAGACAGCGGCTGTCCTCCAGGTCCTTGAGTCTCCTCTATCCCTAGGAGCAATGTGGAGTCTGACTGGGTGCCAGTGGGTATCTGCTGCCTATTGTCTGTTTACCATTTGAGAAAAATGCTTTAGAAATGTTTGTATATTTGTGGCTTTTTTTTTTTGTTCCCCAATGTAAAGCTAGTGATAGGCTGAGAGTCAGCTGAGCCTATCACCAGAACTCAGACTGATTTCTTTATTGAAGGCAGGGATGAACGGAGTGACACAGGGGCCTGGAGGACTGGCACAAGATAAAGTTATGCATGCTCAGTGTTCTTATATAAAAAGTGCACATCTTTATATGTCTGCTTTTCAGTTAGTGCTTCATGCAATGCATGTGCGTCTTTGTGTATATAGATCTCACTATGTATGTATTTGATATATTTCTTAATTTTTACAATGCACTGTTCAGAGTTACTGATTTTTATTTGTATTTTCCACAGACTGAGTGAATTACCATGGAAACCAATGGAGAATGTCACCCCAGCCCTTTCTAGTTGAAAACCAGGATAAGGTGACTTAGAAAGACAAAATGCGTGAAGTTGTGTTGAATTTCAAATGGATTCATACCTTTCTCAAACAGATTAATGTACAGCCATTTGAAGCTTATATAATGGTATTGAAAAAAGGAAGCCGCTTTTTTTTTTCTCAACACTTATTTTTATGAGAAATGAAATCTCATAAGGAGTCTCACTATTTGCATATGAAATATTGCTATGTATTTAACAAGCGGGTCAGACTTGTGAAATGGAGCAGAGACTGCTTCCACACTGCTGTTTTGGGGGACTTGTACAGTATAGATCTGCTCTTCGAGCCTTTAAAATAGGTGCCATAGTGGTACCCAACAGAATAAACTTTATGACTCTCTAAGGAGGTTCCTTAGGGATAGTGACTGTCTGCTTCCTCATTGCTCTATATATATTTTTTTTTTCTGGTACAAAAACTATTAAATATGTAAAGTTGAGAAATATTTTGAAAGTATAATTTTTTTTTTTTATGTCAAAGTCTACGTATTTTACTTGATCTATATAACAGAAAGATGCCTCCTATGATGAACAAAGATGCATTTCTATGGTACATAACTTTAATTTTAATATTGCAGCTCATGTGATCCCCAATCACTGCCCCATTTTATTTATTTTTTTGCACCCTACTCATTTTAGAGTATTGCACATTTGTCTCCTAGGAGTAAATGAGACTTGCTTATCATAAAGGTACATTTATTTTAAATCTGCTATGTATGGTGGAAATAAACATAGGGTACACTTTTTTTTTTTTAAATATATAAAGGTACATGTTATTGTGCCTGAGCCTGAATTGAGAAGAGGTAGCATTTCCTAAAAGATGTAAAGATTTGTTTGCCCGTTGATTACGTGAGGTTTTTTCTTTTTCTCAATCAAATCTTTCCTAGTAGTATATCTGAAATAAATGAATGGGGGGAGGGGCAGGGGCAACCTTACACCATTAAATAGATGCTCATTGACAATGTGCTAACAATGCTTTGAGGAAAAAGGGTTACGCACCTAAAAGAATTAGAATGTTTCTGCATGATGTTGGTGACTAGTAAACTGTTTAAATAGTAATGGGTTTTCATTTTCCTTAGTGTATCTTGCTGCATTTAGTTAGTATTGTGCTCCCATGTAAAAGCTTGGTGTTGTCACTGTGAACCCAGTTTGCTGGAGCACAGGCTAGACCTGATTATCTATGTATGACATTTGTCGGCCATCATAGAATAGTTGCAATTTACATCTCCACTAAATTAATGAAGCCCTTTTTATCTCATCAGTGAAATGCTTTCATAAGATTGAGAGCTTACCAAATCTAGCCTCATTTCTTGGGGACCATCTAGTAAGGAATGGATATCATGTGTTTTGGTTGCAAGTTGGCGAGTACTATTGTGAATTTATTTATGGTTCTAAGTTTGATTTGCCAATATTGGTGAGGACAATTGTCACTAACATTTTGATATATATATTTTTATTACATAAAAGCATTAAAGATGTTCTTGCTGTGACCATTGCAGAACTAATTGATGCATGTTTACTTCACATGGTTGTAAGGTTTGAGAAATCCAAAACCCTGTAGGTACTAATCTTTCAGAATGATCCATTCTACACTTTTTTAAATGTATATTTAAATGCCATACTTTTTTTTTTTTTTTTACACCGGCTTTTTATATGGATTTAATTTTTTTTTCTGTAGATCCACTTTATTTTCTTTGCAGCTGCCAGTTCTAAACTTTATATGGATAACCTCAACCTTAGTTATATGTGAGTTTAAAAAAAACAAAAAAAAACAGGTACAGCATAAAATATGCAATCTTAGTTTACAAACAAAACTAATTTATTCAGTATTGTGCTGGAACATAACTTGGGAGTATGTAAAGCATCACTAGATATTATCTTCCAGCTGCCAGTTTATGCTGCTGTATAGTTTAAAATTACCAATGCTGAAAGCAGAATTGTTTGTCATGTAAATTTAATTTCATATTGGAAAGTTATTTTGTCTGTACAAATTAATAAAAGATATGGTTGGTACTGTTTGTTGTGTTCTGTCACTGCTTCTTCTACCACCTGTCCAAAGTGGTTTTTGTTTTTTTTTCTTTTTCTTTTTTTCTTTCTGTAAATGTTAAAAAAATTAAATGGTATCTAAGTTGGAGAAACGGTCTTGGGCATTGTATGAAATGTAGATATGATGCACAAATATATCTCTATCATCTCTCTATCCACGTGAGTCCAGCACACACTCTCTCACGGTCTTGTACTTGCCTGGGTGCTTACTTCAGCCAAAATGTACATGATCCAAGAAAAGTGCACTCACAGGACTTTGTAGATGTTTTTCCAATTCTTTTATTGTGCAATATAAATACTCCTCATTTGTGTCAACATTTCAGTCCTCTATGGTCCTTTTTTCAAGAGGACTGAAAAGTTGACACTAATGAGGTGTATTTATATTGCACAATAAAAGAAATGGAAAATCTGAGGCGTCCTGTGAGTGCACTTTTCTTGGAATACATCTGGTAAGTTTGCCTATAAATCTACAGACTGCTCCTTCCTCTGTGCTGTTACTGCCTGGTTTAGATCTATTTCCTGTTCAAAGGTCCTCAACACAAACTGCCTAAACTTCAAACAAGCTGGTCTTGGCCTCATGCAGCCTACACAGGTATTCATTTTGCCCCACTAACGCAAATTCAGCCTATTTCAATCGTATATTACATTAGAGATGCCTCCATTCATCTCATGCATTCTGCTTACTGTATCTGGCCTTAATTAGGCCGTAGCGACTTTTATCATATCCATTTCAGTTAGTCACCCAGCATTTTAATATTTCTTTATGGCTGCCCTCTGGGTATTCAGGCATGCATTCTCTATACACGAAACTAAAAAAATCCCTTCTCTATAAAGGGGAATATCTTCTAAATGTCTAAACAAACATTGTTAAAAATATTTTTTTTTTTTTTTTTTACGAAAATCATAAAATATCATACATTTATGCATTTCAGTTAGTCACCCTACATTTTAATGGTTTATATGTCTGCCCTCTTGGTATTCAGGCACTTATTGGACATACATTGTTTAGTACTTGTATGGCTAGGTGTTGCAACTGGCTGTCTTAATTTGTCAGGGCCAAACATGGTCCTATACATGTGGTTAAAGAAAATAGAAATATAAAAAAAGTAAAAATTCCTTATCCTCTTTAAAGGGAATATCATCTAAATATCACATTTTTACTAAAACAACCTCAAACTCATAAAAATGTATCCTGTGCATTACAATTACCCTACCTTTTCATGTTTTTTCATGGTTGCCCTTGTGGTATTCCAGCACTCATTGTGCATACAATGTTTAGTGAATATGTGGTAGGTGTTGCTACTGACTGTCTAAATGTATGTCAGACTTAAACTTGGGCCCATACATCTGGTTAGCATTTATGGTACTGCCTGTTAATCGGTCTTATTTCACTGTCAATCACTACTTACATTAGTTTAGCCCTTTCTGTGCTCAACACGGGCCTAGTTAAACATACTTTAATATGTCGGTCATAATGACATCAGGCCCAAACTTGGGCCTATTCATGTGGCCCTGACAAATTTGTCAGGCCCAAATTTGGGCCTATACATGTTGGCCTTTATGGTTCAGCCTTGATGTAATTGTCTTAGCCCTTTCTGGGCTCCACACAGGCCTTGTGAATCATACTTTAAAATTGTCGAGCATAATGATGTCCTTTAACTACTGTATGCTCTTGCACTAGTTTTCTGGTCATTCGCACATTTACAGTTTGTTAAATATTTTATTTATATAGCGATAGCGCCAGAAAATTCTGTAGCCCTATAAGGCCTCTAACACAGTGGAGTTATTCGATTTGATAACTGAATGTTTTTTGTTTGCTGGCCCACCTTCCAGCTGCTCATGCACATCAAATTTTACCTGCATACATTCAACCACTCAGGTTCCTTATGCGGTGCAACCTCATCAGCATTTAGAAACGGTTCACATCTCTGCCATCTGTAGACCTGTTTTCTCTGTTACACAAACTTTTCAATCGTGTTCGACCGCATTTCAACTGGCCCAGGTATTGTAATTACTTTACGGTCATATTCATCCGATCCACATGCGTTCAGTTTCTCATGCCGTCATGTTCATAAGCAAAAAAGTTAAAGCTTATGCTAATATTACTATGTTCTATGATTATTTTAGCATGTGCTGTTGCATTCAACCTTTATTCTTCCAGGCTAAGTATTTATCATCCTCCTAAGAGTTCTAGAAGTATGTCCTTTAACCGTATGTCTTATCTCATATGTACACTTGTGTATGGTATACGGCCATCAAAGCCACTAAACCTTTTGCTTACTGTTGCATTCTAGAGACTGTCTGCAGACACCACGATTATTTGCATCAGTGGGTATGTATTAAGTGTATAAGAATTTAAACACGGTCTCTATTCTGTTCAACATTTCATACACTTGATGTTTATTTGTAACTCTACAGTCTCATCAACATGTCCTATACAAATGTTTCACAACTACACAATCTTTTTCTATTTTGCATCGTACCGATCACCCACATTAATCCCAAAACAGGTCATGCAGCCACCCTGTAATGCTAGACTCAATTGGGCCTCCCCACCCCTGTCAGTTTATACGCATATTTCCAACATGTATCCTCACTAAGAATCATCATGGTTGTTCATATGCCTGGCAGTGGGCAACCAACCTCGTCCTATTCTAACAACTCCCTTGATTATTTTCCATTACATCTGTCTTACTGGGGTTGTATGCAACTCCATTATACCACATGTTATCAAGAACGCACCTATCCTTCAGGCCCTCATTAGGCATTCTCCTTGAGTAACTGTAATTCCATCATCCCCTACATTATCTTTACATCACATTAAGCACTTCGGTCCACCTGCATTTATTTGGGTGGTTTTATTATCTTCTTCATAGGTCTCATATTGAAAGTGTGCACCTAGCTAAAGTTGTAAGTAAATATGATTATAACTGGTCTTGTTTCAGGTCCTAAGCCTTTACACGTGAACTCACTAGGCCTTCATTACATTCCTATCATATGGCCCTCTGTGGGTGGCATTATGACATACCTACCCCTCATGTGGACTTTGCACAAGTACCTTCCTGCTGCAAGGGAGAGAGATGCACACTACTCCTAACAACATTTCATTTCATTACATGACTTAGTCTTGCTAGGCCTAAACCAGCCAGCCTATCTCAGCCGGCTACACTCCATAGTAAATTAATCCCTTATTCTAAGCATTGTCACTTTTTATTGTTGCTCAATAAGTAGTATGTATCCGGATACTACAAACTTCGGTGTTGGTGATGTACTAGTCCTCCTTTGGCCTTAGATGGCCTCCACTAATTACATCTTGCCTAACTGATCTTCCTACTATTCCTATAGACCAGACCTTACACCGGGATTTCACTACTTCTATACCATAAGAACATCCTTAATTTCTTCATTCCATATATATCTTCCCCTTATCCAGCTCTTTCTGCATCATGCCACTCAGGACCTATTCTCCAGCTTCACTCTTCCTACACATTTTTCTCTTTTCTTCTCATATTGGGCCACTTTAATCTTGAACAGTATTTGTAAGTAACAGTTTAGTCATATCCTTAATGACACTATACACATACTCGTCATCATTTGGCATCAGTCTTATAGATCCCTCCGCCACACTTCAGTCTGACTACTCTTCCTACCTTTACATTTGCACAGGTCTACACCAGGACATCCCTAATGGCATTCTAAACATACCTTGGTTTACCCTTTAAATTGTTCACTTCATACATCTGTTACCCCTTTTCAGCGTTTTCTCCTTTCTGCAGCTCATGACTTACTTTGGGCAATCTCTGACTTCCACTACGGTAACTCTACTCACAGCCATCACTAACCCTTAACTCCATATGTTATACACTGCCCTCTGGAGCAACTGCTGCGACTGTTACCGCACATCAATAGGGCACTTAAATATATTTAAAACAAAAAATACAAACCTTCCATTCTACGTTTCAATATTACACACGGCCTCTGTAGGCCCACGTACATTCTTCCCATGCAGCCCTCTCTCAGAACACTCCCAAGAACTTTGGAGCTCTCATATAGCAGTAACATATCCTGGCTTCTTCGATCTGTCACTAACTGTATCCTCACCTCTTATTTCAGGCTCGTACTTAATTTGCTTCATGCTAGTACGATAGGCAGGTGGTTTCCATGTGATTAAATTCTCAGGCTGTTCTTTCGCATACTTAATTCAGTTAGTGATTCTATTCTTGCTAGGGTTCATGTAATATCGCGTTACGTGCATATCCTTGCGTAAAGTCTCTGTCTACTTCTTACCAGTCATTGCATATTTTGGGGCCGGTTGTCCAACATGGTCAACTGGGTCTTTACTATGCTGTTCAATTTCCATCAGTTACGTTGAAAACTGTTGTCACTAGAGTAATTTAATGTGTTCTGGGCTCATAGTACCTTATATACTTTTCTGGCACAGACTGTTGCTAAACACTTGTTCAATGTTAGTAACATATTTCTAAATTGTGAACGCTAAGTTCTCTGGGGTAACTCTCGGGTTTTGGTTAATTTAATCACTGTACAAGTATTTCTTTGCCCTTTATTAAATTTTTACTTATTAACTTTAATTTATCATCCAGGTATACGTCTATTTAGTCATGTCACTTGTGAACTATTTCAATTTTCACATTTTCTATCACCTCCTTATGTACAAGAATCACTTGCTCTACAGAATGCTATAATTAGCTTGGTTTGGCTGTCAGGGTATCCAAGGAGGCCGTAGGTAGATTTCGGCCTCTTGTGCCATTACATAGCTGTCTCACGAGGCCAACTCAGGAAAGGTATTTCACCCCTTGGACCAAATCATAGTTACTGTCTCACATCTGCGTCCTCTTGGCAAAGCAGTGACGCTCAGTGGCAAAACTACCCCACAGGCCAAATCCTAGGTAGAGCCTCTCGTCACTTGGCAACTACTTAGGTTCCCAAGTCACCAATTAAGTGTAATCGTTTTGCCATTTGGCTTAACAAGGGTCATCCAGTACTTGGGTGTTGTACAGTGTCTCCCATTAACAAATTGTTTCTCTTTCAGGTATGGTTATAATGTTGATAAATATTAAAGTATTGGCTATGTAATGCCAACATGTATTAAGTGGTGAACTATTAAACTTGTGTCCTTTTTCCAGGCCTACCCGAATGTTTGTTCCCGTACATCACAACTGACTTATGCCACCACTACTGTAACTCTGCTTATTGTCCCCGACCACACATAGAAGGCTGAGCCTGTGGGTGAAGCCTGGAATTGTGGGAGGGTTTAGTTTGCCGATAAATATACAGGCTGCCCCTTTCTCTGTGCTTTTCCTGTCTGGCTCAGCCCACCCACCCCTCCCTTATCAAACCATTCAATTTGGTGGGGTGCTTTTTACAGGCCTATACGAACGTCAGTTCCCACACATGATTATGCCATCACTACTATAACTCTGCTTATTGTCCCTAACTTCAAATATATAAATATACCGTATTCCACAAATTAAGAGGTGCACTCAAAGGTCTTGTTCCAAGTGATTATTTAATAATTACATCAGAATGTTGTCTGTCCCGATTGACGTTTCGACCCTAAGGGTCTTTTTCAAGATCAAACAAACAGTGTAAACCATGATTTTCAATTAGAAATAATGTGAAAGCCACGTACCAATCCAGTGTGCATGCAGCCCGATCCCTCTGAACCTGGAAGCGCACAGGTGGGGAATGTGATGTGCGTACGTGCGTATTTGCAGGGTTGCTAAGTAACGTGTAAAGATAATTACATCTTGTTTATCCCTGAAAACTACAATGGGGAGTGGTCTGGTGTCCCTTAAGAAGGGAAACAAGCTCCTCCCACAAGTACAGGCCCAGCCTTACATTTGTGGTCGGGGCAAAAGCCGTAATGAGAGCATATGAGAAGTAGATATGTAAGGTCCCTATATCAGATCTATAGTAATATGAAAAGGTCAGGAGTGGTTTGCCGGAACAGACTATGCGGTGGGCCTGTAATAAAAGAGGGCAAAAAGAGAATACCATACAGAACTATACAGCCTACAAATCAAGCATATTACAATATATTACATGTACATGTTATGGAAGACTTGGCGTTTAAGAACAGGTTGATGTATATATCTGGAGTAGGCTGAGGCCTCCATAGTCTCAACGTCCCATTAATATGTACCGAATGGTCCTGGAGGTATGGTTGTCAGCACTGATGTGGAAGGAGTGACCTGCTTAATCAGCTGAATTAAGACGTTATCTGCCAATGCAGTAAAATGCTGAGATGAAGTCTGAAAATACTTGTCGTTAGAGTAGAGTCGTGTAAGGCTAGTAGGAGCAGATCAGGGGAACCTTGAACAGAGATTAGGTCGTTATCCAGCATTATTACTGACAGAATTGTCAAATGTAACTTAGTAGTGTTAAAATATTTAAGTAAAAGGTGGCAAAGTAAGTGAAATCGACTGGTGACCTCAAGAAGCTTGAGCACAGCATAAAATCTAGCCATAACTGGATTAAACTACAGACCCCCTGTGGAAAGTCTGTAATGGAGAACAAGGTAAGTGAGGGATATGGTCATATGTCGATAAAGTAGTAATTAGCAGCTGACCAAGTCAGTATTCTCACTAAGTGCATATAACAAGATGTGCTCAAGGCACATGCAGATACGTGAGAAATGCCATAGGTGAGCCAAACAATTAAATGACCCTAGAATTATGACATAGGAACCGAGGATAACATAATCGCACATACAAACATAACCGTGAGTACAATAGTTAGAAATAATGAGCCGCAAGAGCGTGAGTGAATACATGTGAGCATGCATATATATTTTTATTTATTTATTTATTATTGCCATTTATATAGCGCCAACAGATTTCGTAGCGCTTTACAATATTATGAGAGGGGGATTTAACTATAAATAGGACAATTACAAATAAACTTACAGGAACAATAGGTTGAAGAGGACCCTGCTCAAACGAGCTTACATTCTATAGGAGGTGGGGTGTAAAACACATTAGGGCAGGAATTTACAATCAAATAAGGTGGGCTGCCCTTTAGGAGAGGGCAAGAGACAGGTATGTGAGGTAAGGGTTAGTCTTGGAGGCCATAAGCTTTCCTAAAGAGATGGGTTTTAAGGCACTTCTTAAAAGATGCAAGACTAGGGGAGAGTCTGATGGCGGTAGGCAGGCTATTCCATAGGAAGGGAGCCGCCCGCAAGAAGTCCTGCAAGCGCGAGTTGGCCGTACGAGTGCGGACAACGGACAGGAGGTGGTCACGGGCAGAACGGAGAGACCGAGAAGGGACATACCTATGGATCTGTGAGGAGATATAAGAGGGGCTAGAGTTGTTCAGTGCTTTATAGGTGTGAGTTAGTACCTTGAATTGACTCCTATAGCATACAGGAAGCCAATGTAAGGACTGGCAGAGGGGTGAGGTGTGAGAGAAACGACTAGAGAGGAAAATCAATCTAGCAGCAGCATTCATTACGGACTGTAAGGGTGCAGTACGGCTATTGGGGAGACCAATCAGGAGAGGGTTACAATAATCCATGCGGGAAATTACTAGAGCATGGACAAGCTCCTTGGTAGTATCTGGTGCAAGAAAGGGGCGGATGCGGGCTATGTTTTTAAGATGGAATCTACAGGATTTGGCAACATGCTGGATGTGAGGCTCAAAGGTGAGACCAGAGTCAAGTATGACGCCAAGACAGCGCGCTTGCAAGGATGGACTGATGTTGGTACCACAAACTTGGAGGGAGAGCGAAAGAGGAGGATCAGTATTAGGAGGAGGAAAGACAAGGAGCTCAGTTTTTGAGAGATTGAGTTTCAGAAAGTGGGAGGACATCCAGTCAGAGATGGAAGAAAGGCAAGCAGTGACACGTTGCAGGACGGCAGGGGAGAGGTCCGGGGAGGAGAGATATAGCTGGGTGTCATCAGCGTACAGGTGGTAGTGAAATCCAAAAGAGGTAATAAGTTTGCCAAGAGAGGCAGTATAAAGAGAAAATAGAAGGGGACCAAGGACGGAGCCTTGGGGAACTCCAACTGAGACAGGGCAAGGGGAGGAGGTATCATTAGAAAAGGAGACACTGAATGAGCGTTGGGAGAGATAAGAGGAAAACCATGAGAGGACAGAGTCACAGAGACCAAGCGATTGAAGAGTTTGAAGAAGGAGAGCATGATCAACGGTGTCAAAGGCCGCTGAGAGGTCAAGAAGAATTAGTATGGAGTAGTGGCCTTTGGATTTAGCTGCGATTAGGTCGTTAGTAACTTTGATAAGGGCAGTCTCTGTAGAGTGGAGAGGGCGGAAGCCAGATTGAAGAGGGTCAAGGAGAGAGTTGGAATTGAGGAAATGAGACACACGGGTAAAGACAAGTCTTTCCAGAAGCTTTGAGGAAAAAGGGAGCAGGGATATGGGACGGTAGTTAGAGGGGGTGGATGGGTTGAGGGATGGTTTTTTTAGTATAGGTACTACAGTGGCATGTTTAAGGTCAGCAGGGACGATGCCAGAGGAGAGCGAGCAGTTGAAGATGTGTGTTAGAGAAGGCACGAGACAAGTGGAGAGAGATCTAATAAGGTGAGATGGGACAGGATCGAGCGGGCAAGTGGTGGGGCGAGAGGAGCAAAGAAGAGCAGCCACCTCTTGGTCAGTAGCTGGGGAGAATGTCTGAAGGGTAGGAAAGGCATGATCTATGTGTGATTGAGAAACAGAAAGGCAAGGAGGGGAGAATTCTTTCCTTAGCTGTTCAATCTTGTCAGTGAAGTAACATGCGAAGTTATCAGCAGTAAGGTTAGTTTTGGGGGTGGCCACAGCAGGGCGAAGAAGAGAATTAAAGGTGTGAAAGAGACGCCTGGGGTTGCGGGAACATATATACATATGAAGATACGTATGATGTATATTGTGGTTATCTGTGATTTGCGAGCCCGGCATCAAACTGATTCGGTCAGTAGTGACACCTGTTATTAAGGGGAGCCAAGGTGAATGACAGTATAAAAAAATTATAAGTCTTTAGTAAAGGCCTAATACCGTAAGCTAAAGGAGGCATGCTGTGATGTTTAGATGAGGAGCTGAATTGCACTAGTAGAGAAAATCACCCTGAATGAGCATAACTGCTTCTTTGTACGAGGGGGGAAGTGGTTCAACCTAAATATTATCATAATAAGATATATCCCCTCGATCTGCGTGGAATGCATGTAATCTGGATCCTAATTTACTTGTGATGTAGACAATCATTATCCCATTTGATATCTTGATCATACAGAAACATGCACTGAATATTGAGTTATGTAACGTATGCTCGAATGCATATGGAGGAGTGTAAGGAGACAGCCGTTCGTAAAAGTCAGAGTTTGAATGTATGTACAATACGTAAAAGAGAACGGAGTGAGGTCTTGAATTGATATGTATGTGAATGAAATGTAATGTTGAATCCATGTGGGTAGGGCAACCTATCCACATGGATATTGGGGTATGTGTTCCTGTTAACTGAGGTACTCCACATTATTGATACTTGCAGGGACATTTAATCTTATCGGCACCCATGAAGGTGCTATAGGGAGAGTGTATGAGTTTGCCAGCAGATTGTAGCGCTACTATGATTTTACAATTATATGAATAGAACTAATGTAATACGGCTGTTTAAATCCTTTAATTGATTATCTTTAATGTGACGGACTATTCAGAAGTGTCTATATAGACCTTATCAATTGAGCAATACTCTAGCTGAACAGGCACCCATGCAGCAATCTATGGATACTTTAGTCGACTTTGCTCACTACCTACAGGTAATCAGTTAACATCTAGGGAGACAGGAGCAATGGAGTTGCTCCTAAATTGAATAGATGTATTTGTCTAATCTGATGGACAATACAGCTGCCCATTTCACCATTTAGCTTCTATTTCTACTTTAGAACTGTTGATGTAGAAATAATTAGTACAATTTAGAATCTGTGAGTGGATTAAATTCGTATTTTTGTCCTTATAGTATTCTATTTTCTCCTCATAGTGAGATAGACATTATATATCGATAATATCGAATTTTATTTATAGCTATAACTAACTCCACTAAGATATGTTTGTATCTATTCTTTGAAAGTGTTGAGCAGGGTATCTATACAACAGTATTATGCTGCATCATTTTATATTGAGAGGTTAAAGGATCACTATAGTGTCAGGAAAACAAACTCGTTTTCCTAACACTAGAGCATCCTTAGGACCCCCCACCCTCAGGGTCTCCCTCCCGTGGCGCTGAAGGGGTTGAAACCCCTTCAGTTACATTAATTCAGCGCCGGGCTCCTCCGCCGACGTCCGCTCCCAAGTGGAGCGGAATGCGCATGCGCGGCAAGAGCCACGCGCGCATTTAAACAGTCCATAGGAAAGCATTTCTTAATGCTTTCCTATGGACGTTCTGCACGTTGGATGAGAATTTCACATCCAGCGTCGCATAAGCGCCTCTAGCGGCTGTCAGGAAGACAGCCACTAGAGGTAGGTTTAACTAGCGGTAGGATGAAACTGCTATGTTTACATCTGAAGGGTTAAAACCTGGGGGACCTGGCACCCAGACCACTTCATTGAGCTGAAGTGGTCTGGGTGACTATAGTGTTCCTTTAAGATCCTGCACCTTTCACTATACACTATCCTTTTCTACTCTATTTATGATAAATTTATGCTATATTTAAAAAGTAGATATTGTCCTGTATTTTTTTTTTTTTTATATTCTTTATTTTTGAGTGCATGAGTGAACAATACAGCTTACTTTGCCACAATAGCTTTCGTAAGCTTGGTCATAATACAGTGATTCACAACTATGGCATTTAAGTAGTGCACATCTTTGTGTATATATAGATGCATAATGGAAGCATAAACGTCTAATATTAACATATCACGGTTGAACTTGTAACATAATGACATAGACTGGTATAACAAACAGGATTATAGTGTTATAGCGCCAACGTTAAGGTTAAGCAAGGTGTAAACTCGCTAGTCAGTTGATGTCAGGTAGGGGATTATTATCGTGTTTGAGCGTGCGCTAAGCATGTTAACCCTGGCTAGACAGTTGAGGGGGTTAAGTGTGTGGTGTGCCTGGTGGCCTACAGGGAGCCATGTAGTGCCGCGTAGGAGAGTGCAGGAGAACTGGCCTAGTGTACTGACAAGGCTAGGTGGTTTACACGTGGTAAGTAACTTGCTAAGCTGCCAAAGGCCAGTAGATGGGGGTAGACCCTGGGGCCGTGTTCCTTCATTTATATCTATGTTGCCCATGGAAGGGAAAAACACTATCACTTTAACCCCTTAAGGACAGACGACGGATATATTCCGTCATGATTCCCTTTTATTCCAGAAGTTGTGTCATTAAGGGGTTAAATCCTAGGTAGAGTCGTTTTGAGAACATAAAGCAAAAATACCAAAGCATTAAGACACTGAGTTAAGACAATAAAGGTGTTCTGGCTGTTGCTTATGGGTGTCTGCGTGTTGGTTACTAATCTGTTTCTAGCAATTGTTCAAATTATGTTGCTTGCTGGTAATATGGTGTGCTCAGGTGTAGACATCGTTTAGGTGTACTCATCGCGGTGAGCCCAGTGCGTTGCGTTTGCATATATAATTTTCAGCAGTGCAGATACCTAATACGGAATACATAGCCTTTACACAGCATAACATCATTTAGCAGGAATAAACTATTTACAAATTAGAGAATAGGGTAATACTCTCATAGCTATTGGTATAG
Organism: Pelobates fuscus; assembly: GCF_036172605.1. Taxonomy (NCBI): domain Eukaryota; kingdom Metazoa; phylum Chordata; class Amphibia; order Anura; family Pelobatidae; genus Pelobates; species Pelobates fuscus. The sequence goes on along the minus strand of NC_086325.1, from coordinate 85,634,382 downwards.
TAATTTTTTTTTAAAACTATTGCGACTAGAGAAAAATAAATCTTGACAGATCAATCTTACTAGAGAGTCATCGTATAAACCGCCAGTGCTCACTGTAGGCTATAATGTTAGGAGGGACAAGTTCATCTTACAGTCTGGTGTCATCTGGTGCCAGCGCTTAGGAGCCTGTGGAGACTGTTAGGGAGCGGTGGAGATCCACCTGTCTAATATCTACTGGAAACAAAATTTTGTCTGTAAGCGTTGGTTACTAGGGTAGAGTCCCCCTCCGGTTGTCGCTGAGCTCAGGTATTGTCCGCTGAGCTGGAGGCCAGTTGTTGTCCCCTGGGTGCAAATGGTTTCGCTGTAGAGGGGTTCCATCTATGGGGGATTCGTTCTGCCCTGATCTGTCCATTGGTGGCCAGCAAGTCCGGCGGCAAACCCAGTGTGGCTAGCAGTCCTGCAGCTCCCGTGAGGTCTTTAATGTCTTGTGTGACATTATCCTTCAGGATCTGTAGGCTGTGTGCCCTTCGCCAGCGGTATGAAATCTTGTGTTGTCTAAGTATGGCAGTAAATGGTGCCATGGATCTTCTCCACGCTAGAGTGTATCCTGATAGATCCGCAAAGAAGGTGAGGTGCATGCCTTCGAAAACATATGGCGTGCGGTCTCTGACCGCGGACATCACTGCAGCTCTGTCTTTACCGGTCAGGAAGCGGGCCACCAGGTCCCTGGGGGTCCCATTTGGCGCTTTGGGCGACTTGGGGATTCGGAAGGATTCGTCGAGGCCTACCGTTCGGCCTTGTCTCGTGGGTAGTAGCTCTGTAAATAGTCGCCGCAGGAGGTGAGAACTCGTCGTTCGGTATGTCTTCCTTGATTCCACTTATTTTCACGTTGTTTTTGCGCCTTGTGTCTTCCATTGTGGCCAGGCGTTGGTCGTATGATTTGTGCTGCCGATGAAGTTGGTCTATCTCTCGTTGTAGGGAGGAGATTTGCTTGGTGTGTTCCCCGGAGGTTCCCTCTAGGGTGCCCAACCTGCCCGACAGGCCCCTTATGTCCTCGCGGATCTTAGCTGTGTTCGCCAGTATAGTATTCTGGAGGGTCGCTAATAGCGTAGTGAGGACCTCGGTGGTGACCGGTGAGGAGTCAGATCTTTTGGGGACCGGTTTGGTGGGTTGTGGTATGGACATTTTGTCTTCCTCACCCTCCAGGTAGAAGTCATCCGATACATCCGAGAAGTTCTCGGGGTAGTCAGCCATCTTGGGCCTAGCCATGCTGTTAGCCCGGCGCAGAAGGTCGCCGATATTCTGGCTCGGATGCGGTTTGTCAGGCTTTAATTTTTTCGTTTTTCATCCCATCCCTGTTCCCTATGGTTAGGGGACTCCACTGGGGTAGGTATTGGGGGTTTTTGCGACCCAGATGGGGTGTAATATTCTTCGATTGCCGGGAGCTCTCATGAAGTGTGTCTGCACGGTTCAGTTGCTTGGCTCCGCCCCCCCGATATTGTCCTGTATTAATGCTTCATTTGACCTGTGTCAAGATATAGGTCTTATAACTACGCACGTTATACATTTCCATATTAATTTCCTTTTCTCCTGTTCTTACCCTTTAACAGTTTAGTGATTTTCTCCCTTATTTGTCTTTTCTAATCTTATGTCTTTCGATATAAGCCCACCTTCTTAAGGTCCAGCAATGACTATATTATAGGGGACTCTTTTCAGTAAACGGACGCATATTATTTAGACCTTGGTAACTTGAGAGACTACATGCTTTAACAGATTACTAGGATAATAAGCAATAGACTTGTTCTATGCTTTTATAAATTGCACTAGGCATGGGCAATACACTTGGGTAAACCAACCGGCTTTATTGATTTTACCAATAACATACATACCTACTACCAATTTCTAGTGTTTATATAGTTATCCTCCTCCTCGCGTATGGTTATAAGTTGTAAGTTTAATTTTTCAACCAATTATCCCTTTATACCTAAGAGGGATTTCTCAAGAGAGATTTTCCCTAATTTTTGTTTCACACATTAGTAGTAGGGTTCATGCCCAGAGTGGATGGTAACCACTTGTACTGACCACCTCCATTTGGATATTTTCCATATAGGCTGCTTTTTTTGGTTTTTTTCACACAGACAACCTAAATATATATTCCTTCTGTATCTAACCAGCTAACAAACTCTACCTGACAGATATTTGCAAATATGGACCTTTACCTGTTACTGATCACCAAAACTACTGTGTGTACCTAATAAAGTTCATCACGTGATGTTCTAATCCAATATAATTGGACAGAAGGAACTTACCAATACCTAATAGTACCAGCCACGTAACTTACACACATTCAATTCTACAGGCTCCACATAGTTATGTCCAATGTAATTAAATCTGCTCGATATAATTATACAACAGGGTAGGATTCCAATACTATACACAGTTCTAATACTAAGCTGTTGTTTCCCTACCAAAAGCCTGATTAGTGGTACCTAAATATGTGAAAAATCTGTATGTATGTGGTTTGATAATTGGTTTATATAGCTGTGCTGGTACCTTATTTGCCATTCAAAAGTCCTGCAGTGATGCGAGGTATGGTCCAAGATCTAATCGAAGTAGGACTAGCCATGTCCCTTGTGTGACGTATCAGACCTAGTAGGAGTGCAGGGCAGGGACAGGACCCTCCACCTTAATGTCTCAGAGATGTGTTAAACAGCATGAAGTAATTATGTGTACCCTTACGACATACTGGTATACCAGCTATTGCCAAGTGGCAAAACCAATAAACAAGTTGGTGAGGCCCTATTAGCCCAAGAGGCTTGAGAGGCTCTATCTATGCTTTGGTGTGAGGGGATTACGTGGCCACCGAATTTGTGGCGGTGTGTTGGCCTCTCTGTGACTTTTACGGCATAAGATAGAATGGGCGTGACAGGTGATGCCCTCTCTAGGCCACCATGTGAGGCGACTAACTATGCATTGGGCCGATGGGTGTAATACCTCAGAGTATGAGGATGGATGTTGGCCTCGCAGGACCACTATCGTAAGGCATAGAGGCTCCTGGTGCCCTGCCAGCCAGTAATGAAACTAAGGGAGGCAGGGTAAGGTTTTAAATGAGTATGTGTAATTTGACGTATCTCAGAATGAGTAGTCAGAAATGCGGTATGACACCGAAGGTGGATTGGTGCAGACCTACAGGGTTAATGAGATAAATTAGGAATTGTGGTTTGTTATGTAAAAGTAGATACCCTGTTCTGCCCAAGAGGATATGTAGCAATGTAACGTTCAGACATAAGTAGGAGGTTGTGCAGTAATTCCTAGCACCTAAAGATACAATGATGTAACGTACTTGAGTGAGATGTAAGGCTAGCTCGTGGATCCAACCGAATAATCTATAAAACCTACCTACCTAATGAATGTAGTATATGATGAGTAATGTTGCCCTAAAATGCTGAGTACTCAGTAACCTGTAATAACCATGCTATCAGTAATGCCCTTGATACGAATATCCTCTAACCTATGACCCTTATGGAAGAAAAAACGGATACAAGTGAAAGCAACAGTCCTAATAATGAACCTAAAGATATAATGAATTATGTGAGAAGTATGTGCATGGCTCTGCCCGGGACATCCTCGAGAGTAGAACAACAGACTTAAGATAAAACAGTAGTGCTGTTAAGGGACATAAACGTGGTAATATAGTCGAGAGAGTATACTGTACACTTGAGTAGAATTGAGGCAAGCAGTAAAGGAAGCCACCATAACAGGTGAATTAGGATATTGATCCAAAACTTAGTTAAATTATTATACGCCAAGGCATTAATTAAGGTAATTTACTATACAGAACTAGTGATAACATCTAATCCCCAGTTAAGTGTCAAAGACCCGGCCTCCCTTGAATATAGAAACCGATACAAGAAATCATAGTCATACGTTAGCATAGGTGCAGGTTATACAGTGTTGATGTTGGACATAGGTTAAGGAATCGAGCCTTATTGACATGAGTATAGGAATACACTGGGTGAGCATTTAGAGGCTTAGTTGAGTGAAAACCAAATAGTTTTTATTTAAAGGACCACTATAGGCACCCAGACCACTTCAGCTTAATGAGTCTGGGTGCCAGGTCCAGCTAGGGTTAACCCATTTTTTTTTTATAAGCATAGCAGTTTGTTTATTAATGGGTTAAGCCTTCCCCCAAATCCTCTAGTGGCTGTCTCATTGACAGCTGCTAGAGGCGCTTGCGTGATTCTCACTGTGAAAATCACAGTGAGAGCACGCAAGCGTCCATAGGAAAGCATTGTGAATGCTTTCCTATGCGACCGGCTGAATGCGCGCGCAGCTCTTGCCGTGCGTGCGCATTCAGCCGACGGGGCGGAACGGAGGCAGATAGCTCCCAGCGCTGGAAAAAGGTAAGTTTTACCCCTTTTCCCCTTTCCAGAGCCGGGCGGGAGGGGGTCCCTGAGGGTGGGGGCACCCTCAGGGCACTCTAGTGCCAGGAAAACTAGTATGTTTTCATGGCACTAGAGTGGTCCTTTAACCCCTTAAGGACACATGACATGTGTGACATGTCATGATTCCCTTTTATTCCAGAAGTTTGGTCCTTAAGGGGTTAAGCGAACCAGTGTATCATCAGCATCTACTGACAAAACATGAAAAATGATGAACAAGCAAAACATAAGGGGAGACTTCCTGCAGGCTGGAGAATGGTTCCTCCTCCACAGAAATAGCACAGGTATGGCCCACATGGAGCCTAAGGGGGCTGATTTTGTGCATGTTTGTGTGTGTGTTAATACATTGTGACTATAAACTGGTGAGTGACATTGTGTGTGTGTGTTATTGAGTGTGTCAGTGACATTGTGTGTGTATACTTAATTACAGTGTGTGTTAATGAGAGTGTGTGACATTGTGTGTATGTATACTTAATAGTGTGTGTTAGTGAGGGTGTGTGACGTGTTCATTTCTCCCCGGCTACTAATCTTCAATCATTTAAGAAGTGCCTTAAAACCCATCTCTTTAGGAAAGCTTATGGCCTCCCAGAGTAACCTCTACCTTACATACCTGTGTCTTGCTCTCTCCTATAGGGCAGCACTCTACTCTCTCCTCCAGCTCTGCTTCACTCCCACCTTATTTGATTGATATTTCTGTCCTAATGTGTTTTATACCCCACCTCTTATAGACTGTAAGCTCGTTTGAGCAGGGTCCTCTTCAATCTATCGTTTCTGTAAGTTTTCTTGTAATTGTCCTATTTATAGTTACATCCCCACTCTCATAATATTGTAAAGCGCTACGGAATATGTTGGCGCTATATAAATGTCAATAATAATAATAGTATGTGTTAGTGAGTGTGTGTGACATTGTGTGTATACTTAAAGGGAAACTCCAGTGCCAGGAAAACGATCCGTTTTCCTGGCACTGGAGGGTCCCTCTCCCTCCCACCCCCCAATCCCCGGTTACTGAAGGGGTGAAAACCCCTTCAGTGACTTACCGGAGGCAGCGGCGATGTCCCTCGTCGCTGTCTCCGCCTCCGTGACGCTCCTCCTCTTCATTGCGTCGGCCGGTGGGCGAGACTGATCTCGCCTACCGGCCGAGGGGACCTAATGCGCATGCGTGGCAATGCCACGCATGCGCATTACGTCTCCCCATAGGAAAGCATTGAAAAATAATTTTTTGGGGGGGTTTTGAGCGACACTGGAGGACCTCACACAGCGTGAGGACGTCCAGCGACGCTCTAGCACAGGTTTCCTGTGCTAGAACCCAGGAAGTGACCTCTAGTGGCTGTCTAATAGACAGCCACTAGAGGTGGAGTTAACCCTGCAATGTAATTATTGCAGTTTATAAAAAACTGCAATAATTACACTTGCAGGGTTAAGAGTAGTGGGAGTTGGCACCCAGACCACTCCAATGAGCAGAAGTGGTCTGGGTGCCTAGAGTGTCCCTTTAATAGTGTGTGTTTGACATTGTGTGTATACTTAATAGTGTGTGTCAGTGACATTGTGTGTATACTTAACAGTCTGTTAGTGAGAGTGTGTCACATTGTATATATACTTAATAACAGTGTGTGTTAGTGAGAGTGTGTGACATTGTGTGTATACTTAATAGTGTGTGTCATTAAAGTTGTGTGCATACTTAATAAGTGTGTTTTAGTGCGAGTGTGTGACATTGTGTGTATACTTCAGTACGAGTGTGTGTTAGTGAGAGTGTGTAAGTGACATTGTGTGCTTACTGAAGATTGTGTGAGTGACCATACAACCAATTATATTCATAATACATTTTATAGATTATAATGAAAAAAATGTTTTACTTACAGTGAACCTGTCAGAGAGGTTCACTGTAACATTAAATAAATTAATTAAAACCTGAGCCAGCACTGGACCCCAGGGAAAGTCACCCTCCTGCACCTAAAAGGTAGGAAACAGGAGGGTTACTTAAACATTTTGTGTGTGTATGTGTGTGTGCATGTGTCTGTGTGTCTGTATGTATGTATGTGTCTCTCTGTGTGTATGTATGTATGTGTATTTGTATGTGTGGCACTCTCTCCCACTGGCTCGGAGGGGGGGGGGGGGGAGGGCAACAGGAGTAATCACCAGGCTATGCTGGATACAGGCGAGTAGCTATCCCTTCCGTGCCAAATCACCTAGTAGTAGTAGGCTGCCATCAGTGCAGTGCTGCAAGAAGGTAAGATGGGGCTCAAGGAGTAGTATCACTGTGTTCACAAGAGTTTCCCAAAACAGGGATGCCTGGAGAAATGGTGTGAAATCAGGTATATTCAGTAAAAAGGCAACAAAACCAGATCAATTCAGAGGGGCTGTAGCCTTGTGCTTCATCACAGCATGGCAGCCAAGCCCCATCCCCAAGCAATTTTTTTGGGGGACAATTTCTTATTTTTTGGGAATGGGCCAGAAAATAGTAGCCACATGTTTGACTATTTAAAAGTGAAAGAATTGAAACTAATCTTTACACCTAAATGGAATTCAACACTGATTTGTTATCTACATGTATCTGATATTCCTACAGATATAATCACAGAACATTTTAGGAAGCAGACAGCAATACATTGCTGTTGGCTACTAGTTATCATCATCATCGTCACACAGTACTTATAACTATAGTGTAATTTCGAGAAATATGCCATAGATTTAATATGCTGCCATTAGAAAGAGGGGTTATATGGTGAAAGATACCTACACAGGTTACAACACCGTGCAATGTAAAACTAGGGATTCTCTTTTAAGGGGTCACTGTTGTGTTTTTTTGTTTTGCTCACATCATAGCAAGAAATTTTTGTAAAGTTACTAATCTCTTACAGATTCTCCCAATTTTGTGCCTAGGCAAACGTTACACAGTTGTATTATCCAATAAATTAAATAGCACACCACAGCGTGAACAAAAGGGTCACTTGTTGCCCCTACCCATATTCTTCCAAAATATCTTACCTACATTTTAAATGCCTCTACAAGAGGCCACTGCAAAGCTGCAGATTTTGTATTAAAAGTCACTACCGTTCATTCCACTGTAAAGAATAAAACACATGGAAATGTAATAGTTTATAAAATGCAGAGATAGCAATGTGGCTTACCCCATTACTTGCCGGAAATGCAATGCACAATATTTAGGAAAAACTACTAGGGAACGCAAGAACATATTTCTGATATTAATAAGAATAATGTTACATTTCCAGTAGCAAGGCATTTCTGGGATTCCGGTGAGGGGCATCTTTCCTTTTTCTTGTCCCAGGGCTTCCACAAATGTTACTACAAGAAATTAAGTGGTGATGTGTCTCATTTATTGACAAAGAATTTTATTAGATACTAGGGTTATAAGCTAGATACCCACAGGGTATTAATCTTGGTTGGGATTTTAATACCATTATCCATCATTGATAGTAACTATTTCTCCTTGCACTGTGTATTAGATTCTGTAGGTGGATTCCTCTGTAATTTTATATGTACCTACTTTACTACTTGTGATACTATTTTTTTCTTTTCGTTTTATACACAACCAACAGAGGAAGGTAGGGGTAGCGCCACAGTATAAAGAAATATAGAATTGTCAAATAAATAAAAACAATTGGGAAGCTATAGTATAGTGCACAAATAAATGAGTAGAATAAAGTCCCAGGAGGAATACAAAAAAATATATATGTCCCCTAATTTGACTAAGAACCATTTCCTGGTAAAAAAGAAATAACATCAGGTTTAACCAAACTACTATTCAGTGTGAGGCTATGATTGACTCTGGGGCAGCGGAAAATTCAAAACCCTGCTTAAAAGTGACTTATACTGTAAGTTAGAAAAGTGCCAGTTTGAAGAAACTGAAGTACCGTTCCTGGGATATGTGATATCCCTCTCTGGTTTTAAGATGGACCCACGCAAACTGGAAGCAGTGTTACAGTGGCCATTACCCAAGGGTCTTAAAGCCATACAACACTTTATTGGATTTGCAAATTATTATCGCAGGTTCATCAAAGGCTTCTCATCTGAAATTGCTCCTATCACCAACCTTACCCGAAAAGGAGCTAACTGTAATTCATGGCCAAAGTAAGCAATTGAGGCATTTGAAAAACTTAAATCTTTATTTGTCTCAGCACCCATTTTAACACATCCAGAAACCTTTTATTTAAGAGGTTGATGCGTCCGAGACAGGTGTAGGAGCCATCCTGTCTCAACGAGAAAACCCTGATAAACCTCTACATCCCTGTTGTTTTTTCTCCAAAAAGGTAACACCTGCTGAGAGAAAGTACATCAGAAACAGGGAATTTTATTAAGACACGGAGGCTCCTATTATGCTGCACTCTTTCTTTATTTCCCTCAGCAGCAAATCATTTTTTTTTTTTTTAAACATAACCAGCATATAACATTAGAGTCTGAAAGTAGTATCTCCTTAGCAACAGGAACAACCAATCAGGTTCCTCTCTCCACCATAATAGACTCTGTCAACCAATCCTATTCCTCTTTCTTTGCTGCTCCCTCAGTTAAGTAACATCAGGTCCCCACGGTTCCTTAACTGTGGGGATCATACTTTATATTATATTATATTATTAATCTAATTGTAATTCTTTTTTGTAATTACTGATTTTTATTATCTATGTTCAGATACCAGTTTGACTCATATACCCCTTTAACTGATTCACCTGTCATGTACAGTTGTTTCCTTATACTTTAATACTTAATGTTTCCTAATGGCTATTACATTTATAATACCCTGTTTCCAGAATAGACACCCTGAGCCCAGTCTTTATTGATCGGGCGCAGGGAAGTTCTGACGGAATTTTGGGTCCTGTCACAGCGCTTTCGCGCCATCTTAGTCTGTCAGACCGCCATTCACTTGTTCAGACGAATAGCCTATTGCCGGTTCTCGGCATTCGTGTGTTTTTCCTTGAAAGCGTAAGTTTCACGAACTTACGTATTCAGTTGTTTCACCGACACGATTACTTACCTAATTTTCGCCATTCACGGCGGCCAGTTGCACGAACGCTCCTGCCTTTCGGGACTTTTGCCACAGGCGGCAGACATTTTATTGTTTTTTTCCCGCGCTCGGAGCTTGTTACTGCCCCCAACGGCCGGAACTCGGAGTTGGGGTTTAGTGATAGTGGCGGTCGGATGGCTCTCTGTATCTCCGGTCTGATTTTCAATTATATTCTTATATTGTGAGTACTTGTTTGTTCCCTGATTCCTCTCTCCCTTTCTTGGGTTAATGAACCCTTCTCTAGGTTGTTTTCATTCCTCTAGGTGCAACAATTTAACTGTTTCTTGTCTATACCTGTCAGTTATCATAGCATATTTATTATGCCTGCTGACAAAGATAATAAAAACCCATCTGGGTCTCATGTCCCCGCTCAAGGGGATTCACAAACGCCTTAAGCTGAGCTTGATACCTCTGCTGATATGCAGACTCTATTTTACAAAACTATGTCACAGGCTATGACTAAAGTCTTTACCTCAGCCATGGGACTAATGTCTGACTCACTGTCACAGACACTGACACATGCCTTTATTCAGGCACAGAAATCGGCACAACCGGCCATTACCCAGGCTTTACCGACCACGACCTCTGTACAGCCTCAGGCTGGCCGCAAGGCCTTGGTCAAAACAAAACACTCCTCAATATCTCAGATGGACAGTTATGCACCTGTCACAGATGGCGCGTCTATTCCACCACCGCGCAAAAGAGCCACTAGCCGAGCAAAATCGGCTAACCTATTGAAAAGGGCAAAAGCCCAACTAGATTCTGAGTCGGATCTCAGCGATATTGAGGAGGAAACATATCTGGATTCGGAAGATCCCTCGGATCTGGAATCAGATAGTCTGGCCGAAGGATACAATCCTGACCGAGACCGCACTGCGTCTCAAGCCGATACATATCATGTGGAGCAAAAAGCCCCAGGGGACGCGGATACGATCCTGGACCCCCACGGTGAACCCCTATTTGACCCCGATGATCTGCGCCATCCACGATCAGCGGAATGGTCCCCCTCGGACCATGTGGCGAGATCTATAGCGTCTAAAGTATGCAAGCCTTTGGATAAGGCGACACGCAATAAGCTCCGGGCAGAATGCCCACGACCCACGGTCCCTGATGATGCTTGCAGAATTATACAATTCCTGAGTAAGACAGGTTGGAAGCCTAACAAAGGCTTGGATTTTTCCCTGCGCAATTGCCAGGATAAAGTATTAGACATATTGGGTCCGGCAACTAAGATTTTTTAAATGGTCGAAGACGACCAAGATTTGGACCGGGCCGCCATAAGCGGGTGGATCCAACTAATCATTTGTTTAATTGGCAATGACAACACTGCGATGGCCACGGAGCGTCACAAATCAATATTGTTAAAAATTTAACCCAAATTAATTAATATGGCTCTGAATGAGCCGGGCACCCAAGCCAAAGGTCTCCTGTTCGGAGACAACTTCGTTAGGGAGCTCGGCTCCTTCGTCCATACGTTTACTGCCCTTGATAAAGCGCAATCTAACATGCGCAAAGTACTCCACCCTAAGGTTTTTGGTGGGGCCAGAAGAGCCAGGAGCCGCCTGTCCGGCCGTGTTAACCGAGACTTAACTTTAGACAGAACCGAGGCTCCTATATTGGGCAGGCTAATTTCCAGGAACATCGCAACGTCCCGGCCTTCTTCCCACAACGTGGGCGGCCATGGGTTGCTCGGGGACCACGGAGTGCTCACTCAGGACGACAAACCTATGGTAAGTCCTCTTATGTTCCATTCTTCCCTAGGGGCAGTGGGGGGCAGACTCCGTCATTTTTTCCATGTATGGTCCCACATTTCACCAGATATCTGGGTACTAAACACTGTAAAAGGATATGTCATAGACTTCCTGGCTATACCAATGCAACATTCCCCTCCACGGGAAATCCATTTTTCCCAACAAGATGAAATCCTTGTCACCAAGGAGATCTGAGACTTGGTAAGAAAACGAGCCATCACAGAAATCCCAGGGTATGTGAGCAACCTATTTCTAGTTGCCAAAAAAGGTGGCGGTGTCTGCCCAGTGATCAATTTGAAACACCTCAACACTTAAGTATCATACAACCATTTCAAAATGGAGGGAATACACGGTCTAAGAGATCTCCTCCAACCATCAGATTGGATGGTAAACTTATACCTACAAGATGCTTACCTTACGGTGCCGATTGCCCTACAACACCAAGACTTCCTGCAATTCATATGGCAGGGAAAAAAATTTAGATTCTCCTGTCTCCCTTTCGGACTATCTTCAGCCCCGTGGTGCTTCACCAAACTTATGAAGCCCGTAGTCGCCTTATTACGCAGTTGAGGAGTACGTCTCATAATCTACTTAGACGACATCCTCATCATGGGCCAATCTTCTCAACTCACCAAGACCCATCTGCACTGGACTCAGACTCTATTACAAAACCTAGGTTTTCTCGTCAATTAGGAGAAATCCATGTTGGTTCCCACACAACACATAGAGTTTTTGGGCCTCATCGTGGACTCTACGTCGCAGACCCTACATCTGCCAATGACAAAATTGAACAGTATAAAGAAGGAGATCAGACGCACGCTGGCAACTCCCCAGCTCACTCTCAAACAGTTGGCAAGAGTGATAGGTCTTCTGGCGGCCTCCATACAGGCCATTATTCCGGGCCCCCTCCATTATCGGGCGCTACAACGCCTACAAGCTTCCCACTTGAGAGACGGGGTAGCCTACACGGACTGGATCACCCTAAACGCGGAAGCGAAAGACGAACTAAAATGGTGGCTCCTCCATATGGAAGCCTGGAATTGTCGCGCCATCTTTGGCACCACACCAGACCTCATAATAGAGTCTAACGCGAGCTTACTCGGTTGGGGTGCACGCTGTGGAAATGTATCTACAGGTGGCAGATGGTCCGACATGGAATCATCCCTCCACATCAATTGCCTGGAACTTCTCGCTGGATCCTTTGCGATCCGCAGTTTTTCACCTACTCAAGCCCAGTGCTCTATCGTCCTGAAGATGGACAATATATCAGCAGTCCGATATATCAACCACCTAGGGGGCACGAAATCGAGGGTTCTGGCGAACATGGCACGAGATTTCTGGCAATTCTGCCTGACACAAGGCATCTCAGTCACAGCAGAATACATACCCGGTCTCTGCAACACCACGGCGGATTGGTGCTCACGACACCTCAGGGACCCCAGCGACTGGCGACTGGACCCCAGGGTCTTCAAAGATATACGGTCACTATGGGGCCCCATGAACAAAGATCTTTTTGCCTCCCGCTTGAATGTCCAACTGCCCAGATTTGTCAGCTGGAGACCGGACCCATCAGCACTGGCAACAGATGCATTCACCCAAGATTGGGCGTCCACAAGGAATTATGCCTTTCCACCGTTTGCAATGATCCCACGTTGCCTACTGCAGCTGCAACGCCAGACGGGAACCCTGGTGATTGTGATGCCGTTATGGCCCTCCCAACCATGGTTTCCCCCCCCCTCTTAGAGATGGCGATAGATATACCCCGCATTCTCCCACACTTCGAGTACCTCCTTCCGGAGCCGGACGGATCCCCTCATCCCTTGATACAACAAGGCCTTCTACATCTCACAGTGTGGCTGATTTCAGGGGACCTTGGGCAATCCAGGGAGTTTCGGAGACAACTCTCCACCTTCTCGAGGGCGCATGGGCACCCGGCACGAGACAGGCTTATAAGTCTTCATGGAACAGATGGCGTGATTGGTGCCTGGAACGAGATTTGGATCCCATATTGGCTCCTTTAACCTCGATCCTTCAATTCCTTACTTCACTGTTTGAAGATGGCAAAGCCTACTGTACAGTGAACTTGTACCGATCGGTCATTTCGGCTACACATCGAGGTTTAGATGGAATCCCGATAGGACGCCAGCCAATGATATGTAGACTCTTACGCGGCATAACATTTGCACGTCCCCCGGTGCCACGATATTCGGTACTGTGGGACGTCTCCATCATTCTCACTTTTCTAGAATCATGGCCAGACAATGCAGTTCTGTCCCTGAAACAACTGTCTGCTAAACTGGTTATGCTCCTTTGCCTCATATCCTGCAAGAGGGTCTCCGATGTCAGAGCTCTGGACCTCACCGCATGTTCCTACACCCCCAAAGGGGTCAAATTCGATATTTCTCAAAGAACAAAGTCGTCAACAAAGAGAGTGTCATACCCAGCGTTTCCAGACAGGCCCCTCCTATGCCCGGTCAAATGCTTACAAACTTACGAATCTCGCACCTCCGCACTACGGGACATAACGAAACACGAACTATTCGTTTCATTCCGAAAACCACACCTTCCAGTATCTACTCCTACCCTAGCTCGCTGGGTTAAATGGATTATGTCCTTAGCGGGCATTGACAAGTCATTATTCTCACCTCACTCTATGGGGAGCGATGGCTTCCAAAGCCTCTTCGATTGCTTGTCGACTTGACGACATTATGAAAGCGGCCGATTGGTCATCAGAATCCACCTTTCGTGATTTTTATTTTAAACCCATTCTACACTTTGCAGGAACGGTAGTCTCCCTGCTTTAAACCAGCATAATAGGAGCCTCCGTGTCTTAATAAAATTCACAGATTTAACGACATGGAGGCGAGTATTATCCCTCCCGCCCAGCCCGAAGAAGGAGGGAATATGTGTAAGTTGATCTCACGGTAAGTCCTGATTTATGGAGTTTTCCTCTTCATGCTATGTATGTCATTACTTGATCTTATCCACAAGGAACAGATTAAGGGTAAGTTGGCTCACGGTAAGTCCTGATGTCATGGAGTTTTCCCTCCGTTTATGTTTCTCAATCCTTAATACTTATTCACGATAGCTTGAAATAATTAAACTCTATCCACAATGACTGGTGATTCATGCATACACCCAGTTTCATACTAGGATATTACCATATTTCTCCTCTTTTACAGCCTAATCTGCATATCATTATGGATATTACCTTTTACCTCCAATTTTCGGTTGGATGGTTATCGTTATTCAGGATCGCAAATAAAGAGGAATAGGATTGGTTGACAGAGTCTATTATGCTGGAGAGAGGAACCTGATTGGCTGTTCCTGTTACTAAGGAGATACTACTCTCAGACTCTAATGTTATATACTGGTTATGTTTTAAAAAAAATTCTTTGCTGCTGAGTGAAATAAAGAAAGAGTGCAGCATAATACTCGCCTCCGTGTCGTTAATAAAATCATGACTTTATGTCATGATAATAGTAAAATCTGTGAATTATTGGCCATTATTCTAGCTCTTAAAGAATAGAGGTATCTCTTAGAAAGTTCCAAAGAGCCACTTTTGATTTTCATGGTCATAAGAACCTGACTTACATTGGGGATGCTAAGAGATTGTCTTCTAGACAGGCTAGATGGTAACTTTTCCTTTTCATTTAGATTTTGGCGTACATAGTGCAAACAGTTGGACATAGAACTTTCATTTTCTTCTTCGTATTACCCTCAGACCAATGGGCGGCCAATCAAGCCTTAAAGTCTTATTTACATTGCTTTATTAATGCCAATCAGACTAACTAGTCAGAACTTCTGCCTATGGCTGAATTTGCTAGAAGCAACACAACCTACGAGTCCTCTAATCTTAGTCCTTTTTTTTGTAATGGTTATCATCCTACTAAGTTACCTTCTGATTTTTCAGACACTGACATTCCAGCTTTAGATGTCCGTTTGGCTTCTATTCATGACACTTGGGCTTCGGTACACGAAGCGTTGCAGTCGGCCTCCAGACGTACTAAGGTTCAGGCAGATAAGCGGTGTGGTGCCAATCCTGTCTATAAAGTTGGGGACAGGGTCTGGCTTTCCACGCGCCATATCAAATTGAAAGTACCTTCCATGAAACTGACTCCTCGTCTTCTAAACTGACTCCTCGTCTTTCCTAACAAGCCTGCTCCTTCCCGTCTGGCGGGCGGTCTTCGAGTGGGGGGAACTGTCATGGCCCCTGGCTCACTGCTGCATGTGGTCGCACCCGATCAGTGCGACCACACTGACAGGTTGGAGGAATTACCTGTTCAGCAGCGAGCGTAGAGCCGACCCGCTGGGGCATCCCTCCCCTCTTCATGCGGAATCCTAAATGGCGCCGACCACGAGGTCGTGCTCATTTGTAGCCCGCCTCCAAAGGTCATGTGAACGTGAGTGCGACGTCACAATGTCAACACACATGCACGTTCTGGGGTCAGAGGCCAAGCTCTGGCCAATCACAGCCCAAGGAGGGGTATTTAAACTCCTGAATTTGCTAGCTCATTGCCCTGCCGTGGTTTCCGTTCCTGGTAGTGCGTTTTCTTGTCCTTATTTGATATTGCTGGTATTTGACTTTGGCTACTCCTGACTACTCTAATCTCTGGTTTCTCTGACTTGGTAGTCTTATCGTTCTTGTGTATTTCTGGCTCCCTTGACCTCGGCTTTCCCTTGACTATTCTCTATCTGTCAACGTATTAATCCGGCCATTGTAAGGACCGGTTTACGTTCTGACTGTTTTCTGTTCTATGTAGATGCTACATAGTTTTGCGTGTTGGATCACATTAGTAGTTATGACAGATGAAGCAAGTCTATTTTGCTAGGAATATATTCTATTACTCTGATAGTTGCACAGTTGGTGCGTTTAAAGGAACACTATGGTGTTAGGAATACAAACCTGTATTTCTAACACTATAGTGTCCCTCTGCCCTCTCCCCCCCCTCCCCCCTGTCGCAAAGGATTAATAACCTCTTTTTTTCACTTACCTGATTACAGTTCCAATATCCCTCAGCGCTGGGTTGGAGTCCTCCTCCACAATATTCACGGCGATTTGGGAACCTAGTGCACCATAGCAATGCTTTAATGCTGGGATTTTCTAGGCGCTGGACTTCCTCATTCAAAGCGTGAGGACATCCAGTGTCGTTTCATGGAGTTTAACTCCTCGAAACTGCAGGAAATGCATCTAGAGTCTGTCTGGTAGACCACCACTAGAGGCAATCTTATCACTGCAATATAAGCATGGCAGTTTGTCTGAAACTGCAGTGTTTAACATTGCAGGGTTAAGGGGACAGGGACAATGCACACAGGCCTCTTCAATTAGATAAAATGGTCTGGATAACCATAGTGTCCCTTTTCCAAATGACCTATTTTGTTATTAATTTTTTTGGCATTTTCACATAAAACATTATTGAACACATACAAGATTGGCATGAAAGAACAAGGGGAGCCAAGTAAGCACATATATTAAAATGCTAAATATTTTTTTTTATGGAATGTCATATATAATGTATGACAGAAGTGCATGTTACAGATGCAGTCAAAGCACTGCTAACATTTAAGGTGCAATAAGCAGGGTTCCATTGCTTTGCTTGTTCCACAGCCAGGATGAAAGTCAGTCTGGCAAAACATAACTTGGCATCAGTTACAACTGTAAGTTGACACTGTCTGCATTGCCATTGTAAAAACTGTCTATTTTATTTTAGAATAGACTATGGCATGTTTTCCATACTCGTGCTGTATCGTTTTCTCACATATAATAACTTACACTTAAAAAATGTTTATTGATTTAAATATCCATTTTACTATGTGTGTGTCTGTGTGCGTACCTACTTATACGGGAATATTTTAGTAGATGGGGGTAGTGTATAGGAGGTATTTGTGCTGTTACTATAACAGCATGGTCATTCCTATTTCATAATGGGGAAAAAACTGTCTCTTGGGTTCACTGCCCTCTGAGCCAAAGGAATGCTTCAATGAGGATAATTTGCTTCACTGTCCCAATGTTTGGAATTTACTTGCCCTATAACAGGGGTGCCAAATACGTGATCGCGATCTACCAGTCGATCGCAAAGGCGATGGTTGTAGATCACGGCCGGCTCTTTAATAATACATGGGGCACGGGCTGCGACTCGCGGCCAGGCAGCATTATTTGATTCTGTGGAGGAGCGTGAAGGTGCGCGGAGGCGCCTTCCTTCAGTGGTTCCTGGCAGCGGAAGAATCTGCTCTGGGGTTGGTGCCGCGGCTAATTCATAAATATTTTTAATGGATACTACTGTAATGGACTGAACAGGGATTTTATAGAGGGGTGACGGGTTTTGTAGAAAGGGGTGTTTTTTTTTTGTAGGTAGATCTCGTTGAGCTGGTCATTTGAAAAGTAGATAACACTAAAATGTGTGGGCACCCCTGCACTATAATATAGCCTGTAATTATAAATATATCTCCTTCTGGCTGCAGTGGTGTTTTGTGTGAACTGACCGGAGACTTGTGGTTTAAAAGACAAAGATTCACTTTTGAGCCTTACATAGCAAACTTGTTCTCACTATAATCAAACAATGTTGCCCTCTTCTGGGAGAAACACTGCTTTACATGAATTTAAGAATACTGTACTTTTTGTCTCTAAAAAAACGAATTAGTTTGCTAGGATGATTTGTACTGCGGTTGTATACACAGTTAGAGGCGAAATCTAACCTTTTTATCCTCATTTTGTAGAAGCTGGGTTATCAGGTCTCTCTTGAGCTCAGTTTATAAATAAATGGTGAATACATAACAGAAAAGCGTGCTTAATGGGAAAGTAATGATATTCTGAAAGCATTATGAACTATGAGACTAGGTGTAACTCCCACTAATCTCAGCCAGGCCCGACATCTACATTCTGTCTGGTTCCCACTAATACTGGGAATACTGCAGTTGGGAGACTGACCGGAACTGTGGTTAGAAGAAGCACAGCTACTGAATCTCCATGGAGATGACACTAAAATTCTGTAGTCATAGAAACCTAGTGGTATTCAAGGACTAAAAATCTAGAAATGTGACTGAGAAATAAGGGGAAAAGCAGTGAATGATAATTATATATGCAGACGCAATAGATAAAAATACAGAAATAGTCAAATAGACGGCACCAAAATAAAAAGATGTTCTGCTGTGTTCTCAGCAACAAAAACTGATATATTTATCTGGGCTGTGAAAATGATGGCTTGATTGGTCAGCAGCCATACTGTAACCTGTACTATATAGCCATGGCAGACATTGTACAAAATCTCCTTTTATGTGATATGTTCAACAAAAGAGCTGGAATTATCTGAAATTCAAGAACAAGAGGCCATTCCCATTAACCCCTTTGTGACGACCAACATACAGAGTTGCAGTTGCTGCCTCAAAGCCAACCAGCAAGACTAGGCTACCTCTTGATGCCTTGATTCTAAGCCATTATAGAAATAGACATGTGCACATCCCACAAGACATGTGTAGCCAGATGGGGGTCTCCATTATTAAAAGTGCAGGCCACAGTCATGGTGATTGTTGGGTGTACATGATATTAAAGGACCACTCTAGTGCCAGGAAAGCATACTCGTTTTCCTGGCACTAGAGTGCCCTGAGGGTGCCCCCACCCTCAGGGACCCCCTCCCGCCCGGCTCTGGAAAGGGGTTAAATCTTACCTTTTTCCAGCGCTGGGCGGAGAGATCTCCTCCTGCTCTCCTCCTCCGATCCTCCTCTTCTCCTCCCCGTCGGCTGAATGCGCACGCGCGGCAAGAGCTGCGCGCGCATTCAGCCGGTCACATAGGAAAGCATTCATAATGCTTTCCTATGGATGCTGGCGTGCTCTCACTGTGAAAATCACAGTGAGAAGCACGCAAGCGCCTCTAGCGGCTGTCAATGAGGGGTTGTTTCTTCCGTTCCTCGCGGTTCTCTCGGCCATTTACAAGCCGACCGCGAGGGATCCACTTCCTTATATGACGCAACGCTCAGTAGTCGACGTCATGACGCCAACCCGGCTCGACCTGTCAGTCAAGTCCCGAGCACTAATCAGGACTCGTCGGGGGCGTGATTACCCTCTAGAATCAAGGTATAAAGTAAGGCTTTCGGCATCTGCTCATTGCCCTGTCGTGGTTCTAGCCTGTCTAGTCACTCAGTGCTCTTGTATTCTAGTTGTCTCTTTGGTTCTGACCCGGCTTGTTTGTATTACTCTGTTTATCTCTGTTACCCTTTGACTCGGCTTGTCTCTCGCTTACCTGTCCTCTCGTTCCCTTGACCTCGGCTTGTTCCTAGACCATTCTCTACTTACTCCTTACGTTAAGTCCGGCCATTCTAAGGTCCAGTATACGTACCTACCACCTGTTTGTACTCTGCGTGTTGGATCCCTGTCCCGATCCTGACACTTCTCAGGCTGGGGGATTGGATGGTCAAACTGGACCTCCAAGATGCCTACCTCACCATCCCCATCGCAGAGGAGTGTCACCACCTCCTCCTGTTTCAATGGAACCAACAGACATGGAGGTTCCGGTGCCTACCATTTGGCCTCTCATCAGCACCATGGTGCTTTACAAAACTGCTAAAACCGGTAGTGGCACTGCTACGCAGCAGAGGGGTGCGCATGATCATATATTTGGACGATATGCTGATCATGGCACAGGATGCCCTCCTACTTCAACAACACGTATCCTGGGCACTATCCCTCCTTCACAACCTGGGATTCCTAATCAACTGGGAGAAATCGGTTCTAATCCCCTCCCAGTCCATGGAATTCCTAGGATTCACTATAGAGGCAGTCCAAGGGACCCTAAGCCTACCACCTTCAAAGATCAAGACTATCAAGAAGGAGATTCGCAGAACGCTGGCCCGTCCAACGCTCACTAGCCAGAATAATCGGACTCCTCTCAGCCTCCATACAGGCAATCTTCCCGGGCCCCCTACATTACAGAGCCCTACAGAGACTGAAAACCGCACAACTACAATCAGGTCACTCCTACTCAGACTCCGTGCCACTCGATCACACAGCCAAAGAGGAGCTCAGGTGGTGGCTCCAACACATGGAAGCATGGAATGGCAGAGCAATCTTCGGCACCACCCCAGATTGCATAATAGAATCCGATGCCAGCACGCGGGGCTGGGGAGCGCGTTGTGGTCCTATCTCCACGGGAGGAAGATGGTCCCAACCGGAAAAGGCACTGCACATCAACAGCCTGGAACTTATGGCAGGCTCTTTCGCGCTGAAGAGCCTCCTGGGTCCCGAGACGCACTGCTCCATCATTTTGCGGATGGACAACATATCAGCAGTCCAATACATCAACCGCCTCGGCGGCACCAGATCCAAAATCCTGGCAGACTTAGCCACAGACTTCTGGCAGTTTTGCTTGGAACGCAACATATCAGTTCAAGCAGAATACATTCCGGGACTCTCGAACACCGTAGCAGACTGGAATTCCAGATACCTACGGGATGCCAGCGATTGGCACCTGAACCGCACAATGTTCTTAAAACTTCAGACATTATGGGGCCCGATGCACATGGACCTGTTTGCGTCGAGATTGAATACTCAACTTCCGAAATTCTTCAGTTGGAGACCGGACCCAGAAGCAGTAGCTACGGATGCATTCCTCCATCCCTGGCCGGTCAGAAGACTATACGCTTTCCCTCCATTCGCTCTACTGGCACGAACATTGGTACACCTCGACCGCTCGCGGACGTCCATGGTCCTCATAACACCATTCTGGACAACTCAGCCTTGGTTCCCTTCACTCATGGAGATGTCCATAGATGTTCCCAGATTGCTACCAGAGCATCCACACCTCCTTTCGGATCCCGAAGGGAATCCACATCCACTGGTGATGCAGGGTCAACTCAAATTGCTCCTCTCAGGGGACCCTGGATCATACCAGATGTTCCACAGACAACTCTCGAACTATTGGCGGGAGCCTGGGCTCCAGGAACACGGAGATCCTACAGTAGGGCCTGGAACGCCTGGAGTGGTTGGTGCATGGAACAACAAGTGGATCCCGTATGTGCCCCTGTGAATTATATGTTACGTTTCCTCACACTCCTATACAACCAAGGCCTGGCGTATCGGACGATAAACGTTTACAGATCAGCGATCTCCGCTGGACACAAAGACTGGGAAGGATCCCCAGCGGGCAAACACCTACTAGTGTGCAGACTTCTACGTGGGGTTCGTTTTGCCAGACCCCCACAACCCCGATACACATCAGTGTGGGACGTGAATCTAGTCTTAAACTTATTAGAAAGATGGCCACAGAATTCTACTCTCACATTAAAGCAACTATCAGCGAAACTGGCCATGCTCTTCTGCCTGATTTCATGCAAAAGAGTTTCGGATGTTCGAGCACTAGACGTTGATGCACGCTCGTTCACCCCAACGGGAGTAACATTCAACATCTCCAGACGTACCAAAACAACAATCTCATCAGTATCATACCCAGCATTCCCTCATAACGTAAACCTATGTCCAATAGCCTGCCTGAAGGAATATGAAAAACGGACACAGGCATTTAGAAACCCGAGACACCACGAACTGTTTTTGGCCATCAACACGCCACACCAACCAGTATCCTCGGTGACAATAGCCCGATGGGTGAAGTGGATAATGACCACCGCTAATATAGACACGTCCATATATGGCGCACACTCCACCAGGGGAGCTATGGCGTCCAAAGCCTTCACTTTGGGATGCAGGCTAGAAGACCTATTGCGGACAGCAGATTGGTCTCATGAGTCCACCTTTAAAGATTACTATTTTCCCCCTACAGACCACATATCATCAACAGTCATTGCACAGCTTTGAACTAGCATAATATGAGCCTCCGTGTCCTTTAATAAAATTACCAGATTTTACTAATTACATGACGTAAAGTCATGATTTTATAAAGGACACGGAGGCGAATATTCGCCCACCCGGTAAGTATGTCATTTCAAACCAGTTTTCAGACAAGAATTGTATGCCCACCCGATATATCCTGACATGCAGGTAAGGTTGAGTTTGTCTAGATACGATTCGATTATGTATCATAAGTTATATTACATACCATAGCACATACAACAGGCAAGTTAATCTGTACAGATAACGAATACATAGAGTTAAACAACACCAATGTGGCAAACAGTTACGAGACCATATTTTACCACTTCTTTTCTCTATCCCATTTCAGCCTGAAGACCAAATATCGAAACCTTCAGATGACCAGTTGTCAGCACAGTTCAGAAGGATAACTTCTACAGTTCAGTTGCATAGAAGAGTTCGTTACAAGGGATAAAGTTTCCAAATTGTTCTTCTCAAGTTATGATGATCCAGCTTCGGCATGACCAAAGAAAGAGGGAGAGGAAAGGTCACATGGACAAGAGGACTGTTCCTATTGGTTAAGGGTAGAATGTTATGTTAACCCTTTGAGAACCTGTTCTTATTGATTTTCTTTTTTTCTATGAATATCTTATACCTTCACTTTGCTGCTGAGGTATAATAAAGAAAGAGATAAGCATAATATTCGCCTCCGTGTCCTTTATAAAATCATGACTTTACGTCATGTAATTAGTAAAATCTGGTAATTCCCACGGTTTCAGCCAAATTTACTAATACCAAGGTCCCCCCCCTTATTCTAATTTAGGTCCCCCACCCACCGCTCAGGGGTGGGGGCTGGGGGGAGGACAATAGTGTCAGGATCATCATTTGGTTTTACACAATATTGTGTATTTGGGTCTGGCTGGGATCGAACCTGAGTTGCCTGCATCCCAGTCAGGATCCTTACATTGGGTTCCACGCATCTTTGACTGTTTCTACATGTCCTTGGTATCCTGTAGCCTGAGCCTGTTTGCCTGGGATTTGCACACCTGTTCCTGGTTCCATGATCATTGCTTGAGACTCCCTATTTAAACCTCGCAAGTCTGGTCCTCGTTGTCAGATCGTGTTTCCTGTTCCGTTTGGTTTCACTGCTGTTTATCTGACTCCTGGTTTTGATCTCCTGCTCGTCTACTGTTTTCGCCTGATTGCCGCCAGTCCTGACTTCTGCTTCTGTTACCGACTACTCTTCTGGATTTCCCTTGTCTGTACTGCGTTCCAGGAAGCACTGGTTATTTCAGCCCCAGTGCACTGTGTCACACCCTTGGGGATTTCTGTCCTGAGTCCCCTCGGTCTGTGCCGAATTGCAAAGGGTGCCTTAACTCTGCCTGCCGGACTCCCACTCCAGGTAAGATCCCTGACAGTACGATCTGACCAAATGGAGTCTGCAGAGTTGAGGATTACCGTTGCAGCCTTGACCCAGCAAGTTTCCCAGCTCACCCAGGCTTTGCAGGGCTTACAGCAGGAGCTGGCTTCCCTTAAAGGGAGAGTAACCTATGACTCTGGACTATCTGAACCGCTGGTTGCTCTACCTGAAAAATTTTCTGGGATCCGGTCTAAGTTTGACACCTTCAAGGTTGACTGCGAGATCCTGTTCTCCTTGAGACCACTTACCTATGCCACAGATGCCATTAAAGTGAGGACAGCAATTACCTTATTGTCGGGGCACCTTAAGATTTGGGCCCACCAATTGTTACTCACCAAAAGCCCAGTCCTGGATTCCTGGGAGTCCTTTATTCGGTCCTTGGGGCTACAATGCAACAAGACACAAAAGTCCTATGTACAGAGAACACCTACTGTTGCTTCCCATATATTGCAACCCGGACTGGAAATGGTTTACACTACTCCTTTCACTCGGACTGATGTTACTACTAACCCTATCACTCCCAAGTCTCCTGAAATGCCTGAAACATCCTATACATCTGACAGCGAGGCGGAAGAACCCATGGAGATTGGACTGGTTAGGTGTCGTCAGTCATCTCAAGAAAGGGCAAGAAGGGTGGCGCATGGACTGTGTTTTTACTGTGGGGAGAGAGGGCATTTAATCTCCTTTTGTCCCATTCGTCCTTCTAGGCCTCGGGTTCTCCGTCTGGGTACTACTCCGGCATATCCTATGAGACCTGTCTGCCAACATGCTGCCTGTCCTTGCTTGACCACTTTGAACAATCCTCCGTCTTCTACAGTTGTTGCTCCTGAGGATGTGCTGGAATCAGTTACGAAAGAACCTGAGATCGCTATTTCCACTAAGGAGTCTGCTTCTAGGAAGGCAAGCACCACAACCACTACAAGTCCTATCAAGGAAGTCCCTCCTGCTGGCTGTACCTATGCCTCTAATGGGACTCTAGTCCGGAAGGAGGACTTGCAAGTTTTTGAAAAGGCCCTAAGAGCTATGACCTCCACTCCTACAGGTACTACTAAAACCAAGAAAACTAAAAAGTAACCTCCTGGGTCGTACTTGCCTTCCTCTTCTCGCCTACGGCGTCTTTGAAGGGGGGGTAATGTCAGGATCATCATTTGGTTTTACACAATATTGTGTATTTGGGTCTGGCTGGGATCGAACCTGAGTTGCCTGCATCCCAGTCAGGATCCTTACATTGGGTTCCACACATCTTTGACTGTTTCTACATGTCCTTGGTATCCTGTAGCCTGAGCCTGTTTGCCTGGGATTTGCACACCTGTTCCTGGTTCCATGATCATTGCTTGAGACTCCCTATTTAAACCTCGCAAGTCTGGTCCTCGTTGTCAGATCGTGTTTCCTGCTCCATTTGGTTTCACTGCTGTTTATCTGACTCCTGGTTTTGATCTCCTGCTCGTCTACTGTTTTCGCCTGATTGCCGCCAGTCCTGACTTCTGATTCTGTTACCGACTACTCTTCTGGATTTCCCTTGTCTGTACTGCGTTCCAGGAAGCACTGGTTATTTCAGCCCCAGTGCACTGTGTCACACCCTTGGGGATTTCTGTCCTGAGTCCCCTCGGTCTGTGCCGAATTGCAAAGGGTGCCTTAACTCTGCCTGCCGGACTCCCACTCCAGGTAAGATCCCTGACAAATAGGCCCCCCTCCTTATTGGTATTTAGGGCCCACACCCACCGCTCAGGGGTGGGGACCGGGAACCTTATTCTAATTTAGGGCCCCCACCCACTGCTCAGGGTGGGGGCTGGGAGGGAGGACAATAGGTCCCCCCCTTATTCTAATTTAGGGTCCCCACCCACCGCTCGGGGGTGGGGGCTGGGGGGAGGACAATAGGCCCCCCCCTTATTCTAATTTAGGGTCCCCACCCACCGCTCAGGGGTGGGGGCTGGGGGGAGGACAATAGGCCCCTCCTTATTCTAATTTAGGTCCCCCACCCACCACTCAGGGTGGGTGTCGGGGGGAGGACAATAGGTAAGGAAGTATCCGAATGTCCGTATTGCCCGAAATTCGGACGAATTGACATTCAGAACGAAACGAATTGCACATGTCTAATAAAGAGGCAGGAGTAAGTGCAAGTAGTGTGAGTGAGTTTGGGATGAAAGAGTCGTGTATGGCTGTTGATTTAAAATTACTGCAGTCGGAGCGGGCATTCTAGAGTGCACACTGAATGTTGGTAAGTGAGGGTAAATGGCAGGGTATTGTGATGAGGTTTGTGGGGTTTCTGGTTTTCTTACATGGGTGATCCATCCAAGCCCCACAGATGGGTAGCAGGTGGGGCTACTAATAAAATATAGAGGAGGGGAACATATCATAGTCTATTACAAAAATCCAGTGTTCACCCTTCTTGTAACCTCTCTGATGTGGCTAGAGGTACCCACTCCAATACCTGTGAAAAAAATAAACCATATACCATTAGAGGTCTTCTTTCGTCTTACATCTTCTGTTCTTCACCCCAACAAAAGGCCAAATGAACCCTGTAATTCATAGCATTAATAAAAATAAAGGTATTCCACGCTTTGAAATCTCAGTAGAGACTATTTCAGCATTGACCAGTGAGAATGTCCATTAAATATGTGTCTGTTTTTGTAATCCCAGTCTGGGTTCTACCATGCAGGAAGACGTCTCCTTGGAGAGGTCTTAGCAAAAAATGTAAAGACCCCACAAGTGGCAGTGCAGGTTTAAATAGTGGAATGGAAACATGGTGGATAATGGTGCTTTAAAGATGGAGGATGTAATTGGCACAAATGTACACACTTGTACAAAACCCAGACTTTGAAACTATCCTTTTATAATCCTGACTTTGTTGTGTAGAATGATGTCCCTGGTAGATGTGTTAATATGTATTTTGTGTGTGTGTATATGTGCGCAATTTGGTTCCATATTGAGCAGGGTTAATTCGTAGGAGTTTCCATGGCCTGTTCCATTGTTTTCTGTGGTTTAAATATTAAAGGGCAAAGCAAGTGGGTATCACATGGAATTCAGTATAAATAGTCCTAGTAAGTTCTCAGCATTTGTCAATTTTTAACCTGTTCGCAATTAATATGGTCCCATCTTTTAGAGGAACACTTTGGTGGCACTGTTTTAAAGTAAGATGTCAAACCATTTTACACCAGATCAGTAGTGGTTATGGTGATTGGAGCATTCATTTAAACTTGATTTTTTTTATACCTGGTTAACCATTTCAACTACCTATGGTTAACAAAAGTTGCTAAAAGCTGTAGAACAGCAGATTACACGTGAATATACTGCAAATGTAATTGAAACAAATGGTTTCAATCATGCAAAGCTGTAAAGAAGAATCTTATTTAATTATTTTATTGAGAATTATCGCTATGGAACATGATCTTAGTAATGTTTCATCTCTTCTTTAATCATCTCCTCTGACAAGATTATGAGATCAAATATTGCTTGTTTCATATTTAAAGAATCTTATTAATAAATAAACCAGTAAAGCTGTGAAATTATGTTTAATTTTTTTTTCTGTCTCTCTCATTAAAACACAGACATTAATTTCTTTGTGGATAAAAGATACCGGTAATTGTAAAAACAGTGAAAATCGCAACCACATTTAAATGATAAATAGCATATTGTGTACACAATACAAAGAGATACCACAGCTATATATATACCCCAACAGAGTTGTGGTGGGGGGGAAAAAAACCTTCCACCTGTAGTAATGGATAGTGAATACATTGCTAAACACAAATACACACACATTTCCAAGATTATGGATACAATGTAACCACTAATAATCTATATTGGTAATCTGGCTGGTGAGAATATTAGGACTATATAGCAGGTAAAGATCATGATGAGTAAGGGAGCACGCTGACTGACAGCAATGCAAAGACCAGGATAGAAAAAATTAAAAATTAAAAAATTAAAAGAACTACTTTTACATTACAAAACTCAAGTTCCCACTTTTTATTTTCTCCCTAAAGTACACAAGTCTACTTTATATCAACCCGGACGTCCTATTATTAGTGGCATCGATTCCCTGACGTCCAGGCTGTCAGAATATGTAGATTTCTCTCTTCAGAAATACGCCCAAAGTGCTAAATCATATTTGAAGGACACTAAAAATCTTATTCAAATATTGGAACGTATTGAATGGAGAGAAAACTACCTATGGGCTACTCTGGATGTCACTTCACTTTACACAATTATTAACCACAAAATGGGACTTGAGGCGGTAAGACTGTAGCAGTACTTACCCTCTCCAGGGGCCGGCCGGGGTCCTCTCTTCTCGCCGCGCGCAGTCCTGCTCCTGTACGAGCCGCGCGCGGCTCATCCAACGACGAGATCAGTCAGGCGGGCAGTGACTGCGAGAAGCGGTCACGTGTCCCGCCTGACACTAAGAGCGCGCCGCGCGTCTCGGGCGCGCTCTTAAAGGGACAGTGGGAGACAAAATTAGAATCAGTCTCCCATTGGCCCCTGTCATGCCACGTTCCCCATACACTCACGTTTTGGGGGCGTGGATATGACAGGGGCCAATCAAAGTGAACATTAGGGTATTTATACTCACCTGTTTCCTTTGCACCTTGCCCTATCGTGGTTTCTGTTCAGTTCCCTTTAGTGCTTGTTGCGTTCAGTTGTTTTTTTGGTGCTTGACCTTGGCTTTGTTCCTGACCCCGTTCTCTCTTTATCCTTGCTTGTTTATCCGCCGGTTTGTCCTCCTGTGTACCAGTCCCCGGCTTGTTCTACTTTACGATGTCTCTCCGTCCCCTTGACCTCGGCTTGTTCTGGACTCTGTCTTTTCTTGTACTCGTCTAAGTCCAGCCATTCTAAGGTCCGGTAAGACGAATCCTGTTTTCTTGTCTCTTGACTATCTGGACTATTCCTGCGTGTTGGGGTATATTACCGTGACATTACGATAGGGCCATGGACCCCGCAGGTTTAGGACAACAGATGGCCACTCATGAGGCTACATTCGCAGAACAGGATCACCGTATGGATCAAATGGCTCAAGCCATCCAGACACTGTTATCCAGAACAGCTCCGGTACCTGTACCTGCACCTCCTGTAAACCCTGTACCAGACACAGCTAATATGCCTAATGCTTCAGCACATCTAACCCCGCCACCTAGGTATGGAGGGGATGCTAAGACATGTAGGAGATTCCTTAATCAAGTGGAATTCCACTTTGAAATGTACCCACGTTCATTTCCCACTGATAGATCTAAGGTGGGTTTTCTTATGCACCAGCTTACTGATAAGGCACTTGAATGGGCAAATCCTATTTGGGAGGCTAATGGACCTATGGTACACGATTTCAATAGCTTCCTCACAGCGTTTCGTAGAACATTTGACACGACTAAAAGGTCAAAGAATGCCGCCAGGGCGTTAATGAAAATTAAGCAAGGATCTAAATCTGTAGCCGATTATGCTATTCAGTTCCGTACCCTTGCCTCACAGGTAGATTGGACTAATAATGGGCTTACTACTGCGTTTATGGAAGGCCTGTCTGAAACTATGTTGGATGAGGTAGCAGCTAAGGACCTCCCTGTACCCCTAGAGGACCTTATTGACTATCTCATCGATATAGATAACAGGATCCGTGACAGGCTATATACCAAGTCCAGAAATAGACGCTTTTTCCCGTTAATTCACCTAGAGCTGAGACTCCCGAGGGATCTAAAGGGTCAGAGGAGGAACCTATGCAGTTAGGGATTGCTAAACTTACTGACGCTGAAAAACTTTATAGGAGAAAGGAGGGACTTTGTCTTTATTGTGGTAGGAGGGGCCATATGAGACAAGAATGTCCCGTGCGTCCGGAAAACTATCGCACCTAAGACCGTATAGAGGACAGGCCTTGGGTGTGACATCAGAGTCCTCACATTTGCCTCTTAATAAATTGCCCTGTTTCCCTGCAACTTGGTATTAACTGCATAGCAGGGAATATACTAGCCCTGGTTGATTCCGGAGCGGCCGAAAACTTTATAGATTCCAGTTTTGTTAAGGAGAATAACATACCCACTAGAGAGAAGGAGACACCCTTGGCCGTTGAGGCCATAGATGGTAGACCATTATGCTCTCCAGTTATCACACATGAAACTGTACCACTACATATGTCTACAGGGGTGTTACACTCTGAAACCATTCGGTTTCAGATCATTACTTCTCCTTCCTCTCACCTCGTGTTAGGGTATCCTTGGCTGCGTACTCATAATCCCACTATTGACTGGGAGTCAGGACAAATAGTATCTTGGAGTGATGCTTGCCAAGAGTCTTGTATTGTTAAAATCACCCCTTTGAATTCTACTAATATTCCTCCCGTGCCTACTGTCATACCCCCTCAGTACTTGTCTCTTAAATCTGTTTTTGATAAAAGGGAGGCTGAAAAGTTGCCACCTCACAGGCCTTACGACTGCGCTATTAATTTACTACCTGGTGCTATGCCTCCCAAAGGGAGAATATATCCTTTGTCTCCTCAGGAGAATCTTGTTATGGAGGAATATATTAAGGAATCTTTAGAAAAGGGATTTATAAGAAGATCCTCTTCCCCGGCAGGGGCTGGTTTCTTCTTTGTATCCAAGAAAGATGGCGAATTAAGGCCTTGTATTGACTATAGGGGCCGTCAAAAATGCGTACCCCATACCTTTGATCACGGAACTATGTGATAGGCTTAAACATGTCACGGTTTTTACTAAATTGGACCTTAGGGGTGCTTGCAATCTCATACGTATCAAAAAGGATCACGAATGGAAGACCGCATTCAATACCAGGAGTGGTCACTACGAATATACTGTGATGCCCTTTGGCCTTTGTAACGCCCCAGCAGTTTTTCAAGAATTTATTAATGATGTCCTACGTCAGTATATACACACATTCGTAATAGTATACTTGGACGACATATTAATTTATTCTACTGATTTACAGACTCATCACATGCATGTTAAATTAGTGTTGAGAACTCTTCTTGTTAACGGTCTCTATTGCAAACTCGAAAAATGTTCATTTGATCAATCAGAAGTCCAATTCTTGGGTTATATAATCTCTGCTAAGGGTTTTCGTATGGATCCCAAGAAACTTTCTGCCATTATGGAATGGCCTCTACTTCAGGGTTTGAAAGCCATTCAGCGTTTTCTGGGTTTCTCAAATTATTATAGGCGTTTTATTAAAGGGTTTTCTGCCATTGTAGCACCTATAACCAGAATGACCAAAAAGGATGGTAATACTCATGTCTGGAAACCAGAAGCACTTGAGGCCTTTGAATTCCTGAAGGCTTCATTTGCCTCTGCCCCTATTTTACAGCACCCTTCACTACCCTTTATTCTTGAAGTTGATGCTTCTGAGATTGGGGTAGGTGCTGTCTTGTCTCAAAGAGATTCACCTGAAAAGCCGTTACACCCTTGTGGCTTCTTTTCCAGATAGATGTCCATAGCAGAAAAGAATTATGATGTAGGCAATCGCGAACTCCTTGCTATCATTTTGGCGCTCAAGGAATGGAGACATCTACTAGAAGGTACTAGGGATCCCATCCTCATTTTAACGGATCACAAAAACCTCTCCTACGATGGGGCGTGGCTTGGACGCCGAGGCTAATGGCGGCGTAAATCGGGAGCTCCCCACAGGCTCAGCACATATCCTCGCCCGACAAGCACTGCAGACCGCCGAAATGGGAAAAACTCACCGGACATCACAGGCCAACCAGCCCTCCAGCACCCTGAAGGGGGCACAACATTCTGCCATGAGGCAATTACTCGTGCCGCCGGCCGAGCTGACAACCCAGGCCTCCAATGAATCCGAGGCCTCGGGCCTTTCCCGCCCGCCATCACCGCATGTCGACCACCTAGGGGGAAGCAACACCCACCACCCCCAGCCAGAATGGATCGAGATGATCCGAAACCTGCCCACCAAAGCCAACCTGAAGGAGGCTAATGCCGCCCTCCATAAGTCCCTCTCAGAGGAACTGCGCACCATGCGGGAAGACATCCAGGGCACCCAACAGAAGGTAGCCCAATTGGAAGCCGACTGCGACCACATGGCAGCGGCACAATCCGAAAATACCTGCACACTCCAACAACAGGGAGTCCAACTCCGACAAATGGCGCAGCACATAGAGGACCTCGATAACCGTGGACGGAGGCAAAATATACGGATCAGAGGTATGCCAGAGGAACTTGATCAAACTACCCCTATCAGGGACACGCTGTCAGAATTATTCAACAACCTCCTCGGCCGGCCGCCAACCACCCACATAGAATTTATTAGGGCACATAGAGCCCTCAGGCCGAAAGGACCCCCAGATGCCCCCCCTAGAGACATCATTTGCTGCCTTGCCCACTTCCAGACAAAAGAAGACATCCTACACAGAGCCAGGGACACCAAGCAGGTGATCTCTAATGGGGTAGAGGTACAACTGTTCCCAGACTTGTCGCCAGCGACACTTGCTTACAGGAGAGCGATGCGCCCTCTCACACGGGCACTGCAGACTAACAAAGTCAGATACAGATGGAACTTCCCCACGGGGCTACAAGCAACCACTCAGAACGGACCTTTCACTGTGAAAAGTGAGGGGGACATGGAAGACCTTTTAAAGGAACTACACCTCACGCCGATTCAAATGACCTGGCCCGACCCACTGAACTTTTACTCCTTTCCACAGGGGCCGAACCCCCCAGCTCCAATTCAACAGCAACGAGTGAGGAGATCCCGACAACAAGCCACGAGGCCGTCGGGCGCAACGCGCTAATGGCCCCAAGCGGCTGTTACCTGATGCTGGACATTGTGAAAGACTTGGCCTAACACTGCACGGCCCTCCTGCGCACTCCCAACCACGTGCTCCCCAGAGACACTACCCGAAAAGATCACCGTACGGAACCAATGAAGCGCTGTGGAATTACAATTTAACGTGACCCTCCTGACGGGCCGCGCCACCACATCAGCGGAACCCCCGAGTACTGGGGTGGACTGGGACTAATAATGCCGGAGCCGGCACACCGGACTGATGAGAGCTCTTGCTCGCAAGTACACCAGGGTCGAAAGGGAGGGGGAGGGGGGTGGAGGAGACCTAACTCCCTGGCTGGGGCCCGCCGCCGCCACCTACCCGGCCAGTAACGACCCTCGGCGAGCGGGCCGGGGGGGGGTGGAGCCGGCGGGCCACACCTGGGGAGGGGGATCCGGGGAGACCCGGAGTTACTGGGAACTAGGGGTAGCCAGAACGCAGACATGACACAACACCGATAAAGAGACGGCAAGGACTCAACAATACCAACACACACAGAGGGGTGACGATAACGGGGGAGACCTCAAGACCACACACTGTGCACGCCCCGGAGCCCAGACTGAGCGACCAGCCCATTGACGGACAGGGAACACACAACACACACTACCCGCTAGAGTAGAGGCCGAGAAGGGGGCCTACACAGAACAGGGGGGGACGTGCGGGCGGGGGAGGCGCGGGAGGGATCCGGGATAATGCACAAGGTAATAGGCCTATACAGGCTAGCTTCACAACAGCCACAGCTAGTTAACCAAACCACTGTTAATGTTTTGATAGACTCGTTGTCTAATGTACGTAATGTTACTGTTTTACTGATGTTTCCGATGTTATTGCTAAATACCAATGGCTTTACTCCCATACAGGCCACGAGGCCACACTACCTCAGGTGAGGATTACGACACCAACCACATACGAGATGCGCATTGGAGCCGCAGGGGACCGACACGGGTCTGTGACGGTAACAGGTGACTAAGGAGAGATCCGACGGTTACGGACCGGACACGGACGTTGCCCGCTAGGTGAGCCTAGACCTCCTTTCACTACCCCACGGGACGGGGCGTCAACCCAAGGTGAGCAGCCCGCACGGGTCACAGGTGGAACCGTGCGTCGCGACTCCCCGACGCCCACACCCAGACGCCACCTCACGGTGACGAGACCTACATATCTCCCCCACCCCCGCTACACCCCTCTTCACCCCACTCCTCCACTCCTCCCCCCCCATCCTACGCTCCTCCACTACTGACAGAGGGACCCCACCAGGTCGGACATGGCACTGACTCAACTGGGGACTCAACAAGCCCGAAAAACGGACTGGGGCCCTGAGGGACTTCCACGCCCACAGGGCCTCGGTGGTCATGATCCAAGAGACACACTTCAGGAAAGGCGACAGACCGAAACTGACGAACCACTACTACCCTTACGGATACTTTAGCGACTTCCATGGGGGCAAATCTAGAGGGACCGCCATCCTAATAAACAAGCGAGTGCCGTTCCAGGAGGGGGGGTGCCTCACCGACGAAGAAGGTAGATACCTCTTCCTCAAGGGCAAGATAGCTGAGCAACCCTACACATTTGCTACCATATACGCCCCCAACAGAAGACAGTGCCGCTTCCTTCTCCAGACACTATGCAAACTCCACACGTTCGCTGAGGGGACGCTGGTGCTAGGGGGGGACTTTAACATCACACTAGACCCAGCCTGGGACTGCTCCTCCGGCACGTCCCGCACCCCGCTGCAACAGCTGCACTCCCTCAAGTCACTCCTTAGGAAATACCGGCTGATAGACTGCTGGAGAGCTCATCATCCTGACGAAAAAGACTTCACGTACTTTTCCCACCCACACCAAACATACACCAGAATAGATCACTTCTACACCACACAACACGCACTCCCCCTGGTAGAAGAAGCAACGATTGGTGTGGCGACGTGGTCGGACCATGCACCTGTTACCTTACGCTTAAAATCCCCGCTCTACCGACCCACCATTACTAAATGGAGACTCAACGAGTATCTCCTGACCAGAACAGACCTCACGAACCACATCGGGGAAAAAATCAGAGACTATTTCCTGGACAACCCCCCAGCATTGACATCCCCGACGATTAGATGGGAAGCCCACAAATGCGCGATACGGGGACACTTTATACAACAGGGAGCCCTACTCAAGAAACACTCTGAGGCCCGCCTGACCCAGATCCTGACAGACATCCAACACGAGGAAGACCTCAACAAACACTCACCACGCACCACACACCAAACGAGACTCCTACAGCTAAGGCGCGAGTTAACCTCGCTGCTCCACTCCAAGTTCCACAGGGACGCGATAAGACACAAAGCATTCTTCTCCATACACGGGAACAAGAGCGGAAAACTTCTAGCCAACATGCTTGCCAAAAAGAGACAGCTCACATACATTGACAGAATCAGAGACAAAAGTGTCAAACTCCATCGCCTCCCGACCGACATACTAACTACAATACGGACGTACTACGCCGACCTATATTCCCTACCGCAACCGCACACAGAGACGGCGAAAACACGACTACGGGAT
The DNA here is from genome assembly GCF_036172605.1 of Pelobates fuscus. NCBI lineage: Eukaryota > Metazoa > Chordata > Amphibia > Anura > Pelobatidae > Pelobates > Pelobates fuscus. The sequence continues at coordinate 85,599,653 of NC_086325.1, read as the reverse complement.
AAAATACGCACATACCTCAACGCACACGCATCCCCGACTATAGACGACAAAACGGCATCGCTACTGGACGAACCAATCACACTAGCAGAGCTGACACGGGCGATCAAACAAACTAAACCGGGCAAGAGCCCGGGCCCTGACGGCCTCCCGCTAAAATATTACAAGACCTTCGCGGATAGCTTATACCCGCCACTAGTGGACTCCTTTAATGCTGTGAGAGAGGGCCAACCCATCCCCATAATCCCCAAGGAGGGTAAAGATGGGGAACACTGCGGGAGTTACAGACCAATCTCCCTCATCAATTGCGATGTTAAACTCCTGGCAAAGATCCTGGCGACGCGGCTGCAGTCGCACATCCCCAGATTGGTCCACCCAGACCAGGTAGGGTTTGTGGGAGGTCGCGAAGCCAGGGACAACACCACCCGAACACTCACCCTCATGCACGGCAGGGGGGCGGGAGCCGGGGGCCTTCTCCTGCTGTCCACAGACGCGGAGAAGGCCTTCGACAGAGTCGGTTGGACATACCTTTTTGACACTCTGACACATGCGGGCCTGGGGACACACATGATGCGATGGATCACTGCCCTGTATCACGAGCCGACGGCACACGTCCTTGTCAACGGTGCGCTGACCCCCGAACTCACAATACACAACGGCACCAGACAGGGCTGCCCCCTATCCCCCTTGTTGTTCGTCCTAGCCCTAGAAACGTTCTTGACACACATCAGGAGCAACACAGGCATCATGACAGGCGACGTCCACCATAAAGTGGCCGCCTTCGCAGACGACCTGCTATTCTTCATCACCAACCCAGAAATAACCCTGCCCAACATCCAACAGGCCTTTAAGGAATTCGGAGAGATCTCTAATCTAAAAATAAACTACGCTAAATCCCATATCCTGAACGTCAGTGTCCCCAACAGACGCGCTGACCCCATACGCCAGAGCTTCCCATTCCAATGGGCAGACCAAAAGATTAGGTACCTAGGAACCTGGCTGACCAAGGACAGCAAAGACCTCTTCCAAGCCAATTTCGCCACCACACTCACCACCTTCCAAAAAGACATGAAAGAATGGGCGCACCCGCATATATCCTGGCTCGGGAGGGTCCAAGTCATTAAGATGAATTTCCTCCCACGCCTACTATACTTATTCCAAACCATCCCAATTAAACTCCCGGGGCGTTTTTTGCCACACTAAAAACAGCCATGATCACGTACATCTGGGATGGTAGACGTCCCAGGATGAAAACCGCCACTCTAATGAAACCAAAAGACATGGGGGGCCTAGCACTGCCGGACTTCCGCTCATACCACACGGCCACGCATCTCCAGAGGGTGATGGAATGGACGAAGAGCGGAGTCCATAAAATGTGGAAAGTGGCGGAGGAGTCGGAGGCGAACATGCCACTAGCAGTCATACCCTGGGGCAGGAAGGACCCAGACACCCGAGTCATGTCCCCATACATTAGATCCACCCTGGACATCTGGCGCAAAGCGGCGAAAACACATAACTTGGCGCCCTACCCCTCCCCCCTGACACCTCTGGTACACAACGCAGACTTTAAACCGGGCCTCGACCCGAAAGCATTCCAAAACATCCTCCAGACCCCGATACCGAGACTACACCACATCACCACCAACGGCAAATGCACACCACTAGCAGACATGCTAGGGGGTGGGACACCCACCTTCACACAAAGCTTCAAACACGCACAACTTTCCACCTTCATACGCACTCTACCGCAGGGAACCGCACTCACCAGAAACCGGACAACATTCGAGACACTGTGCGATAGCCCAGACCCACTACCACACGGAGTCTCCCTCATATACGCGCTGCTACAGACAGAGACACCCACTGCTAAACCTCTATTCATGGGGAAATGGGAAGCGGCACTGAACACAACGTTCACAGACGCAGAGTGGGAGCAGATATGCTACCTCACTCACCACTGCTCGACACACAGCAAGACCCAAGAGACGGCATTTAAATTCCTGACGAACTGGTACCGCACCCCACACCTCCTTCACAACATAGACCCAGAACACACTAGCCTCTGCTGGAGGTGCGAGAAGGAAACAGGAACTGCAATTCATATATGGTGGGAATGCGAAGTAATTAGACCGTACTGGGAGGGCATACACGACATCTTAAAGATGTTCTCGGACGCGCCCCCCCCTGGAACCGGCAGCAATGCTCCTTCACCACACCACAGTACCTAGATCCCGATACAAGAAATCCATGACGGTTAGGATACTAAACGTAGCTAAACAGATACTCCCCCTCTATTGGAAACAAAAGACTGCACCTCCGTTGAAGGTATGGTTCGCCCAGATGGAAGAACTTAGGGCAATAGAAAACCTGATCATGTCAGCCTCAGACAAACCCCAGACTTACGCGGAGACCTGGACATTGTGGCTCCTCGAAACCGCCAAAGACACCTTCCTAGAGAAGCTCAAGGACAGGGACATGACCGAACCCCGACCCCCCCCCCCCCCCAATACTGCCTAGAACGAACGCGACACGAGACTGGAACCCATGACTGAACCACCCTAGAGCTCCAATGCGCACCTCCACTCTACCACTACAAAGAAACGATTACTTTACGCTGCTCCCTTATACCGCACAAACTCACCACATTATACTTCTAGACACAGGTTAACGCATTTATCGCAGCGGACGAACACAACGTCTCCATACGGCACACATAGCCAACAGAGCCCGAACGGGAGTGAGACCCACAACCAGGCACTGCAGCACTCCTCCCCAGGAGGCGAAAGCCACCATGAGACTCAAACACGCAGTAGGGACGCAACCAACCCACATGCATCGAATAGGATATACACAATGCTACATACCCATTTGTTACGCGGGACCTGCGAGTCCGACATTAAAGTGGGCCTGCGAGCCCAACTAAGCATGCAAATTAATGTCCCTAACAAAAGGCATAGCGCACAGTATGCTCTCGCACAAGCACCTAAGAAACTGCATATGCCTGACAACTCACCCGTGAGGGCCTGCGTGCCTGATGACTTCTTTCATTGTAAAGTAAATCTGTTTGCATGTTCTACTATAATTAGAGACCTGCGAGTCTCAAAACCCTGAACAAAAACCAAAATAAAAATTATATTTACAAAAAAAAAAAAAACCTCTCCTACCTTAGTGAAGCAAAAAGATTGTCTTCTAGGCAGGCCAGGTGGTCTCTGTTTTTGTCTCGTTTTAATTACATAATCACATACAGACCAGGTGATCGTAATACTAAAGCTGACGCTCTGTCCAGACAATTCGAGACTACTGACAAACTAGAAATTGATGTTACCCCTGTCATTCCTCCCGACAGAATAATAGCTACTACTGTTCTTTCTATTTCTTCTTCCCTCTTACAAGCTATACAGGCTAAACAAAACATGGCTCCTGGAGAGAGGCCTGCTGATAAACTGTTCGTTGATATCCCCGAGAGACGGGACATTATGTCATTGTATCATGACACAAGAACTGCTGGACACCCTGGTATTTCTAAAACATTATCAGCAGTTTCTAGATATTTCTGGTGGGCTTCCTTACGCAAGGACGTCACCGATTACGTTAATGCCTGTACTACTTGTGCCAGTATGAAGTCCTCCCACAGAGTTCCTTGTGGGTTGTTGCATCCGTTGCCCATACCCGAGAGGCCTTGGTCCAATCTATCCATGGATTTTATTGTTGAATTACCCCCTTCGAATGGTAAAACTGTCATCCTGATGATAGTGGATAGTTTTTCTAAGATGGCTCATTTTGTGTCAAATTGCCCTCATCCAAGGAACTTGCCTCTATCTTTGCCAGGGAGGTGTTTCGGTTGCATGTTATCCCCACTTCGATCATGTCCGATAGGGGTAGCCAGTTTATCTCCAGATTCTGGAAAGCATTTTGTTCAGAGATGGGTTTTCTCTCTCGTTTTTTTCCGCTTACCACCCCCAGTCTAATGGAGCTGCTGAACGTGCCAACCAATCTCTAGAGCAGTATCTTCCTTGGGCTGAGTTTGCTCGTAATAATGCTGCTCATGAATCCTCCGGTAACAGCCCTTTTTACGTTGTTTATGGCCGGCATCCCGTGGTTCTTCCAGCTGCATTCTCCTTACAGGGCATGCCAGCTCTGGACGAACATTTGGCTGGTTTACGTAATACTTGGGAGCAGGTTCAGTGTTCTTTGGTGGATTCCGCTGCTCGCCAGAAGGTTCAGGCAGACCAGCATCGCAGGGCGGCTCCATCCTATGCTGTGGGGGACCGGGTTTGGCTTTCTACTCGCAATATTCGTCTTCGTGTGCCTTCTATGAAGTTGGCTCCTCGTTTTATTGGTCCTTTTCGTATCTTGCATGTGTTTAATCCTCTTTCGTATGCCTTGGATCTTCCTAGGAATCTACGCATTCCTAACGTGTTTCATACCTCCTTGTTAAAACCCCTTCTGTGCAACCGTTATACTCGGCATGTTCCTCCTCCCCCTCTGGTTTCTGTGGAGGGCCATGAGGAATTTGAAGTGGCTGCTATACTCGACTCTCATTTTCTTCGGGGTCGTCTCCAATATCTGGTACATTGGAAGGGCTATGGGCCTGAGGAACGCAGTTGGATTTCCGCTGGCGCTGTTCACGCTCCTCGCCTTGTGCGTTCTTTCCACGCTCGCTTTCCTGCCAGGCCTGCTCCTCCCTGCCCGGTGGGCGTGTCTTCAGGGGGGGGTACTGTAGCAGTACTTACTCTCTCCAGGGGCCGGCCGGGGTCCTCTCTTCTCGCCGCGCGCGGTCCTGCTCCTGCACGAGCCGCGCGCGGCTCATCCAACAACGAGATCAGTCAGGCGGGCAGTGACTGCGAGAAGCGGTCACGTGTCCCGCCTGACACTAAGAGCGCGCCGCGCGTCTCGGGCGCGCTCTTAAAGGGACAGTGGGAGACAAAATTAGAATCAGTCTCCCATTGGCCCCTGTCATGCCACGTTCCCCATACACTCACGTTTTGGGGGCGTGGATATGACAGGGGCCAATCAAAGTGAACATTAGGGTATTTATACTCACCTGTTTCCTTTGCACCTTGCCCTATCATGGTTTCTGTTCAGTTCCCTTTAGTGCTTGTTGCGTTCAGTTGTTTTTTTGGTGCTTGACCTTGGCTTTGTTCCTGACTCCGTTCTCTCTTTATCCTTGCTTGTTTATCCGCCGGTTTGTCCTCCTGTGTACCAGTCCCCGGCTTGTTCTACTTTACGCTGTCTCTCCGTCCCCTTGACCTCGGCTTGTTCTGGACTCTGTCTTTTCTTGTACTCGTCTAAGTCCGGCCATTCTAAGGTCCGGTAAGACGAATCCTGTTTTCTTGTCTCTTGACTATTTGGACTATTCCTGCGTGTTGGGGTATATTACCGTGACAAAGACTAGTACTAGATTTGGACACTGATTTATCCCCCCTTTTAAGAAATTTCATTTTAGATGGTATTAAATTTATTTTGACACATAATTTTTTCAGTTTTAATGGTAATTTTTATTTACAAACCAAAGGTACAGCCATGGGTACCAAATTCACGCCAAGCCATGCTAATATTTTTATGGATAACTGGGAAACTTCCAATATTTGGAATAATAATCCTTTTGGCGCGAATTTGGTACTATGGCGAAGATATATAGATGACATTTTAATTATATGGAAAGGTCCACCTAACTCATTACAAGAATTTTTCAAATATATCAATGTAAATAACCAATCATTGGTTTTTACTCCTCATGTGGATTCTTTTAATATTATTTTTTTAGATCTCACTCTATATATAGAAAATGTAACTATTAAAACTAAAACTTGGAGTTCCAAGAAGCCAATTTACTAGAATAAAAAGAAACTGTACAGGAGAAAGTTGTTTTTTAGACCAATCAAAATTTCTTAAGGAGAAATTCATAGAAAAAGGTTATTCCTCTAAATTTTTATACGAAGAAATTTATAGATGTAAAAATATAGTCAGGAATGATCTTCTAAAAAATAAAGTTAAAAATAAGAACTCTAATGATGATTTCACCTTGTCTTTTGTCACCCAGTATAATGCCCAAGCTTTTAAAATTAAAAAAGATTTTACAGAGACATTGGCCTCTTCTTTTGGAAGATGACCTTTTAAAGAAACAAATTCCATCGGTACCCAAAATAATTTTAAAAAAAAGTAAAAATGTTAAGAATGTATTAGCTCCCAGTACTTTTAGAGCTAAAGAAATTGAAGCAACAATATTTAAGGGCTTTTATAAATGTGGGAGATGTAAAGGATGTAGATTTTTAAAAAAAAAAAACACAATCTTTTAGTAGCTACATAACAGGAGAATCGTTTAAAATAAATGGACATATTGATTGTAACACTACAAATGTAGTTTATTTTTTAACTTGTGGATGCCGTATTCAATATGTAGGAACAACAAGTAGGGCCTTGAAAGTTAGGTTTATGGAACATTGTAACAATATAAAGAAAAAATTAACCACCCACTCAGTACCGGTCCACTGTAATAATTGTCCTGATTTTAAACTAGAAACTTTTCTATGCACGGGTTTGGAAAAAGTGACTTTGGATGACAGAGGAGGAGATTTAGTTAAAAAATTGAGACAAAGGGAAGGTTTTTGGATTTTTAATTTAAAAACCCTTATCCCAACAGGACTTAATGTCGATTTTGACATGGTGTGTTTTTTATAACTATCACCATTCTAATACCTTTTATAATTATCACCATTCTAATATTCACTAACAGATATACATAAAAACACTCATTCATGTCATCCATTTGTCTCTTTTATATGAATTTTGTATACAAATTTTTTATTTTTATTTTTACTGTTATTTTGAATTTTCATTGTTATGATTTTTTATTCCTATGGTGGATAATCTATATATGAAATTTCTAGTATGTGTATTTTATAACCATTTGTAATTACCATTTTTTATATATGTGAATTTTTAACGATTTAATTGTTTTAAATTACTTTAAATTATTTTAAGTACGAAATAACTAATGTTTTTTGTTTTCTATTATTTGGATTGACCTTTCCTAATGAACATTGTACTTTTAAATTTAATTTTCGCTAAGAACTGATTGCCTTTATCTCTTTTTTGTCTGTTCCTTATGTATTTTGGGACACTTCCGGGTATACGATCGTGGAACACATATTTGCGTTCCACGAGATACCGGAAGTGATTACACGCATGACGAACATGAAAGAGAGGCTTGGAACTCACGAGTGAAATACAAACGATACGGTACAACATAATACGACGAGATTGGCTACACACAGTTTAAAAGACGGACGGAGAATACTGTAACTATAGACCTTCATTTTTGCCCCTGAGGAAGTTCGGTTTCGGACGAAACGCGTAGGGCGGAGGGACCACGACAGCACTTTATTGAACTTTTATTTATTTTGTTTTATTTAATTGTTTTATATGGTTTTTACCCGGCTTTCTTTTATACTAACTTCGGGAGGAAGGATGTCGACACTGTGATTCCCTAAGTGATTGATATGCTGGATTTCAACCAATTTTCTGTGAGTGCACTCTAATAAATTATATTACTTTATATTCTATTGGTGCACTATGTTTCTCTAATAAGGTCTAAAAGAAGATTACAGATACCCGTCAAGTTTACAAGATCTTTAAACGCCTTCATTGCATTTTTATCCTGTGAGTGCAATTTGTATTAGCGCATTTATGGTGTTTTAATTTATTACACTATATTTTTTTCTATGCTTATTCCTTTCTGTAGATTGTATTTTTTATATTTGCATTAAGAAGATTGAAGGTTCTTCTTACAATCTTACATTTGGTAAATCTATTTTATATATTTTTTTACCTATTGGGGAGCACATGTGTTGTGTGTATATATACGTTTGTTCTATTACAGACACATATTAAGTTTGAACACAGTTGTCTTATACATTACAGAAGAAAAATTCTATCTTGCAAAATTACATTGTATACTCAAGAAGTTCTCAAATATTTAGTCTAGTAAAAAAAGAAGAAAATTCCTGATATAGCCAATCTCTCTTTATTTCAGTCACGCTAGTTTCAATAATATTACAACACTTTCCGTATGAGTGAATACTTTGGTAATTTTTCCTTTAGAGAGTTAACATAGCATATTCTGTATGTTTGCTGTGTGATTTATAATATTATAAAGAATATGGCTAATTATTTCATGTGTTCAGAGTACAAAAAAAAAAAAACCTTAAAAAAATATTCAGCACTTGGAAGCACAAATAAAACAAAGGATTGTATGCTGACCGTATAAACAAAATCTAGATTAGAATGGATACAAATCAGAATATGATACAATTCAAAAACTCCAATTGAAAATAGGGAGATAAAAAATGCAAACTACATAATCGAACGTGCTCTGATGCAATAACAAATCAAACTTTTTTGTTGCTTTAAAATATATAGAAAATGCATCTGTATATATTATGACTATTAACCTGTGTACATTTGTGAACTGAAAAGTGATTTTTTTTTTAATTTTTATAATTTTATTTTCATAAATGATTTCATGGCTAAACAAAAAAACAAAAACAAAAACACAAAACAAAAAAGAAAAAGTGTTTTACACAATATACACATTTCATTACTTACAAAGAGAAATAAGCGTTTTTTTTTTTTATGTTTAGAAACCCGAGATACGGAGGGGGTTAGTAGCACCATGAAAATTTCTCTCTTTTTCAAACCTGCAGCCATGTTATTTTAAACATACTCAGTGCATTTCTTCTTTTAGGTGATGAAAAAAAAAAATGAAAGTGCCATTTCGGTACTGGGAAAAAAACTTCATTTGATCCTTGCCAGAATGCCGGCTTCTCTCTTGGAAGCAAGAGGTTAATCTTTTTCTCAGTCCTTTTGTCAAAATGCACCAGACAATCCTCAATATGGCACTTTGGTGAGGTACATTTGAATTTGTTTAAAACAGTATCTTGTTGTTGTTACTCTTTATCTACACAGTAGCACCATTGTCACAGTGGACAATTCAGACCTAAGGTTTCTTCCACAGTTAGCCAGTTCTCCAAAGTGTTACGTCCTCTTCATACATACTTGGCATCGACTGACGCGTGTTCTTAGATCGCCGGCTTTAAGCGTTTCAGACTGAGGTTTACTGATAATAAATAAATAAATAGAATAAATAATGAGGTCATATCCCACAACTAACAGTTTTAATTACCGGTAATAGAAATGTGAAAAATGCAAGTAAATAACTAAATACCTTTACTGAGCTTTAACTGATTAACATCCTTTAAAATTTGACAAAAGGAAGCACTCATGCAGAGGGATGGATTAGATGTTAATCAAGTTGAGAGTAAATATTACTATACTACTATCCTTTTGTTTACATACACCTCGCCAGAGACAGAAGCAACTGTTTACATGCACAGGTCTAAGGCACATAGCAGTGCTGGACACCTTATTACTTGTGACTAGACTTGTTAACGGTGTGAAATTCAGTTTGGCTAAACCATTTTCCCCAAAAACAGAAATTTGTTTTGTAGACACAACATCGATTTGGTTTGGCAGAATTTCTGTACCGAAAACCCATTTAGGAAATGAATCAGATAAACCAACACTAATGGTTCCTTCAACCCTGAACTCCCAATATATTCTTCTTCATAGTATACCTTGTATACATTTATCTACATACTGCCATATCCCAAAAGCCCTTTTCAACATCATCAGCAACTCTTGTGTTCTAATGGTCAACAGAGTTTTACTCTCATTAAAAATACTTTGAACCTAGGCTTTTGATGTAGAATTAAGGTTGATGAAATATGTCCATACAATCGGCCATGCACACTATATTTTTTTTACTTACCTAAACATTTCAGACATTTCCACAGTAGCCAACCAGAAACTGTATGAATTAGCATAATAATTGCAGGTACCACGCCCGTGACATTCAATAAAAGGAGCAGAACGGAACTCTTCCAAACAAGATCCAGGAGACGCTAATGCTTGACCAGAGCCTTCTGCTCCTGCACTTGTGTGCTGAAAAGGGAAATAAATGAATGAATTAACAAACAGGACCACCAAATGCTGCCACTTATAAGATGTGAAAAACCTAACTAAAATAACTTTTATTAATGTTGTCTGTTAATGTTGAGACTAAATGATCTCATTGGTCTTTGTGACTAATAAATTGCTTCTCTTAGAACTACTTGGTTGAGTGCTTTCTTACATTGTTTTTGTTTTTTCCCAATGCTCTAACGCTGTGATACGTAGATGAAAAATTGCTATCTACTGTACTTCCAAACATTCTACAAACATTCTAATACACTATTATGTAACTGAGATGATGACTAGGTTTTAAACAGTTGTGGTCAACCATATAGTTATTCCAGCAAGAGTCAAATTAAACATACTGTATAATTTGAATTTGTAACTAAAAAGATACGGGTATGTGTTTCATATGATTATTTCTTTAGGAGATAGCTCATACAATTAAAAAACTCTTATCTGGCACTTTTTTTTGCCAAATGAGTTAATTATCTGTGGTGAGATTTCTGTTTTCCTTTGGAACAAATGGACATTCTATTTCAGTTATGTTTGCACTAATTCCTAGGACATTGCCAAAGTGATAGCAAACGGGCAAATTGCATTTTACTCCATATTGTATTACTTTGAGATCCTTATACTTCTATGCAAACAGGGTCGATGTAACAGTAAAGACTATAAAAGTGGAGGTAGGGGGACACCATTCTTTGTGTGAATTTAGTGATTTTCGGGCAAGAATACATTTTCATTTTATGTTGTCAACTTCACAACAATAGTTTTGCAACTGCTACAAACTTAAAAAGGGGTCTAAAGAGTAATGCTGTATTATGTTAGAGGTAGAAGACCATGGTTACCATCATAAATGAGTATCCAATCCATAGGGAGGCCCATCCTTGTGGGCATGGTGGAATCTGAATGGTCTGGCTGTGGATAGCAATGACCATAGCTGGAGCTTCACATACAGTACACCTGAAGAATGAAGAAACACAATGGATGGTTATGTAAGCATTGTTCACTTTTAATTAACTAAATCACAAAGCTAATTGTAATAAACCATGGTACGAAATCTCAAGCAATAATGTTGGACATTGGCCAGGGCTTTATGTTAGGTAGTGGAAGGCAGGTAAGCATATTCACTGATGTCACCATTTTAAATAGAAGCCCTTTTAAAGTAAAGTATAATACATTTTTGTGTAGACGAGGGATGTAGACTTCCATTCCTTAATATCATTGCTGCCCGAGGTGCACTAGTTCAGGCTTAGGTGAGCACCAAAACAAAATACATCATTAAACTTTAGGAAATTAAATCAAATGACATGTACCTATCATATTTATGTAAGCATAAACTTAGACTAGCAGGATAAAATGTCATGGTACGACAAAATCAAGTAAAATATTTGTGTTTTAGTTTGTTTGAATACTTAGAACAACTCTCAGTGTGTTGTGTGCTTGGTTTTATGTTATACAGATATACACTGATCACCCACAACATTAAAACCACTGACAGGTGAATTGGGTAACATTGATTATATTGTTACATTGACACATGTCAATAGGTGGGATATATAAGGCAGCAAGTGAACAGTCATTTCATGTGTTGGAAGCAGGAAAAATGGGTAAGCGAAAAGATCTGAGTGCTTTGACAGGTATCAAATATTAATGGCTAGACGACTGGGTCTGAACATCTTCAAAACGGCAAGTCTTGTGGGGTGTTCCTGGAATGCAATGGTTAGTACCAACCAGAAGTGGTGCAAGGAAAGACAACCAGAGAACCGGTATCAGGATCATGACTGCCCAAGGCTCAAGGATGCATCTGAGGAGTGATGGCTAGCCTTTCTGTCCCACTCTCAATTTGCGACTTATGGAGCTGCGTAGCAACAAACTTGTAAGAGTGTCCATGAACACCCTTGTCCACCACCAAAAGTGCCTTCAATGTGGACAAGGCTCAAGGATGCATCTGAGGAGTGATGGCTAGCCTATCTTTCCCACTCTCAAGAGCTACTGTAGCTCACATTGCTGTAAAACTTAATGCTGGCCATGCTAGAAGATGTCAGAACACACAGTGCATCGCAGTTTGCGACTTATGAAGCTGCGTAGCCACAGACTTGTCAGAGTGTACATGATAACTCTTGTCCACCACCAAAAGTGCCTTTAATGTAGACATGAGCGTCAGAACTGGACCATGAAGCAATGAAAGAAGGTTGCCTTATTTGATGAATCACCTTTTCAAATAGATAAGGTGGATGGCCAGGTGCGTGTGTTCGTTTGCCTGTGAAGAGATGGTAGCAGGATGTTTTATGGGAAGAATGCAGGTGGGTGGAGGCAATGTTATGCTCTGAGCAGGAAACCTGTGGTCTTGACATTCATGTGGATGTTACTTAGACATGTACCATCTACCTAGAGACTGATGCAGACTACACATAACCTTCAACGCAATGGTGTTCCCTAAAATCATTGGCCTCTTTAAGCAGAATAATGCACCCTGCCACACTTCAATAATTGTTCAGGAATGGTTTGAGGAACATGACAAAGAGTTCATGGTGTTGCGATGGCCTCCAAATTCCCCAGATCTCACTCCAATTGAGCATGTGGGATGTGCTGGAATAACAAATTCAGTCCTCGGAGGCTTCACATCGCATCTTGCTGGACTTAACCCCTTAAGGACCAAACTTCTGGAATAAAAGGGAATCATGGCATGTCACACATGTCATGTGTCCTTAAGGGGTTAAAGGATCAGCTGCTAACGTCTTGATGTTAGATCCCACAGGACATGTGCTGAGGTCTTGTGGAGTCCATGCTTCAATGCATTAGATCTACTTTGGCAGGACGAGGGGGACCTACATGATACTAGGCAGGTGGCCTTAACGTTTTGGCTGATAAGTGTGTATTTGTATTTGTTAAATGTGAAAGTTTCTTTCCAGGGTTTCCTTGCTGAAAACCAGAAAACTGTAAACAGAATAATTTTTGTTGGCTAATTCTACAGGTTTGTTAGTGTTTTAATATCCTGGTATTTCCATGCTCACATTGTTTCCCTATCAAGGACTTTATACAAATGTTCTGATATTGTGTGCGCTACAAGTTTATGCTCTTCTACATACGAGGATTATAAACATTGAGAGGATTTATTTGTATCTTTTATTATTTTTGTGCGTTTGTCTATGAGTGTGTAATATTTTTACAATGTGTACTAGAATGACTATGCATTTTAAGTGAAGGGTAACAGCTGAAGCTGTGTATTTACATACACCTTGGCACATAACCATGACAGCAAGGTTGGATTATATGCCAAACAAATTGTCTGCTCCAATGATTTAACCATATGCTGACAAAGGTGACTAATACTAAGCAATGTGATAAACACTTGATCCCGGAAGCAAATGAAAGAGACTTCTTTCTTGTTTAATCAGCCAAGATGTCTTTCTGCCAAAACCTTTCAAAGCCTGAATTTATCACTTTCCAATGAGATGTACGTTTGTAGTGACTATTGTTTTGTAACATACAAGTTAAAAAGAAAGCACTTTATTATTGCTCTTACTTTTTCAAAGGTCTAGATTGCAGAAATATTCTAGAACACTTTCTTAGTGTATGTCCACAAGTGGACATTTATTCACTAAACAGTAAATTGGCAAAGAAAATACCACAAGTTGGAATATGCACGTCAAAAAAGCTCTCCTATTCTACATTGGATTGAAATTCTCCATGTATTACTGTTTAGTGAATACAAGTGATTATAATATGGTTTCGGTTATAATAGACATTTCTACTACAGCACCACAATCCATATAATGATTATTGATGAGTGATAAATATAATGCTACAGATAATGTATTTATAAAGAGGCACTGTAGGCACTATAATTATTTCATTTATTATTATTATCATTATTAATATTATTAATTATTATTATTTATTGAATCGGTTATAGTGTGTGGAGTCCCCAGGCTCTGTTTCTACATTCAGTGTTAAACCATTTTCAAGCAGTATAACACTGAATGAATGTCTCTGGCCACCCACAGCATAGGCCCCACTGGAGGTGTAGCTAAGGCAGAGATTACACACTTCCTTCTGGCCATACCAATTCACATGTACCACTGAGATAGTCTGAATGTTTTCAGATGATAACTTCAGCAAATCTCAGCCACTCATTAAAATCTGTTCTGCCTCTCATCATTTTGGTTATATCAGGTGATGGCAATATCTTTGTATGCTCCTAATGTTCTATCCTGCTATAATCTTACTTCCAACTTGGCTGCACATTTCCTATGTTTATCCAAGTCTGGTCTTGTGGTTTAAAATGTCTCCATAGACCATTTAAGGCAATAACAGTACACAGTTCACCATTATGCATTCTCTTTCTATCATTATGAAATATTCTATCCTACATGTTACAATTTAATAGTATAACTGTTTACCAAGTGTGAGCCAGAGTCCTAGCCCTAGCTTTAGTATTTGAACGCTAATTTTCAGTATTTCTCACAATTCTTCATTTCTTCAAACACTCAGTCTTCATCAACTCGCATTGCGGAGAGAATCTAATCATCTTCAGTGTTTGAGAACTAAGTAAGTTTGGTTTTGACTAAACCTGATTTGGTAATTAAATAACACATTGCAATAAATCCTCTTAATCCTGCTTTCGCGTTAGTATTCATAAGTAAGTGTAGTTTGTGATATGTGGAGGGAGGTAGGCTGTCAATTATCAAACAGCACCGGGAGTTAATAATGTTATAGTGCATGTGTGACATCAGCACATATTTATTTATATATATATATTGTGTTGCTTAGTGAGAGTGACAGACTGTTTCTGAGAGGCCTTTGTGTATAGATTATATTTATTTCCATTTTATACATGAGCTCTGTTACTAACAAAGTCACCACTTTTTTGATCAATTTTAAAATGTAAGTGGCAAAAATTAAACCATGACATTTTCTTACCGACTAATAAATGGCTGAATCTCTCTGCCTCTTAGAGGCGCCATGTTCATTGGCATTGGTTCTGGTGTTGAAAGCCAATAGGAGTAATCATTTCGTGAAGCAAAATTACACACATTATTGATGTTACAGAACATAAAAGGCATGGTGCTGAACCGACGAAGACAGCTACCAGCGGTACCTGCGGAAAAATAAAATAATCGCTTAATACGTAACTTAAGATGTACATATGACAGCTATCTATAGAATTGATCACACAATAGATTATATTCATTAAGACAAAATTCTGAAAAGAAAGCCAATTCCAGCAGGATGCACAGGAGTGGTAGTTTCCTTCTCCCACCTCCACCCCTTCCCCAACCAGAATGCTGGTTGATCTCCTGGCATGGGTGTGAAGGCTTCTGATGCCGGTTCAGGCTGCTCATGCACCAAAAGAGTCAGTAGGGGAAAAGTGTATTTGTGCAGCAGTAGGAGGGATATGGGAATGGATGGGTGCTGCGGAGGAAGCTAATTTCTGCTAATCTTAATTTTGCAATGAGTTAAGCCCCCTTGTCCAGTTCTGTCACTGACTCCCTACAGAAATCCAGTGCAGCAGAGATGAGAAAATATCTCTCTCTCTCTCTGTAGATTTTCAAACGCGCAGTGACAGTGAAGAGCATGAGGTGTCTTACATTGCAGGGATAAATCCACCTCTCGTAGAACTCCGGCCCTGATTCAATACTTTCCAATGGGGAAGCTTGGGTATGCACAAGGCAAATGGGCAACACACACCTGTATTTTACTAGGAACAGGGACACTATAGTGTTAAGAGTGCAGGTTTATATATCTAATGCTTTAGTGTTCCTTTAACTGGTGAATGTAGGTAGATACATTGGAAGGAAAAGGCAGTTAACTGGTAGAGGGATGTGGATATATAAAGGTTAGTTGGTAGATATGGATATATAAACTGGAAATGGAGATGCTTAACTGAGGAATGTGGATATATAAATTGAAGAGGGTTAAATGGCAGTGAAATGTAATCATATACATTGAGGAGTAAGAGCGTTAACATATAGTTGAATAAGGATATAACAATTAGAAAGGGCTACATTATGTTGTATGTGTCTCAGAGCTGCACTGCAGCGTATAAATGAGTGTATCACAGTGCTCCACAGCAAAAGAAACAACACACAGTAATGTGAAGTGTTTATGAGAGTCGCTGTGGGTACAGCAGGTGTGTGTAGGGGTGGGGGAGGTTAGTATGACACGTGTTGGGTCAGTTCCACAGTTAGAGGTAATAAATAGGATTTTTATAATCTGAATACATTCATTATGTGTGACTCATAGAATAAGTTGGGGTTTAGGGAAAAACTTAGCATGAGTTACAGAGTGGGATTTTGGACGGGTTTAAGTAATTATAAGTGGAAGGGGGCATTAAGTTTACCCATGGGCTGAAGCCCCTTGTTTTGAAGATACCTAGCAACACTACCTCTCCAACTCCCCAATATAACAAGTTGTCCAAGAATAGCTGTTTATTAGTATGTTAACATATTAGAAAGAGAGACTAATAGACAGATAAACATATAGTGCTCTCTTTCACCGTACTTGTATCTATATATTTTTAAACATATAAAATAAAATTTTCTTTAAACACACCAGCTACAGCAGTGGCCTAGTGCTTTATACATAGCCTTTTTTTTTTTTTGCTAGAGTCATATGGGTTTGGTTCTGTATGAACCAATATATCTAGAAACGGCTAAATGTTTCAGCCTTTTTGAGTTTCAGAAAATGTGCAGCTTGCTATTGGCTCATAGCAAGGCATCAGTTTTAAGAGGCTTGTCGAATTTTTTCACTATAATTTTGGTAGGTGATAAAAGTATCACACATCTATTGAATGTACAAACAGCAGAATCATAAGTAAATTGTTTGCACCATTGATGTATCTAGAAACAGAGAGAGAGAAAGAGTGAAAAATAGAGGCAACCCTATAGACAGACAGGTGGATGGACAGCCCAACGAACAAGAGAAATCACTAAAGTTAACCATGAAAAATGGTGCGAGTGGTATTCTAAATGTTCTCACCCAAGTCCTGGCCATGTGCTCTCTCATTTCCCTGCACATACAAAAGAGAGTATCCATCGTATATCCTGGTAGTACCCATTGGGCAGTTTGGCGAATCCATGGACTGGCTGTGCCGAGTTATAAGGAACCCATGAGCTACTGAACCTGCTCCAGGAGGACCAGGCGGCCCTTGTAATCCATCTGGACCAGGAGGACCCTGGTTTCCTCTAAATCCTTTAAAAATTGAAATGATAGAAAGAAAGAATAGTTACCATAAACATATATGCATCAAGCTTACACTCTCTAAATCAATACAGTTTTACATCAAGGTATAACAAGGCATCAAGGGTCTCTTTTGATGCCTTGTTATAAAATCCAGTCACCATCTAAGTTGACAAGCCATTTAAACAAGACAACAGGGTGCTGGGATCGTTGATTTATCTTGATCCAAGAGACAATTACTTTGAAAATGATTATTTATTCACCTAAACTTGTAAACTGGTTGGCATGTTTATGTTTGTGAATAACCACAGAACATTAAACCTACTCAACAAAAAAAATACCATTGCAATGTATGTTCAGGATGCTATGGGAGAACTATTCTCTCAGTTACTCGTTAGCTAAGTAAGTAAGAAACTTGTAAAATAATTTATATATATTTGTTTATTTGTAATTAGATTTCTTTGGTTCTTGTTAAATAACTCCATGTTCCTACGTCAGTACAACCATTTGTTTAAAATGTTTTTCATGATAAACCTTGTCTAGGCTATGAATTATTTTCTCCATTTGGCTGTCCTTAGTCACCCGTTACATGTTTTTATTCATATGTCTAAAAAATTTTTGCTAAAATATACCATTGATTTATTGGCAACTAATAAGCAAATAGTTTTTTGCTTTGTTTTTGGTCTGTAAATAATTTACAGTTAGATGAACATTAAAGTGCTGAAGTTAGCAAGGAATTGCTAAAAATAAGAATACATTTTTATTAAAATGTTTAGGAAGTGGAACGTGTTGCCTTCATTTACTATGCCAGAAGAAACTACACCCAACTACAACCTGTTAAATTGTATTGATTAAGCTTTTACTTTCAAAATTATGGTGCAACATGTACATGTAAAATCGATAATAGGTTATTTGTAAAGAACTAGGAAATCTCACCTGGTTGACCTGGTTGACCCTTGTCTCCCTTGCGTCCTGATTGGCCCTCAAATCCAGGAAGTCCATCTCTGCCTGGATCTCCTGGAGGTCCAAGAGGTCCTTGCAGGAAATAAAGAAGAAAGAACTTTAAGGTTGGTCTTCTCTATATACTACTATAATTACATTAAATAGATATGGACAGTGTCACATGAATCAATTACACTTAATAGTATTGTTTCTATTGTGTTACCTACTTTCAAATTTTGTAGAGACATACAGCTACTGGACTCTATTCTAATATACACGTGCTATTTTCAATTTGTACTTCAGTTTAAGTCATTTTTATTCAAACAGTTCAATTAGCACTTAATTTGAAAAGGGTCCAAGAACTCCTGAATTAGTTTGTACATCTTTGGCACTTGTTTACCTGGCAATCCTGGTGGTCCTGGTGGTCCTGGGGGTCCATTGGATCCTGGGCGACCTGGAGGGCCTGGTAGTCCAGGTGCACCTTTTATCTCACGAATGTCACCCCTAGGTCCTGGAGGTCCAGGCAAACCTGTCATGTGGAATACAAAAAAAACATACATAACATCCTAGCAATGGAAACACAATGGTTTTAGTTTACGTTTGAGAGTGTGTCCATTTGTAAAAAGATTTTACCATCACCTGAGTTTCAGACAAAACATATTGTTATATTTAAACAAGTCTGAGAAGATTAAGAAGATTAAGTCTTCTCACCTTGGAATCCTGGGCTTCCTGGATCTCCTTTCAAGCCTGCTAAACCTGGAGGTCCACTTGGTCCTTTCATACCTTAAATACGTATTTAAAAAGGTAAGACAGTAAGATAATTGTTTTTTTTTTTTTTTCTTGGTAACAACAAATTTTGGATGAAAGATTTTTGGAGTCATGCAACTCCAAATACACTATATGAGTTTATCAGTGTTCGTTCAGAGGAAGATTTTACCTGGGAATCCAGGGACGCCAGGAACACCCTGATCTCCTTTCATGCCATTAAGACCGGGCCTTCCAGAGTCACCCTAAAAATTGGAAAATTATATTACCTTTCTAGTTATCATAGGTAAACACAGCAAAACTAAATCTGTCTGTTTGGACTAACACTAATACACAAGAAAAACAGAATATTTTTCTACACTATAAAAAAAACACCTACCGGGAAGCCAGGTGTCCCTGACTCTCCTTTACTTCCAGGGAATCCAGGCTGACCAGATTGTCCAGGGTTTCCTTTCTCGCCTTTAAACCCTCCATTGCCTGGTGGTCCACGTGCTCCTTCTTGGCCAGGAGGACCTTCATAGCATCACAAAAATGTTAGCATGACAAATTAGAATACAGAAGAACATTTTTAATATGTGAATGTATTCTGAATTATATTTTTAATATTTAGTATATGTAACTGGACTTTACTTTGATACAGTGCTCTCCTGGTTTCATGCAGTGCTGACAAGATGTGCTCAACATACAATAAAATATGCTACACGTATTACAGTTACAGTACATTAGTGGTGCACCTAAGTGCCATCTAGTACAAATTTGGTTTAACTGGCTACTAATTCCCACAAGGCTTACAAAGCATAGCATACAAGTCCAAACTTTTTTTTAAGGGAAACTATGATACTTTAGGTATCACACTGGGTTATCTCATTTACAGAACCATGGCATTTCAATATGATGATCTTTTAATTAATACAAATAGTATAAATAACAATTAAATGTGATATTAATATTGCATTTTTATTTTACCATTTTGATTGTTTATTAACGCTAGTAGTAGTTTTTTTAAGTATATTGCAAGTTCAGTTGATCACTAGATGTTTCATCTTTATAGAGGCAGGTCATTTAGACTAAATGCAGTTTGTTAATTGATAGCAATGCACCATAATTACATGATAGCCCAGCTGTGTTACAAACAGCAGGAACCATGCTAGGGGGGTCTTCACAGAAGGTATGGTGCATGATTTAACAGTGGCCTTATTCAGGGTGCCGGGCTGCAAAACAATATCCTGTTCCAAGTATGAAAACTAGCATATATAGAAGGATCACCAAGAGGAGTCTGTGCTCCTGGTATATCATGAACTAACTTGATTTTAGTGTACTATATATGGCCTCTGTCACGACAAGAATGTGCAATTAGGAGGGATGTGCAAAAATTCAAAGCAGAGTGCATTATGTTGCATTAACATGGCACCCAGGGTAATGCATCATTCTTGTGACTGCTGGGCCAATTGTTGGAACTGCACCAATAAACTGCATATCTGTTTAGGATATTGATGTCATTAAACCCAGTGTAATATAACTTTGCTATATTCAATATCAATGTAATGTAATAGACTGTATCAACAATGAATTCCAGAAAAATACCATGATTCCAAATGTACTAACTTTATCATAATAATGTCACTGCTGTTGCATCATATCTACCATATTTAAATAACTGTCACAGTGGTCATCATTTTGCTTTTTATTAGGTCGATAAATGTACATTTGCTAAAAAAAAAAAAGGAAGGAAGGAAGGATTTATCAAAGCTTTGCTTCAGTTTGAAATCAACGAAACAATTACTGTCAATGTTCAGCTAGCTGTTAAAGGGGACAACAGAATATTAACCACAGAGCTGGATTACAGCACTTTGTTAGAAATGATCTATTCCTAATCCTTGTTTATATCTTGATTCTTACCCCACAATGAACGAAATCTGACAGTCATGAATGCAAAAATCTCAACCTATTTTTCAAGCCTGTAGGACTCCTAGACATTCTGCTATGTCTGAAGGGGTCCATAAATTCTCAGCTGTTTGAACTTAATTATTTTTTAAATTGTATTGTTCAGCATGGTCAGTTCATTAGAGGGTAATTTACTAAACTCTAGATTTATAGTCAACAGGTTTCATGTAAAACTGTTTTGAATAGTTCTGGGACCTGGATCTTGAGTGACATGCATCTGCCACCATCTATAAAGAGCAAAACAAACTAGCTTATGGTAGTCTGTTATATAGGCATTTCTAAGCTGATCAGTATTTGACTTTAATAATTAAAGTTAAATGAGCACCTATGGACTGATGGATGGATGGACGGACGGATGAATGGAAAGTCAAATATATAGATTACTCAAGAGATCAGTCAATTGATAGATAGGTAATTTGTTTTTATATTTTTTTTGACAAAAAGTTCAGATAGTCTGCATTTTGTTGTCTAGTTTGGCCATGAAAAACATGGAATAAAAGCACAATGAAAATAATTAGAGCCAGCAGTTAGTAGGCCTACATCAGCCACCATGCAACCTATGTTAGGTATGACCACAGCTGGAAATTGTCACTCAAACTTACAAGGCATGTATGATTTTATGAATGTGAAACCTCAAGGTACACAAACAACATTTTCCCTGGTTAATTTTACTTGCACAGTACAAAAAGGGTCATCACAATAAAGACGTTACTTCAAACCTCATGAGAGTGCAACCTATTATATCTTGTGATAGCAAGATCTCAAATGCGTACAAAGCTTTGATAGAACCTTTTTCCACACATAGAGGTGAGACAAAAACATGTGTGCTCCAGAGAAACAGGCATGCACTTAAAGATGTTGGTGCACTAGGGTCTAACCTTGAGGACCTGGGAGTTCACCAATGCCCAATGATCGATGTTAGAAAGGTCACACCACACAATACAAAACAAGATCACCGGTTAATATGCATTCAATAGTAAAATCATCAACAAAGGCTGCACATAGCAAAATATCTGCCATAGTTTTAACAATGTAAAGCATGTCTGCAGGGATGAGCTAAGGGGATTGTGCATAGTGTAGTACACCTACTTGTCTAGCAGTCATGTGGATTCTTGTTACAGGCACCCACCTAACTAGCTTGGTAACAGCATTGGTGGCTCTAACTAGAACCGACTGTCTCTCTCACCAGCCCAAATTGTTCCATCTTCTTTCATGCACCCTGTCACAGACTACTACGCTGGCACATACCAATACCATCACCCAGTCACATTCAATCTGTCACATATCCCCATATAGTCACATTCCATCGCCCACCTAGTCACAGTCACCTCACCCACTGAATTACATATTTGTAAACCCAGTCACGGGCCTACCTATAGCCATTGTCACCCATCCTGTCACATCTTACCCATCATCCACCACACTGTTTACATACCTCTACCCATCTTGCATCCTATCAACCCACCCAGTCACATAGCTCCCTACACCAAAATCTATATCTCTCAACCAGTGCAGGCAAATTCAACTACCCACACACATACTATGTCCTACATAATCATGTTTAAGCTCACATACACACTCATACACACATTATATATAAAGTTACATACAGATATTTTAAATGGACACCTTTGGGCAAATTCAGGACATTGGGAACATTATCTGCAGTGATAAGGTTAATCATCATTACTAATGACCTAAGTTTTTTAGGACTATGTTTCTTCCTATGAGGCATAGGATGCATGGGAACTATCAAAGGAGCAGATATATAAAGGGAGGGGAACGAGTTGTGGACATCGAAGAGCAATTTAACCTCGTCCATACAGGGCATTTAAAAGCCATGCACCCAGGTGTAAGTGACCCCTAGCTCACCCCTGCATGCCTGGACACAAGGCTATACTGATAATTATATGTGAATTAAACATAGTCACTTTAAATGCTAAATATTAATGGTTCCTTTTCATAATGCATTCATTGACAAGAGGGTACAATCTGAATGTTTATTAATTTTCAGAAATAAATAAAGGGTCTTTGGTAATGTTGTTTATGACATTAAACAGATGCCACTTTAGTTTGGGCCAACCCACATCTTTCCTAGGATAACTGAACTTGTTTTCTGAAACTCCCAGTAAGAGTTACATTATTATTTTTAAGATGTGGTTATCTTTATTCACAAATGTGTGACCACTGATATAATGGCATACATAGCCTACCCATCTCATTTAGCTTATGTTCATGAACTCTCATTTACAATAGGAATAGATGTCACCCAAGTTTTATCTTACTTTTTTGTGAAAAAGCTTTATTTTTTTTGTGATGTTTTGCACTTTGTCTGTGAAGATCCATTATGTGGACATAATTGACAAACCTGAATGTTATGCAAACTTCATTGTGTAGTTTAATTTCTTTACATATTGACAAATGGGTATTTCAACTCTACTAGTGCTTATTGTAAGATGGAGGATGGGGCAATATGCAATATTCGGAAGCAGCGAGCAAACAAGGCATTGCTCTTTCTGGGCATGGAGATAGCATGGGCAGGAAAGGCATGGCTGAGTTGACTGCAGTGTCAATGAATGGGTTATGCCAATGAATACAATAAATGTTCCTGATCAATTACAATGTTTCAAAAGTAGCATTTTAAATTTGCTTTCTAATTTACACATCACTTTAAGCATCACAATTATTTACTTTTAAACACAGTATTAGACACAAAAATCTTTAATAATGTCAAAGTTTGCCAGGTCTAATTCATTTTACAATTTGGCCATATGACACAAGGGGTTGGCAGTCATAGGCTAAATGGCCTTGTTGCCACAGCTGCACAGAAAGGATTGTGTGTTATACACGCCATCTCGCCAATTTTTCTGAACTGTCACTGACTTACATATGCTGAGACACATACAAGAACAGAATTCCTGGCACAGAAAATCGATTAGCCACCTATGGAATGCCGTGGAATGACATGTTTAAGCAATGACTATACAACAAGGTTAAGGCAATTGTTGTCACTCCAGATGTTGTGGACTACATCACACTTGATGCTTTGCCAACATTTCAGCTATAACTGCATAATAGGTGATGTGGTCCACAGCACCTGAAGTTTGCCTACCCCTGCTATACACACTACCAGGCTTCACTGCTTATATACCTCCCATCCACCAACATTGTGTGGAACTCATAGACAGCAAGGGAAACTTTGCAGATATAATTGAACACACTAATTGAACACACTATATTGAACACACTTTGAATAACAAAACCTGATGTGTTTAATTGCTGTTATTTAGCAATCAACAGGTATTTTATGTGTAGGAACTACACCTTTATATGCTGGAATATCTTTCAGTATTGTGTTCCTCACCAACTGTAACAGAATTTGATGATATTCCTATGGGTGCACTGGTATGAATGCTTCATTGATAAACTCACCTGTGCTAATGCATGGATTTCATGAAATTCTGGGCAGTTGGTGAGTGTTGAAGACAGTAGATTAAAAGTACAACGGAACATTTAGCATAGATTTGTTGGGACTTAGTAGGGAATCCAAGTAACAAATTGAAAATGTTCTGTTTCAAAATTAAACATTGGAAGGTCACTTGGTATTTCACCAACAAGTTAATTGTTGGGGATTAAAAGTGAGGTCAATGTCATTTCCACATGTAAAATTACCAAACTGAAAGCATATATGATGCAGATTAGTTTTCCATTTCACTTATTTCAGCTTACAATTTAAAATAAACTTTCAAACCATTTTGAATTCCTAACCATTCTCACTTTAGTAAATATACTGCTGGTATTATTTACTGTCCATTTTTCACTAGTACCATTCAATATTGTTCATTTTAAGATAATTATTTTTGCACATTATGAAAGCAATATCACAGCCCCTTTCAACCTATCACAGCCCCTTATTGCCATAGATTGATATTGCTAAAAGAAAGTGATATTGCCTTAGACATGCCTTAGTATAGTGGGGATAGGGCTATGGGAAGCTAGGGATGCTCTTTTAGTTTTAAACGGTTTGAAAATGGTTTAACACTGACAGGGAAAGTGCCGGGAGGAGGGGTTGGCGGGTACTTTAGACACTACAACCAATTCAATAAAGTTAAATGGTTATATTGTGTACATTGTTCCTTTATGATCAGCTTAACTCTGGTTCTCCTAAAAGTGAGAGATGTATCAGGGCGTAGGAAATCAGGCCTGGCTGTATGCTAAATACTACACCATTTGATAGCTGTAATGGTGGAAGCCACCGCAGAACAAATTCAGCGACCATCTTTTAAATAATAATAATCTATTTCTTAGCATTGCATACATTCCTTTAGAATTTCTATGCCAATACTAATTGTTGATGACTGGAGAAGCCAGGTCCCTTACTATTTGGGTTAGTGTCCCATGTACCCCAAATTCCAGCCATATTAGTGTCATGCTGAACTCTTATGAGAGACATCAACAGTTGGTTGTTGACCATATGACTGAATGTACTTTTCACTAATGTTATAAGACAATAATTTCAATTAGGGACATCCAAAAATACAGATTTCATGACACTGGTTAAAGCACAGCTTTGAAATTTGCATGATGTGTTGGAGTCTCTAATTTAAATAGAGATCTGACAGCCTCACTCTAATTAACATCAGACAAGCAGACGAAAATGCAAATTCGTTATGATTGAATATGATTACATTTTTTACATGTGGTGCATAGCGCAGAGACAGTTCATTGTTCCTGAAAGATAAAGGTTTGACAAAAACAGTGGGACAGCATGCAAAGACACTTTACACCATTAACCCTACAATAAGACATAGTGGTTATGGTGCATATAGTGCCCATGTAAAGCAGTTCTTGAAAAAACATAAATACTGTTAACAGTTTCATGCATAACTTAATAACTTATATTACACTTACGAATAACTGTAATTAAGGTTGCCAGATCTTCTTTAGAAGGGACTTTTATTAAAAAAATATATATACTTCAGAGCTGTGCTTTAACCAATAAAGATCTGAAATATGCACATTTTATAAGCATGTCTTATTAGCATGCATGATCTTTCAACCCTATGATCTGGCAACCCTAATAGTTCTGTGCTTTAGCCTCATAAAATGAACAATAGGCTAAAACAATGTAGGAGGGTATGCCAAGTCATTTCCCTGTTTCTTTGTTTTCTTTTTAGTTAATTTCCCTTTGCCCATTCTAGAGTTCCCTATACACTCTAGGAGGGTGACAAACAGGGCTGCATGAAAGGCTAAGTCAGGAGAAGCAAGAGGATTGCGGCACTCACAACGTCAATCCTTAAAAGTTAAAACGGAACTTTTAATCGTTCAATGATAAAATCAAAACATTTATGACAGCAGCTGACAACACCAAGCCCAAAAATGAAAGAACTCCAGATCACCATTTTAATAAGGGAGTCTGTTAAATAATTTAGGACTGTATGTTTGTCAATATAACCCTGAAGCATCTCATAGTCATTCCTATATTGTAATCATGAACTGACGATCTGACGTAAGACAATTATGCCTGGATTCCAACACTTTACCTGCATGTTGTATTTAAGTCAAATATGAAAGTGGTCAAGTGCTAAAATAGTAAATCTGTTTAATACACAAATTACACCTGCTGTGTTTTTCTGGGCACGGTGGCACTTTATAGAGGATACATTTCCATCCCTGCATTATAGTAGCCGAATTGCAAACAAACCAGTGGAATGTTGGTCCACTCCTCTTCAATAGCTGTGCGAAGTTGCTTATTGTCATTAAGATGGGGGTGGGTGGTGCCAGGGCAATCAAGCAGGTAGTGGTTATGGTGCTGGAAGTGTTATTTTAACTCAGTATGCAAAGTGTATGCTTAATAAAATTTGTCTCAACATCCATTTCTGGGTAAAACATATATAAAATATCCTGAACCATGAACCAGATTCTAAAATCAAAATGTAATTATATCGTCATTTTAGCCAATAAGAAATGGAGAACACTGGCTACAGGGATTCAATCCACTACAACAGATTAGATTACACATCCAAAGATGCCATGACTAAATGATAGCAGCTGGCTTTGGTTTTCAATGACTGGGTTAGCATTCTAAGAAAACTCAACAAACTACTGCTTCACTTTTTCTCCCAGAACACAATACCTCAAAACAGGCATTTTTATTTGAAAACAGAAATATTACCTAAAATGTCTTACATTTAATTGGCTACGTCTGTAATATACACATATGCTGGTAATTCAGCTAAACAACACACAGATCTCTTTTCACATGTTATATAAACCTGTTTATGTGAATGACAGAGTCACGTGAAATAACTCGTATATGATTCCTGGATTTATTTTTCCCTTTGAAGCAGAGAGAACAGGATTGATCTTTATAGTTTCTATCTGTGAGTGATTGAATACTGAGCTAGAATCAGAGTACATAAAGATCACATAGATAATATGTGAGACATTCCCTAGTCTACCAGAAGGGTTAATGAGAATGGTTGTTTATTCTACGTGCTCGCAAATAGCCCTTGCTTCCTCAGCCAGACTTGGCCTGTTTATGTATATATCTATAACACTCTCTTCTCAGTGGTCTGCGAAGGAACCTGTGGGTTATTGAGTGTTCCACTGAGTAAATCACGTACCGTACCTTACGAGGTGAAACTGTGCCATATAATTCCATTAGCTGGGTAATTTACACAAACTAATTATAGCAATTACTGGAGCCCAGGCTCTCTGAAAAAATGAACGTCATGGCATAATACCTATTTCTTAGAGCAAATGTAATGTTTCCAAAGCTACCCACAATTCCAAATAGAACATATAGTTCTTTCCCTGTCAGTTGACAGGAGTAGCTGACCTTGCTAAGTATCTTGTATGAAATATTCAATTTGGCATTCCTCTACTTTTATGGATTTGCTGGCATAGCTCTCACATAGCTTTTTAAAGTCCCACCAGGCTTTGACATTTCGCAATAAGAAAATTAAACTTGCTTTCATGGCTCAGTATTTATGTGTATAACTTGCTGTACAATAATCTAGTGATGATTGACCTTTGACATTCCATTTTTGTGGGACACATTATCCATGATGCTCAAATAGTAGTTTAACATTGTAAAATTCCTAGACCACAACAGTGAGACTGCCAAAGTTAATCACCATTTTGCCAAATTCAGCAGAGCCTAAACTGTTGAGCCCACAAATGTTTTATGTTATGGAAGCCCAGAGAGGCAATGTGTGTATAATATATTCCTGATTTGTTATCACGAGGAAACAACTTGCTGTCTTGAGAAAACAACAGTTTTGGATGCAGTCAGTTGGAGGAAATAACTTGGCATACCCTATATACTTCCATAACCTTGTGCTTTAGTAAAACCATTGATTTGAACCATTATTTTGCATGCAACATCTAGGAGTTAAGGGCTGACCTTCAGGACCTGGGATTGAGACCACAAGTCAAAAATCCATTCCATATTGACCATTAGATGGAGAGGGAAAACATCAAGATTGTTAGAATAAAACAACAAATCCTAAGTTCGGGCTACATTTTATATTCTGTGACCCCAAACCATAAGACCAAACTATTATATGTGCTAGAAGAACATAAGGAAGTCACGTGCCAGTATCTAAATTGAAAAAGTAACACAAAAGATGCACGCCATCTGCAACGAGCAACATTAACGTAAATCAGCGTAGGAATTAAAGTCCATTTACAGAATCTAATTTGAATTATGCGACTTTGTAAAAAAAAAAAAAAAAAAAAAACTCAATTGACACACTTCACATAGCATGCATGGTGTAAGTACTTTAAATGTTATGGTTAAAATTACACGTTAATCTTTAAATAAATTATTCAACTTTTTGTTTATGTTGTTATTGTTGAGTGCTGAAACCTGAATGTATGCAGTATTTTTCACAGGGTTCCATTGGCACGTGGGACAAGTAGGCAAACTGCTGACTTCCACAAAACACTGATAATAGTTTGGTTTATCCACATTAGCACATGCACAAGTAAACAAGGTAGAAGGCTTCTTTCCCTCGATGCATGCAGAAAATACCAGGCTTACAAGGAGAGCATGACTGAGCAGGGATGTGCTAGCACTTTCTCATTTGACGGGACATTGTTGTTTTTGCGATAAAAAGTCCTGGTAGGTAATATAGGGACAGCAGATTAGCAAGTGTCACACTTGTTAAGTATATAAAATAGGGCATCATAATAGTTGAGAATTTAAAAATACTATTAAGAATTATATTAAATACTTAGTGTAATGTTAAATAGTGTTGAATTATGTTATTTTTTTAGGTTAATTTATTTTTATTCATGTTCACATCTTTAATGAAGTCAATCTGTACCCTTTATATGTTCATAGTGCATTTCTAGACTGTATGGAATTTGTTAATTTAATTAAAACTATGGAATTTTCATAAGAAGGCCACAAGTCGATCATAAACCTACGATGTTCTGCATACAGAATTCTATAGTGCTCTGCATGGATGATGTAAAACACAACTACTAAAAAGCAAAGCACGGAGCTATTTTTTTTTTTAAACAACGATAAATAAAATCTTATCTTGACATTGTCATGATAATATGGAATGCTGGAATCAAAAACTATCCAACCACCTACAATGCTCTCAGTCATCTTCTCCTTGTATGAGATGAAACACAAACATAATTCCTGAAACAGATATGACACAGAAGATGAAAGACTGATGCTCGGTGGATTCCATCTGCTAATGCAATGGGATGAACTCAATGGGAGTGCAAACATGAAGTTCAGACAAAAGGACCAGTGTTCAAATTTACTCATGCTACAGTGACCCCCTGGATTTGATTTCATGGTGTTGAAGACAATGATTTTTGTTGACACATGTGCCCACTAGATTCACCGACTCGGTGACCAGAAACAAAAGAACTCTACTACCACAGGCTGTGATGAGGATGACGGTCGTGCTTACTAGCTCATTTCAGTGATATCATGCTGGCATTTTCAACAACCCAAGTGCTCTGCATTTTGCTGACAGCTTTTAGCTTTTCACTGCATTCATTTAATCATATGCTGTTTTATAGTGTGCTGTTATAAGGCAAAGTAATTGCCCAGAAGACCTAAACAGTAGTCTCTGTTTTAGGATAAAGTTTTTGGAATAAGGAAGATTTATCATTTCAGATTCAGTTTCCCAGTAATGGGACAACAAAATTATTTGGAAAATTAGATTATAATTTGAATAGCAACTGAGTTTTGGGAAATTTAACCACTTGATCTGTAACTATCAATGATGACCACTGAATTTACCAAAAGGCTGGCAGCAAAAGCATCCCCGTGTGAATTCCTGCTGAACGCGCTTTGTTTTCCTTTACCTGGTCTTCCAGGTGGACCTACAGGTCCAGAGTTCCCCTTGGGGCCATCTGTTCGAGGTCCTGGTGGACCAGGTGGTCCTGTTGGTCCTTGAAGGCCAGGGTTGCCTGGATAGCCAGCATCTCCTTTGAGTCCAGGGGATCCAGGTGCTCCAGAAGATCCCGGGAATCCAGCATCACCCTTTGGACCTGAAAATAGATTAATAATCTTACTGTAAAAAAAGTGGGATACCAATGTGGATTCAGTAGCACACACATACTAGACCATAGGATCTACAGAAAATCCTATGCCTAGTAACAAGATGAGATTTTATGATGATAAACGAGATGATTTCTCAATAGAACAGTTAAAGCATACAATTTCCTGCTTAGTATATTTCACAGTTCATACCTTAATGTTTCAGTGCAATACACCATTCTCTTTTTTACATATTTCCCAAATCATAAATGAATTTGACAACATGACAGGAGGCTTCTTATGTTGCATTAACTTTCTTTACTAACTCCATAGCAGCAAAGAAAAAACAGGTGAAATAAAGAACCAATCAGAACACAGTGAGAGTGTATATAAGGGAAAGCATATCCAAAGCACTGCCTCTCTCTTTCTGCACCATCACAAGTCAGGTAGGAGTACTTGTTCACTGTTTCTGTTTTAAGCTGAACCTATTGTATGTGATTACTATATTTTCCTTTACGGTGGGGGTGACGGGGGCTATCCTTTATCTCTACCTCTCTTATGGGGCTGTCTATTTCTTTTCTTATTAGGATTCTGTCCCCTCTCTCCCCAGGCCCTCTTTTCCCCTAAGGCAGTCTATCCCCTCCCTCCCCCGTGGCTACGTTCACCACTTTCCAAGTGTTTCCCGTGCCGTTCACACAGACTTTAGTGCGTACGTGCAGGTAATTCTGTTGTTTCATGCATATAGGCAAGAACGGGTCAGTTGCGGCTTTTTTCCCCCCCATTCGCGCCTATTCTTGTGCATAGTCGTTCGGTGGTTTGCGCACAAACTGGACATTCGCGGCTGGCCGTCGCAGGGTTTCCCATTCGTATACAGGCATCTTTCAGGATTCGGTAGTTTATGCGAATGGATTGTTCGCGGATTTCTCAGTTCGCGTCTAAAAACATTAATTTTTAGTTTCGTATGCTTTCCCACAAAAGCGTTTCTTGGGCTTTCAAGCACCATTTTAGCCCTGGTTCTCACGAGACCCATGGCAGCCATCTTGTTGGTGTTAGTTGTGGATTTCACTCCCATCACGAAGAGGCTCTGTGATTTTGTTTTTTGCTCTCCAGCTGTGCTGTGCATACTGTCAGGGACCTGGTCAGGTTGGTGTTATACCCCTAGGGAATGGGATTGCCAGTCAGGTATACCCTAGTATTCTGGCAAGGGTATCCTATTTGGGTACTACCCAGAGTGCTGCTGAGCGGAATCCGTATTTGCAATTCTGGTTCCCTGGGTGAGCCCCAGTGATCGTAATAAGAGTCTGCTTAATTGCGTTATGCCATTAGACTGTGTGTAAGTTAAGGCCCACGGCCAGGAAGAGGGCACGCCCATCAAAATGCCATTGGAAGGGTGAGGGCTCCAGGTAGGGCCCTGGCAAGGGTAAGGCGCCCCTCAAGCGCATTAAACGCCCAATGCCTATTGCCCACCCTCCCTTTCAGGATGATTCCTCAGACGAGGAAAAATATGTGCCTCACTCCCTCTCCACTGTGGACGAGTGGCAGGCAGAGGTCTCAGACTCTGACGAAGGTGATTGAGGTTTGAACGCCTACGTCAGGGAGACCTTTCTGCATGAGCCCCAGAGTAAGGAGGATG
The DNA here is from genome assembly GCF_036172605.1 of Pelobates fuscus. Classification (NCBI taxonomy): domain Eukaryota; kingdom Metazoa; phylum Chordata; class Amphibia; order Anura; family Pelobatidae; genus Pelobates; species Pelobates fuscus. The sequence goes on along the minus strand of NC_086325.1, from coordinate 85,567,659 downwards.
CAGGGACGACGTCCGCTACTTAGGAACAGTAGGTTTTCCTGGATGCTACGGGTTAGAGGATTTTTGACTCCAGGAACATCAGGCATCCCCGCTCTGGGGAGTGGACTCAACAGAACACCTCCTTAAGTTTATGCATTTTTGGATACGGAAGCCCCTGGACAGAGACGTCCGCAAGCAGATGAGGACAAATTTTCCCCAGGACTGATAAAGTACCCTGAGTTTGACCAGCTCATGCTGGCATTTATGGCACGTGGAGGTCGTGACCCTCACAAAGGGGTCGAAAGGGACTTCAGGGGAGCACAAAATAAGCTCCTGGACACAATGGGGCCACTGGCCCATGTAATGTACCTGGCGGATGACGTATATGCCCGGGCTGACTCTTTCACTGCGGATATGGTGCGTGAATGGGCGCACAACATTAGAGAAAGGACCCAAAGAGGATTTTGTTTTATGGGCAATACCAAAGTGGCCCTCTCGACTGAAAGGCGCCGTGCAGCACTCTTCCGCATTGATCCCAAACTGGCTGATCTTGGGGCGAAAGAACTAGGAACACAGGTACAGGGAAAACTGTGAAGAAATTAAACAAGCACGTAAATGTGTTCACCTCACTAAATAAGACCCATACCTCAATGCGCAGAGTCTTTAGAGGTCTTTAGTGTTTTTCTCCAGGGCTTGTCGGCAAATGGGCCGTACCACCAGCCCATTTTGGCCATTGGGGCCCCCGTACGGGACACCCACAACAACTCTACCTGGAAGTGGGTTCGAGACAACAATACCCCTACTACCAGGGATCATGCAGTTGCCGTGGAGGATGCAGACATACCCGCGCAAGATTCCCCACAGGACCATCAGTTACATGTGCCTACTTTAACCATTACCGTCGGCTGTAATTATCTTTTTTTTCCAGAATTGGGAAAAACTGTCAGCAGATGTATGGGTGTTGCAGACTGTCAAAGGTTATCACATCTAACTTCAGACGTTTCATATGCAGTACCATCCCCCTTGCCCCCTGTGCCTCTCGCCCACGGATGCTCATCTCATAGAATTGGAGCTCCACGAATTGCGCACAAAAGGAACACTCCAACCCACGCTCGGACGAGGGGGATTCTTCAGCAACATGTTTCTCGTTCTCAAGAAAACGAGTAACTTCAGACCAGTGATCAATTTAAGGGATCTAAACACACAAGTTATATACCATCACTTCAAGATGAAGGGAATCCACCTCCTACAAGAAGGGGACAGATTTACGTGTCTGGGCTTCGACATAGACTCCCGGTTTTGCATGCTTCATCTTCCATCTTCAAAAGTGACGGCCATTCAGAAGAAGATTCGCTAAGTCCTCAAACTCTACTCCATCCCGCTCAGACAACTCGCCTGGATCATTGGTCTGCTGTCCTCCTCAATCCAAACCATATTTACAGGCCCTCTGCACTAACGTGCTATGCAACGGCTGAAGGCCGCTTCCTCAGACAAAACCCCACATACCACCAGCCGGTTCCGCTGACAGACGAGATTCTCACGATGCACATCAACTGCCTGGAATTTTAATTATATTAACATCTGACTACGTAAGCCCACTGTTATATATTTATACGGTCGGTTCCGTATCACTGAAACTAGTCTCTTTTCTTTCAGCTTAACCCGTTGTCAGTGCCTATGGGTGGAATTTGTTTCCCTTATCATTATCAAGGCTGAAGTTGAATTTTCATACAAAGTTACTCGTCTTCTTATGGACTTGAGATGTCGCATTTGTCATGAGGAAGTGCTTTGGATATGCTTTACCTTATATGCACTCTGTCTGTGTTCCTATTTTTTTCCACCAGTTGTTTCTTTGTTGCTATGGAGTTAGTAAAGAAAGCTAATGCAAAATACTCACCTTTTGTCTTTATTAAAATTAAGATTATTAGTATAATCTTCAATTGTTTTCATTCTTTCCTAAATTATATTGCAGTTGTGATTAATGTTTACATTTCAACTCTCAATTTTGAATCGAAAACGGTTTGGCATGTATTTAAGTATAAAGAAGTCTGTAGGGGGGGAGGGGGGGGGGCACAAAACAGTGTGCATCACAGGAGGTCCATGGTTAATGCTTAGACACCAAAAAATTAGGTGACTTAGGACATCCAACTGTTCAACTGGCCTAGAGGTTCAGTAACTTGAATGAACAGAGAGTGTTACCTGGATTTCCAGGACGTCCTGGCAATCCGGCGGATCCAAAACCAGGTGGACCTGAAAACAGACAGAAATTTTTAGCTCAATAAAGAAATATTCAATGAAGACCAGAATCTAGTCAATGTCATTAAAGGAAACATAATTGCATCTAGCTGACCTGGTTCTCCTTTCAGGCCTGCTGGCCCAGGGATTCCATCTTGACCAGGTTGACCCTTCTCACCCGGTGATCCAGGTTGTCCAGGTCGACCAGGATCTCCTACATAAAACACAGCTGGGTTAATATCAACACAGATAAATATGTCTGTTTGCGTCACCATACCAAACTAGATAAAACATAGGATTACATTGAGATACAAGATACACGACAATATACAAAACAGACATATTTCAAACTACATGTACTGCTAAAGTACTAAGCAATTCTTACTTGTGGATAACTTTTCCAAGCATTTACCATCAAGCAAATGACATGTCTAGATATTATAAATACAAACATATTTATGAAAGAGTACACAAATATCAAATATCATCACAATTTATTTAAATTTCTTTTAAAAATTATAGTGCAGCCTTTATGCATTTAAAAAAATAATAATAATACAAATTGCTCGCCATATTATTTATTCTTACCTCTTTGTCCAGCAGAACCAGGGGAGCCAGGGTTTCCAGCGGGACCATCATTTCCTTTAGCACCTGGAGCACCTGGATTGCCTAAATTAAAAAAAGATAATTGTTCTACTTGATTTGTCAAGGTGACATTTAGGCACAATCTTGAAAGTGAGAAATCAAAATGAATTTAAAGTGAACACAAGGTCAAAATAGCCAAACTGAAAAAGTCAACTATTCTCTAATTTCAAATTTAAGGCCAGAGACACTTTTGAATCCTTACTTGAATGAATAAACCTTCTAGAGAAGCTCAAGTAAACTAATGTGCAGATCATAAGGACATCAGTAAAGAAACAGGAGTTTCATTCTGATGATGTTAACAGTACCAAAGATAACAAAGAAAGATAAAACAGTAGATCATAAATAGTTAACCGATTAAGGACACAACTTCTGGAATAAAAGGGAATCATGTGTCATTAAGGGGTTAAGATAGAAACCTGCAGTTAGTTTCCATATTTTTTTAAACACGTGAGGCTTCCCGTAGAAAAAGATGGGTACGTTTATTTAATTATGGCATTGCATCATTTACCCACATGTTTTTCAACTACAGATGTTATATGTAGGTAAACCAGGAATTTTTGATTCCAATTCTTGAAATGCCATATGTTCTAGCTTGGGTTCCACTTTCTGTTATCTTCCAAGAAAGGCAGGCAAATGTTTAAAATTTTGTTTGCCTGACTTGCTTGCTCCTAATCTTGATTTTTAATTGTTTTTTGGATTTTGTTTCCTGTACCAACAGGGAACCAACCCTTTGTCGTTACCTTACCTTAGTATCTGCCTGACTATCCTCGCTATTGTTAGCTAGTACAATTAAACTGACTTTTGGATCTCTTTTGTCATACGTGGATTCAATGTTCTTGGTAGAAAATTTTAATCCAGAGGCCAAATGCAACTTGGACTCTTGCCAATACTGCACCACCACCTACCTGGGAATCCTGGAAGACCCGAATCTCCTTTAGACCCTGGAACACCTGGTAATCCTGGCAGTCCTGGATTTCCTGATGACCCCTTGTTGCCAGGAGTGCCTGGGTACCCACTTGGTCCGGGTTCACCCTAAAAGGAACAATATTCCATGGATTTAAAAAGCTTTTCATATTATAGCCTCCTTGCATGATTGATGACTTTTGTAATACACAAATAAAAAGAAGTATGAATTCAAGTAGGATATTTCACTTTGGGTGCTATTTACAAGTCTGGTTAGAGATAATAATTTACACAGACTTTAGTTAAATAAATACCTTTGGTCCAGGTAGCCCAGGCAGACCAGAACTTGAAATTGCTGGTTCACCTTTCTCCCCTTTTAATCCAGAAAATCCTGAAGACCCAGGGGAACCAGGGCGTCCGGGTTGTCCAGGTGAACCTTTACCCCCAGATGGTCCTGTAAAGACATAGAGAGATTAAGCAGCTTCAGAAAATATTTAATTTTGTTTCTTTCTTCACTTACATAAAATCATAATGCACAGAATGTAGCGCTCTCTTGTCTTCTAGATGGTTGGATTCAAATCTATCCAATCTATCTTTCCATCTTTCCATCTATCTAGCAATGTATATTATATATAATCCTAATCGCATAATACAAGAAAAAGCTAAAACAAAAACAAAACTAACACTCTCCCTACCACATCAACTTTATTACCCCCACCACTATTCAGTCTCAAGTTTCCCTTACTGTAGATGTAATTTTAACAAATAACAAGCCTTTTTTCATCGTTTTCATTACTGCACATACACAGTAGGGCTTTGCCATTGAGATAACAACCAACTTCATTATTAATTTCCTTTTTTGCTATCCACATGTCTTATGTATCAATTCCCCCTACTCTCCATGTCATTCTCATTAAATTCACTCATCTTCAAACCATTAGGATTCTCTCTTTGATATATTTTGTGGTTTACTTTCCACCTGCCTAGGTTTATTTGGGCTTATTGTCACATACATTCTCTACATTTTCATACCATTGTTATTTGATGCTTTCCTGTATGTTATCACAGATGTATTACTTAGTTTACTGGTTTATTTATCTACCTCCTTCCATAGTTTCTTATTTGTATTATTCCTTTATTTTTACCCAGGTTAATCACCATAGTTCTTTATATTTCTGCCTGCCCATGTTCCCATTCAAGCTACAAAAAAAAAATTCTAGTCAGTATTAGACCCTGCCTGTTATACATCATGCTACGGATGGCATAGTAAAACTCTGGTTTAAGATTACTCTTAACCATATTCAACAAGAATAACAAATTAACTTTTATACAATGCATATATATCTCATTGAAGAGAATGGCATATATCAAACTATTAATAATAATAATAATAATCAAAAAGGGAAAACATAGGGGGCGGGGCCTGACCGCCATGCTGACCAGTCGCAGGCCGGAGAGGCTTCTGGCAAACCTGGTCCCCTGCGGCACAAAACAAAAAAATTACAGTACTCTGGGTGACCAAAAGCCATCTCAAGTGTCCAGGCAGAAGCCGGAGCCACCACTGTCCCTGAGATCGGGAGTCTCTGAGCCCCCTGTTGGCGAAATGAGACTTGGGGGACTGCGGCCTACGAGGGTGGAGAGCGGGCCGGCCGGCCACTGTCCTGTTTGAGAACCTGGCTCCCACGCGACAGCCTTGCGATGCGCCTCGCAGACCTCGCTTGCCCCCCATGGACCGGGGGGGTCATCCCGGTCCCCACCGGAGGGAAATTTTGACCCACAAAGGCCTAACACCAAGCCTACCCGGAGCTGTGCACCACGCGTCTGACCACCAAAATGGCGGCACTGCAACCTGCACAAGACATCACAGCCACGCCTGCCTGTGGGCAGAAACAGTCTGTCGAACATCCCCCCTACCTAACAAGCACGCACACAAACCTGCCTTCATACCGTGTGGGGAGAGGGCTAGGGCCGGAGCAGGAGCAACAGTGGTTTCACTTACTACAGCATGTTATACCGCAAAATCAAGCAGGTCTTTTCTTTAACTGCTAGTCTAACTGCCAGTCTGTGTCATGTATAAGCGACTTCTATGTCTTAGATTACCCATCCACTGGCACGCAGTATGGAATTCATTGTTGCATTAGTCAGTTTGACTCCTGTACTCATAGATAGCAGGCAGCATATGGCAGCATACTCGTTCCCCTCCTCAAGCATGGAACACAACTATGTCTTTAATATTTCTTGTCTAACCTGTTATTGCAATATAACTACAATCTGATGTGCAACTAGTTGTGTTAAACGCAATTTTAACCTAGCATGTTATACCATAAAGCGACACCTATTAGCTTGTTATCTTTACGTAATATCTAAAAAAGAAAAAAAAAAGTGCATTGTCTATCTACCCCCCACTGTAACTAATGTCTTGAAACCAGCATATGGAATGCCGTTGGGGTACCATATGTATGCCTGTGACCACTATACGCACTGCAAAAATAAAGAATATATAAAAAAAAAAGGGAAAACATAAAAATAACACTTAATGTCAATAGACAGTTTGCTAAAACTTAACTAACAATGTACCCTATTAGACTATTAGAGTTATGTCTTCTTTCTTGAGCTTGTTGAGATACTCCAACATATTGCACACCTAATTCCTAGTTGTGAGTCAGCTGCCTCAAAACGCAATGCCCTTCTGTCAAGACTCTACCATCTGGGGATCTGCATCATATTGTAATACCTGCATTCTGTTCTATTCTGTTCTTGGGATTTGAGTAACAATTGCTATCCAAAGTGTGTATTATACCGCTCCTGCTAGTCCGATGCTCTAAATCATTTGACTGCAGTTTTTCTTTGCTATTCTATTCATATTGGATAAACAGTATCACGCTGTATATATTTCTGCCCTTTCTCTGAGATTGTCACCGATGACACTGCAATATTGTATCATATTGGTGAAACCTAAATTGTTTTCACTGTGACTAATGCAAAAGTGTAAATGTGATTGGTTCCACATAGTGTAGGTTATCACCCAAATCTTTATTATAGCTCTCAATATTATGTCTTGCACTTATTATACAAGGCACAAATGATAAATTAAGCAACCTTGTTTGGTTGTGATTTAAAAAACAGAAATAAAATTAAAGGGACTCAAGTTGCCACTAAGAACTGAAACTATTGTGAAAACAGAGCAGAAAATTATATTATTATATTCAACAAACAAACAAAAAATAAATAGGAAGCTATAAGATTAACTTATACACAAAATTACAACTGATGCTTTATACAATCCCTTGTTAAGAATAAAATAACGTAAAAAAAACATAAAAATATATAGTGGGGGCGTGGCCTTTCAGAGAGGAATTGCCACTTGAGACCAGAGCTCCATCCACCTAGCCCCGAACAATAGCTTAACTGCATCTACTGCAGGAGCTTAGAAAGCACCTGGAAGACCTCAGTAATAGTGGTAGACGATGCTACAATCAGAGGCCTACTGGAGGATGGGTACCGGGTTTGACTCCAACCTGCGACCCACTTTGCAAAGTCTATTGCCTGTTCTCACCTCAGGCTCGGCAAGGACACATGCAGTCGAGGTTCGCTCTGTCGACTCCCTTTTGGAAGACCACTCTAAGGGGATCTGTGGGTTATGCAGAAATGACTTCACTCCAATGGGGTGCCCAAATGGACCTGGGGGGAATTAACTGGCAGCATTTTGGGGCCTCCTCAGGACACGCAGCCATAGCTTCTTCAACAACGTCCCCTGCTCTCTTAACTCAAAGGGTGGAGAAGAACATTGCTTGGAGGCAGGACCAGATTAACATAGGGGCTGATGGAGCTGCAGCTCCAGGCCCATGCCCATGAAATAGGCACATTGATTTAACCCCTTAAGGACCAAACTTCTGGAATAAAAGGGAATCATGACATGTCACACATGTCATGTGTCCTTAATGGGTTAAAAAAAAAATGATAATACTTTTTTTTTTTTTACACACTACTCTTTTTTTACTGGCACAGTTTTTGAGGCTGCCAGGCCGGTGACGATATTGCAGTCATACTGGCAATACAAATGCTGGTATTTTTCTCAGTATAAACAAAGATTACTATGCAATACCAGCACTGGCCAGTAGGAATTGCTGTGTGTGGAGAGAGGCAGGAATAGGAAGTTCCAGCATATCCCTCCCTGCCTATCTCTACTCACTGATCCACAGGGGAGCAGCTACAGAGAGTCCAGACAGCAACTCCCAGCCTACAGAGACAGCCTATAGCGCGGGGAAGTGAGGGATGGGGGCAAGGCTGCAAGGAGACATGGGGGCACTGGGAGATATGGGGACACTGAGACACTAAGGGACATTGGGAGACATTATGACACAGAAACTTGAGGAGAGATACTTGGGAACACAGACACAAGGGACACAGAAGTCTCTACCTGAAGATGTGGTTTTATCAGAGTCTGTACAGATGATTAAACAGCAACTGGATGAATACTTGCAAAAACATAATATTCAGGGATATACTTTTTAATTTGATGCAGGCTTTACCTTCCTAGTGGTGGAGAGCCCCATCCGAATAATGCACCTCGTCACAAGTGGAAAACATAACTGTGTGAGACTTTGGTTCCTAATCAGGCACAAGAGACACTGTCCCTTTTCCGCTATAGGCAACCAGTTCAGCACATTCATGGCTAATTTCTTGAACAGGGGTCTCATGTCTTCGAGACACTAATGTACCACTGACTCTTGACGGATGAGCAACTGTCACCCTCCAGGTACGTATGGTATTTGGGAGAGAGAATTTATATGATCCTTACAGAGGAACAATGGCAGAAGATAATGATCTTAACATACCAGAGCTCCATCTGCTCTAGCTTCCAAGAGATCAGTTATAAGATTCTAAGCAACTGGTATCAGACTCCAACAGCTCTACATGCAATTTTTCCAAATCTGTCAGATCACTGTTGGAGATGCCTGTCAACTCCTGTCACAATGCCACACATCTTCTGGTCCTGCTCCATCTTATCACCATTTTAGAAAGAGTTATACAGGCAGAGCTTATCATTGGGTCCAAGATCCCATTTGCCCCAGACCTGATTTTACTGCAGAATACCTCCCCACGTCCTTACTAACGTATAAGAAATCACTCATGAAATACATTGGGGGCCGCGAGGGGCCTGGTCCCTCTCCTCAAATCTCCGCTCTCAGCATCTCACAGTGGATGCTAGGATTGGGTAAATCCACTCAATGAAAACAGCCATAGCCTCTGCTAAAGAGCATATAGTGTGTAATATCTGGTGCTAAGGTAAAGTGCAGCTAGTTAGGACTGTGGAATAAACCACGATAATTCCACTCGTATAATAAATACAAAAAACAATAGGTAGTGAAAGTGAACAGTACATTAAAATGCGTATACATTTCAAACAATACGTGTTACATTGTGTAGTAATATACATGACTTTTATGTGTGCACCAAGTGATAAGAAGTATAAAAAACTGTACCAGTAGTAAGCTTAAAATGCCACTGCAAATGAAAGAGACAAAAACTCTCATAAAAAGGAGAAAGTAAGTCTATAGAAAATAAAAATGTATAAAGTACTCCCAGTAACAAGATACATTATTCTAAAGTGGTATTATAAAATAGATGTAGTACTGGCTGGTTCCTCCTAGGGGGCAGGGGTGCTACAAGTAACTAAAGTCGGTAGATACAAAGCATGTCAAGTCAATTAATACAAAGTATGATAATTATCTGACCAAATGTCTATAAATACGACAGTGAGTCATGTTAAATCTACTACTTTATATTATTAGCAGAGGCGGCTCTCTAATTAGGCGGTTTAGGCGGCCGCCTAAGGCCTCGCGTTGGCGGGGGCCTCGCGGCCGCCTAAACCGCCTGTTAGCAGAGTGTGTCAGGTCCTCGGTCAGTGACCGAAGACCTGACACCAGGAGGGGGCCCGGCGGCTTGCCCAGTATGCCGCCGGGTGCGAGGCCCCTCCTTGCTGCCAGGCCGGCCACCGCAGACACTGGTCTGCAGCTCCGCAGTGTGCAGAGCTGCAGACCATGTGACTCGCAAGAATTGGCCAATCAGAGCGTTGCCGCGGGTTACCACGGCAACGCTCTGAATCTCGCGAGATTACACGGTCTGCAGCTCTGTGGAGCTGCAGACCGGGAGCAGGGGCCACCGGACCACCAGGGAGCCCACTGGACCACCAGGGAAAGGTAGGCTCACCCACCACCATCACCCCCACCACCCTTAGCTTCACCCCCCACCACCATCACCCCCACCACCCTTAGCTTCACCCCCCACCACCATCACCCCCAACACCCTCAGCCTCACCCCCACCACCATCACCCCCACCACCCTCAGCTTCACCCCCCACCACCACCATCACCCCCCACCACCCTCAGCTTCACCCCCCACCATCACCATCACCCCCCACCAACCTCAGCTTCAACCCCCACCACCATCACCCCCACCACCCTCAGCCTCACCCCCACCACCGCACCCTCAGCCTCACCACCACCATCACCCTCACCACCCTCAGCCTCACCCCCACCACCATCACCCCCACCACCCTCAGCTTCACCCCCCACCACCATCAGCCTCACCCCCACCCTCACCATCACCCCCCACCACCCTCAGCCTCACCCCCCACCACCATCACCCCCACCACCCTCAGCTTCACCCCCCACCACCATCAGCCTCACCCCCACCCTCACCATCACCCCCCACCACCCTCAGCCTCACCCCCCACCACCCTCAGCTTCACCCCCCACCACCATCAACCCCACCACCCTCAGCCTCACCCCCACCACCATCACCCCCACCACCCTCAGGTACACCCACCACCACCATCAGCTTCACCCCCCCCACCACCATCACCCTCACCAACCTCAGCCTCATTCCCCACCACCATCACCCACCATCACCACCCTCAGCCTCACCCCACCACCATCACCCCACCCTCAGCCTCACCACCACCACCATCTCCCCACCCTCAGCCTCACCCCCACCACCCTCAGCCTCACCACCCACCACCATCACCCCCACCACCCTCACCATCACCCCTCCCTACCATCACCCCCACCACCCTCAGCCTCACCCCCACCACCCTCAGCTACACCCACCACCATCATCAGCTTCACCCCCCCACCACCGTCACCATCACCCCCCACCAACCTCAGCCTCATTCCCCACCACCATCATCCACCATCACCACCCTCAGCCTCACCCCCCACCACCCTCAGCTTAACCCCCACCACCATCACCCCCCACCACCATCACCCCTCACCACCCTCACCATCACCCCTCCCCACCATCACCCCCACCACCCTCAGCCTCACCCCCACCACCCTCAGCTACACCCACCACCACCGTCACCATCACCCCACCACCATCACCCCCCACCACCCTCAGCTTCACCCCTGCCCACCCTCAGCTTCACCGCTGCCCACCCTCAGCTTCACCCCTGCCCACCCTCAGCCTCACCCCCACCACCCTCACCATTACCCCTTCACCCTCAGCCTCACCCCCCACCACCCTCAGCTTCACCCCACCCTCAGCTTCACCACCCCTCAGCATCACTCCCCCCACCACCTTCAGCATCACCCCCTCAGCATCACCCCCCACCACCCTCAGCATCACCACCCTCAGCATCACCCCTCACCACCCTCAGCATTACCCCCCACCACCCTCAGCATCACCACCCTCAGCATAACCCTCCGTCACCACCCTCAGCTTCCCCCCACTCACCATCACCCCCTCCTTCTCACATCACCCCCTTCTCACTCTCACATTACCCCCTCTCACTCTCACATTACCCCCCCACTCTCACATTACCCCCCCACTCTCACATTACCCCCCCCACTCTCACATTACCCCCCCACTCTCACATTACGCGCCCCACTCTCACATTACCCCCCTCTCACTCTCACATTACCCCCTCTCACTCTCACATTACCCCCCTCTCACTCTCACATTACCCCCTCTCACTCTCACATTACCCCCCCACTCTCACATTACCCCCCCACTCTCACATTACGCGCCCCACTCTCACATTACCCCCCTCTCACTCTCACATTACCCCCCTCTCACTCTCACATTACCCCCCTCTCACTCTCACATTACCCCCCTCTCACTCTCACATTACCCCCTCTCACTCTCACATTACCCCCTCTCACTCTCACATTAACCCTCTCACTCTCACATTAACCCCCTCACTCTCACATTAACCCCCTCACTCTCACATTACCCCCTCTCACTCTCACATTACTATCACCCCCTGCTCCCTCTGACATTACCATCAACCCCCCGCTCCCTTTCACCATCACCGTCCACTCCCTCTCACCATCACACCCCCCGCTCCCTCTCACCATCAGCTACCCCATACACATAGGGTCTCAGACAAAAACACAAACATGCTCACAGAGACATACATTCGCACACACAAGGATACTCTCTGTCAGACACACTCTCAGGCACATACACAGGTAGACAGTGCGTCAGTGTGTATATGTGACACTTTTTTGTTAGTGGGGCCTCATGTTTGCGTTTCGCCTAAGGCCTCATAAAGTCTAGAGCCGCCTCTGATTATTAGATATCTTTTGATAACTTGGTATAGCACTTCTCTATAAAGGATACGTAACCTATCATATGAGTGGTTATTATTTTACCAAATAATAGGTTGGAAGGTTTACAAACAGTTCAAACCTTTAGCCCAGAGTATATCGATTTGTATTTGGGATGATAGGGTGGGTGCACGTGCCGGTTGATCCCTGTGCTTTTCTAAAAGTAGATTTCTAATGCCTACATATTTGACAGCCGGCACATGTTCCCTCCCTGTCAAAAGCCCAAAGAAAAAAATAGATAATATATTTATATGTTGGACTACCCTGTTCTGTCGGGGAGGGTGGGAGGGGGGCTATGTTTGTTTTTTTGTTTTCTTAAGTTTTTGGGGTTATGTAAGCTTTTATCCTCTATAAAGATGCTCAATTTCCCTTAAATTATGCCCTGGATCTATTTTACTCCACAATCATTTACATCCTCATTCTGAAAGAATGTATAAGGAAACTTACCAGGAAGCCCCATCTCCCCCATGCTGCCTTTTGATCCAGGTGACCCAGGAAGTCCAGACTGCCCAGGAAAGCCAGGGTCACCTTTAGGTCCTGGTGAAATAACAGAAATTTTATATATTAGATATTATTTTCAGGTTATAGGTTATTTAAAATGTCATATTAAAAATAAATGACAAAAAGGCAAATTAATCATTTATAAAATTAAATAATTGGAGTGCATTTTGCAGCCTGGTACTAACTGGGTATGGGTAAAAATGAGGTCTAGTACAAACATGCCTTATTTTCTAGTCACATACCTGGTCCCCCTGGAGATCCTGGAAATCCATTTTGTCCTGGTGACCCTTGGTTACCCTGGATTCCGGGAAATCCTTTTTCTCCTGTTAACCCAGGATCACCTTAAAATAAAAAGGGTTACATAAAACTCACAATCAGTATGCACTATTTTAAAAAATAGCTAAAGACAAAAGTTGGCAATAACTGTGACTTTTTAGTTTGGAGACTTTCTGTCTCCAACAATCTCTTTGTAGAAGACATCCATGAGAAACGAAACAAGGACAATTACGTAGGCATTCACTTATTACATCCAGCCTCTTCTCATGTCTTTTGTTTGAGAAGGTAATATTAAAATATAAATCTAAGAGGATATAAGATTTTTCCTTATTTGTAAAGGGGTCCTGGTTCCCTGGTTAAATTCATGTATATTATTAGTTTACATTAGGAATTTCAATAAAGGGGAAAAAGTGATCCGCTGCTCACATCACTAACAGTTAGAACGTTCAAAGTGTATGTTGATCAAACTGTGTTTAGGATTATCACACTTTCAAGCTTGCGAAAAATAAAAAGTTTATTTTGTGGACCTGAATGAGTGGAGAACACTGAAATAAAGTAAAAATGGGTCCCATCTGTGATTCAATGCAGCAGTTTTAACACTCACTAAGTTAATGAACTGGCAAAAGTCCACCTTACAAAATCATTGTTGTATAGTGGTCTCTTACTTCTTCATTCTAGGAGAATTAAGCTGAGCCCATGCTCTGTAAGATCTTAATGGTAGGGGATGATGGAAATAAGTGAAGATGAGGCAGGACAAATGGAAAGAAGCAGAATAGAGAGGAAAAACATAGTTATGGACCATTCATCCATACAAAGAGGGTACTGAATAGAACATCAACAGAAACCTTGCAATTGTTTTACACACAATGTATATTATTTGTATATCTGTCTCACAATTTAAATATCCCTTTCCCAAAAAAATGTTATGACATGTTAGATGAGATCCAAATGGTTTTGTAATGTAAATTACTGTACATTGGACTGCAGAATGTAAGAAACAATAATAAGGAAGGGAGATGGAGAGGGCTAACTCATAGGTAAAGAAGGTAGCCACATTCCAGTGATATGAGTACACGATAGTAGTCAAGTGGTCAAATTAGAAACTCTTGACTGTACTTTAATGGAGAAAATAAAAGTACTCTGAAATCATATGTGACCATGACAACTATACTGCTGTATGTGCTTACTATTTACCAAGGAACAATAGAATCATTATTTCAACAGCTCTGATTTTTCCCTAACCTGTTGTACCACTACTGTAAATGAAAAGGACTTGGACATCGTCGAGTGAATGATAATGTTCTATCTGTTTTTAACCAATCAACTATTGTTTATACTTCCATTCTAAACTGTATATTCTCTGAAAAACTTTATATTCTTCCAAAAAGTAAACAATTTTTAAAATCTTAGACACCTTACCTTGTGGCCCAGTTTCTCCTTTAACCCCTTTAGATCCAACACCTAAAAGACTTGGTCCAGGAGGACCTTGAAGACCCATATTTCCTTTGTCCCCTTTCAGGCCAGGAGCTCCGTCAAGACCGGGTTGTCCAGGAAATCCATCATTGCCTGGAAATCATTACAAACCTTTAGTAAATAGCCACATTAGTAAACAAGTTTTCAAAAAGCCTGTTAGAAATTGTATTGATATTTATCAATTTGTTTTCTATATCCATAGTATATTTACTATCGTCACTAACAGAGACATTGGAACACTACTGCTCTTCCTATCGTCATCCCCCCCCCCCCCTCTAGTGATCTGCTCTGCCACGTCTCTCATTAATGAAAATTATTCGCTGATACAAAATATATTTGCCAAAATATAAAACGATAGAGACAGGTTTAAGTATGATGTTACCTTTAGGGCCTGGAAAGCCAGGACTTCCTGGATTACCAGAGGGTCCGGATGGACCTGGTGGTCCCATAACTCCCATTTCACCTTTGGCACCTGAAACAGTTATTATCGTATACAATGAATATGCATATATAGAATTAAATCCCCAGTAAGACAAAATACATCCGTTGATTCATATTGGTTTACATACACTTAAAGCCAAACTTGTATGTGAACTTTATATGCTTCCACCAATTACAATTAAATCAGTAATAGTTATCGCAGATGTAATACTTTCAAACGGTAGAAAAATGACACAAAAAAGGGACCAAATGTGTTCTACATGAAAAACAGTGTATTTGTAGGGAATTCAAAGGGAATTCACGGTGAATTTTATATTTTTGGCCACAGCTGTCAAAAGTTTAGTATAAATTCACGTTGGCTAATAACCTACACCATACTCTCTCTAAGCCTATCCAAGTATTGCAATTCAAAACAAATATATATATATATTTTTCTGAAATTAGTTTTCCAATTTGAACTTGCTGACTGATTATCTTAACCTCACAGTCCATTAACAAGCCTACCTTGAATTCTCCTGCAACATTTTGGCACCTTTATTAACCTCAGTGACATATTAACTTAGAGACACAATATTTATCATAATGAGAGCAAAATCTTACCTGAGAAGCCTGGTACTCCATCACGTCCTTGGGATCCCGGTGGCCCTGGGGGTCCATTAAAACCCCTCTCTCCTGGGAATCCAGGGCTACCACGCTCTCCTGGAGGCCCTGGTGTTTCAAACCCTGGCAGGCCAGGATCCCCCTTTTCACCCTGTATACCTGCTAAGCCTAGGATGCAAAGAAACAAATCAGTAACTTTTAATAATGTGAAACAAACAGATAAGTACATTTACTGTCTGGGCTACTGTGAGTGTAATAGTACTGGTCTTTTTACATCAACAAAAACCTAAACTATCTGCTGGATTTATTTATCTGAAATTACAAATATAAGTGTTCACCATTTCCTTTGCAATATTTTAGCTCACCTACAATTCCTATCAAATGTCATAATAAGAACCAAAGTTTGGAAAAATGTTAAGTTATATACTGATAACCCAAAAGAATAGACAGTAGAAGGCATGTACATAAATGTTTTGTATGCAGATGTAACCATAAGTCAGCATTTGATTTGTACTTGTATAAATCAAAATAAAGATACTACGGTATCTTTATTTTGTGTCATTTAACATTCACAATAACAAATGTTCAAAAGCTACAAAAGTATTTGTCATAAATAAATAATGTTTCATTAGGCAGAGAAATTAAATGATAACCAGCATTTTTTTATTTTTATCATTTGTTTTGCAATCAGGCCCAGCATTAAAACTGTTATGGAAGAATTTGTTTTATCGTTTCCACAACTGGCTGTGTTGGAACTAAAGGTTCTCAATGCAAACTGCAGCACGTGATTATTTTTTATATTATGTTCCTAACTCATTTGGTACTGGAATGCTCAAAACAAAAGCACTTAAGCGACAACACTGATTAGTTTTGGCCCCTCATTCTCTGCTCATTTACCCCGCATCTTTCACTTCAGCCTTGGCACGAAGCAGGTGTGTCCAATGTGGCACAACTATTTCAGGCAGATGAAATTAAAGCTTACCCTGTCCTGAAACAAAATCATTCACTCCCATTAGGGGTACTGTTTACCTACCTAGTATTAGAAAGATTTTAGCCAAACATGAGGTTGTCTCCGATAATAATGCTGCTCTTTCGACCTTTGGTGAACTGTGTCTGGGCAAACCAGAAGCAGACAAGTCCTTTGTTGGTGTTCTACTCCTATTTACCTAACCTAGTGGCACGAGCAAAGATCCCATACTTGATTAAATGGGAACAAGATTTAGGGACTCATTTTATCCCTGTAAAATGTTCCTTGCACACTGAGAATCTCAAAGAAAACTTTTAATTAGATGGTATCTCATCCCAAGCAGACTAGTGAAGCTTTATCGATCATCATTACCAAACTGTTGTCATTGCCAGGTTTGTGAGGGCAGAATATTGCGTATATTTTGGTCCTGCGCGGTTATATCAAATTATTGGGTGGAAGTGAAGAATTTAATACAGAAAACTCTGAAGATAAATCGTCCCTTTAAACCCAAATATTTCTTACAAGATATGTTCCCAGGCGTACCTACCGTTACAGAATAACCTAAACGTATGGTTTTACAGATTTTTATTAGCAGCTAAAATAAGGATTAAAACTGCTTGGAAATCTACTAAACCAGCTACTATCTTTAGAAGTGAGTTCCTGGTTAGATACCACTTGAATGTGTGAAGAAATGTCTAGTAGGGTGGCGGGTGATAAGCCCAAATTCATGATTATTTGGGGACAATGGGATGATGGTGCATCAAGAGATTGCTATTGCTGAAGGATATCCCAGGACAGATATGGTTAAAATTTTTATAGGTATTCAATGTATTTACAATTGCTGCCCATAAGTTTTCCAAACGGTTATAACGGAAGGTTTTACAACTGACACAGATATTATCTGCTTACATCTCTTGCATAATTCTATCATTACTGTTCTAACAGTCATTTTCCCATTGTTTTTATGTTACCCACTTGAGCCAGGTATTTTGCGCAGTTGGGGCATGATGTTCCTTTATAGATCAATGTTTTGTGCATTTGCCATGAATACTTCAATAAAAATTATACATGGAAAAAAAAAAGAAAAGAAAAGAAAAAAGGAAACGACCCAAAAAAAAAATAGGAAACAAACAAATGTGTTCATATTAATAGGTTTTACCTGGTTGATGAATTGTTGGATTTTTCTAAAACATAAATATATATACTTTTGGAGGCCCTAATAGGTCATTGCACTAGGGCTTCATTATTTACATTTCAACTTCTGTGTGAAATGTTGGATACTTAGGGATAGAACAATAAAAAAAATGTGAAAAAAATCAAACTGGAGAATCAACCACAGTACCTTGAGGACCTTGAGTCACAAATCATCAAGTTAAGGATCATCAGGAGACGTCAAGCAGAAAGTTGCAAGTTATGTATTCAGGGAGGTGTTAGATTAGGATAAAAAACAAAGTAAAGCACACACAAGTTAGAACAAACATTTATGCTGAAGTTAATTAAAGGAAATCCCTGCAAATAAACATATGAATAATCTATACTATACAATCATTTCATATAAAGGGTAAGTGAAATGCTGAGCCTAGAGACTGAAGTACAGTGGTCCAGGTCCCTCTTTGGGTGGTTAACTGTAAACATGTATTGTTGGTTTGTCTTTACTGATACATTTACCCAAGTTTACTAGTAAATGAGTGGTTGTGTTTACATTTGAGGGCTTTCCACTAATCTTGGTAATTTACAAGTAGGGTTAGCTAGTGTAAATTGATGTGTTTATCTCCTCACGACCTAATGATCTTAGTGGTTGCATATCACAATGTGGACAGACGACACATCGTTCTAACACTAATCAAATAGTGCATTTTGATAATAAGGCGAGATTGGATGTCGTGTGCTATACATTGCTTCCATAAGATTTGAGGATCTGTTTGATTTTGTGAATTATGAATGTCGTATAAGATCTACATAACAGAAAGGGTGTGAAACAGTGCCTTCAACTTTTTATCCATGTTAATTATTCAAAAAACATTCCACGAATAATGTTTTACAAAGTGCCCTTTTTCATTTTGTGGGAGTCATTTGGTGTTACGGTATTCTGTTGGGAGCCAGGTTATGGTTTTATAGAAATAAATATTTCAGAATTATTATTTTCTTTTGTTAAAGTGGGATTAATCTAGAGTGCCCACATGCCTTATGTTCAGATTATTATAAAATGTCCCATGCACCAGTCAGATGATTGTCAGGCTAACCCACTTTCCTCAAATGAAATGCTGCATTAACATTCCATGATATCAATTTCTGGATATAGTGACTCTCCAACAGAGTCAGCAACATAAGTAGACTCTACTCCTTTATGCAATCTCTGTCCTCCTGAAGCCAAATATTAATTTAGGCATTATACACTGCCGGCTTAGATGTTTGGTTTAAGGAATACATCCAGAGTTCCGTCTGTAAACCACTATAATAAAAAACCTTAGTTTGCCATCCTTTTTTGACATAAATATAATTTGGTAATAAACTATTTGGACATTTATGTAATCTGACCGTATATTATAATTGGGATCAAAATATATCTCACTGCACAAACCAACTATGTTTATGTTACATTGGTTGTTGTGTTTTTAAGTAGGTATTCTATGTTTTGCGGTGATAATGAGTTTTCTTTATTATAACAGATGCGCCTATAATATTATGTAAAAAAATCCAAGATTTTTTTTCACTAACCAGTCATATGTAGAGAGTTGACAATGTGCAAATTATATTGAAACAAAATCACTTTTGGACCAAAATGTGCAACTCATCACTGCTAACTGTTGTAGTGAATTCTTTTACAATCAGAAAGATGATAAATCTTTTAACTATCTTAGCATAGAGTACTGCAAATGGACTCTTGTCATTCTGATCTGTCTTAAAGCTAATCAATATTTAGAAAATATAAATATGATTTCTCAAAAAGTATCATGCAAAAAAACAAAAAAAGTGCACGGTGACAGATATTAATATTAAAGTAAAGCATTGCCATCTAGAATTAAAAGCATTCTATTGCAACTACTTTATTTAGACTTATAATTAACTATTGTTTTTTTTTAGTTAATCATTAAGGCCACAGGATGTGTTTTACTACACTTTAGTAATTAATGTAAAAAATAGGACATTCTTCACTGCAGTTAGAAGGATGAGAGTAAGAACACAGTAAACATTGTGGCATCTTCAAGGTGTGTGAGGTTAGCGGTTTGTGAAAGAACATATGCTACTCCAGATGGCAATGCTATTTTAAGGAAAGACAAAAGGCAGGAGACAAATCATAGAGGAATAATTGTTATTGCATGCAAGCATTCCACATCATTAGGTACGTGCAACCATTCATAAATCTTGGATTAATGGAGACATTCGGTAGTATAAGAAGACAGATTGTGATACAAATTGTGCTCAGGAAAATGTGTGTGGATCTCCAGTGAAGGCTTTATCGGTGGTGCTTAACAGCGCTAAATCAGCATGGGCTGCAAGGTTCCCTGGTGGGACTCTTCGGCAGTAGAATGGCTCAGCTGATCATACACAAGACATGCATTATAAATAGGTAGCTTTCCAGTGAGGTGAATATACCCGTGGGGTGTGCATCAGAAATAACAGCAATAAAAAGAAAAAAAGTGTAAAATAAAATAAAAAGTGCTCAAGTGATTCAAACCAGCAGTGAGGGAAACCTACTGCATTCCGTGTGATTATTAGTATACAATAGGCGGTGTATACTCTAGAACAGTGCAGGTGAACACGGCAGGCCAGGAATGTGAAGTTTCAAGAGACAAAAAAGAAAATCCAGTTGAACGCATTTTTAATACAAGAAAGAACAGAAGACAATACAAGAATGGTGCAGTAATAATCATTTCTATTTTTGATTTCTTGGCATTTCTTGTAAAACATGAAAACTTTCTTATTATCTTGAAATAAGTGCAATTTTTTTTAAATTAAATTGAATTCTTTTAGTAACCCAATAGCATCACCAGTGCCCATTTTCTATATCTGGCACATGACCAATAGAAATCCTCTAAACACATGTGATTAGTTATTTGTTTTTAATTGTAACTTCACCTTCGTATATAGAAGAAATTTGTTCAGTGACTTTCTATTAGACTGGGAGATTTATTTCAGGCCAAACTGTGATTCATCAGAATTTGGGCCAATTGGGTGAGATCGGCTGAATTCCCTAACTCCAAGCGAAATATATCTGAATCATGAACCAACGGAACCACGCAATGCATGTTCAGTTTGGGGTTGTGATTCTGAATACCGCCTGTGGCTCCCAAAAGAAAAGATGATTAGTGGGAAAAAGGTGATTGATGTCAAGAAGACAGTCACTAAATTTAGATTTTATTCACAGAACAAGTGAGAAGTGACCAACACATTGTATTTATTTATACATTTTTTACTGCTCCAACTGTATTTTCCTCTATTGGTTACTTTTTCACACTTAATCTGTGAACTAAATAGAGGGAACATGCTCTTATCAGTGTACAGGAAAAATATATCCAAGATATTGTTTTATGTATATATTTTGCAGCACACTAATTGGACCATTTCACTTTTTTTGTTCTTCTGATTCAGTTTCCGAAATGAAATCTCAGTACCGGAATTCTGCCGATCCGCATAAATTAAAACACAATAATGTAATAATTTACATTGTTCAATCATGTAATTGAACAAATAAAATGTTATTTTGCTACTCTGAATTTTATTGTTACCTGGTGGGCCTGGTGGTCCGGGAAGGCCTGGTTGACCAGGTGGACCCTGACCTCCTATCCCAGGGTTGCCAGGAGCCCCAGGAGCTCCAGGTAGTCCATTTTGACCAGGATCACCTACGAAAAGAATAGGTAACGTTATTAGTTTAGTATCATTTGGTGCCAGAAGCATACTGTATAATTATGTATTTGCACTATATACATTCTGAAAATCAAAATATGTATCTGTATTCTTCCAGTGGTTCAAGGTTATCTAAGAACATAGCAGGTTTTATATAAGGTATTGTGACATCTCTCAGGTACATTGTCTATATAAGTCCAACAAACCATCAAAGGGTCCTTATAGAGGGCCAAACCCGCCAGAGAACTAGTAGGCTCATGTCCATTGTCTATACAAGGCATATCTAACATAGGCCTTGATTTATTTCTTTTGGATAAGTCTTTCAAATGATCAGAGTCTGTAAAAAAAACTTTCCAAATTATATATCAACAGAAGTCACCATCCAAGTCTATGGAAATTGTTGCAGATAAACCATTTGAAACGTTTTTCTAACAGGTTGGGATTATTTGAAAAGCTTATCCAAACTAATAAAATTGAAGCCATAATTTGGTTCAGAAGCGCTTGTTGTCTCACCCTAAGTACTTTATATGAGTTGCATTAATTAAATCATTATTTTATTAGAACAAAATTCACCAATATGTTTACAAATTTGAGCCATGTAACTTTAGCATATTGTTAAGGAGGTGTAATTAAATCCACATCATCCAAAATTTACATTGCTATCACATTTTCCTTACTGTTTTTTTACATACCTTTTGGTCCTGTAGCCCCGTCAAATCCAGTTCTTCCAGGGGATCCTGGGGTTCCAGGAAAGCCAGAATCTCCCTTTGGTCCTTGTGATCCTTTCAATCCAGGAGATCCAGGTTGACCCTGAAGTCCAGGCAAACCAAATCCAGGGTCTCCCTTTCAATGAACATTATAAGAAAGAATATTGCATTACATTACGCCTTAGGATGGTAGTGCTATAGCGCTATGTCTCAGTAAGGAGTAAAAACACATGAAACCTCCTCTGGTATTATCTGATATTATTACAAAAGGCAAAAGGCACTTAAGCTGTTATTTATGGATAACTAAGGTATTTCTTGATATTTATGGTGTGTAAGGTAGCTCACCCATCATTTGTTATAATGTAAAAGTAAGCTATAATGGTCAAATCCTGACCTCCAAAGTCTATAATGATGATTGCATATGCTTTTTCAGAAATAAACCCATTTTGATATTAAATCTACTTTACACAATAACACAGTGTTTTGAAGTACCATCATATATCTAATTTTATTAAGCCTTACCTTTGGTCCTGGAATGCCAGGCTGGCCTGGTGTTCCATCTAAACCTGGTCTTCCTGATGAACCTGGTGGTCCTGGTGGTCCAGGATTTCCAGGAAACCCTGATATACATAGAATGAGTTAGTTTTTATCAACACACATGGAACTTTCAACCAACGAAGTAGAACATTTGTATTGTGTGTGCAAAATTATTTGGACTGTATTTTTGACCACATAGACTGACAGTAAATAACATTTAGACATTTTCACATACCCACATCCTATTAGCAATATTTTACCGATGTTAATGTCACATATTTCACATGTTTTGTTGTGCATTGCCTACTATCATTAGCACAGTGATGAAATTGTTGTGTTGATAGGGGTTTCGTCTATGAGCAGCTATGCTTTCTCCACATCAACGAACACAAAGACATGAAATTTGAACAATTCAGATATTAAAGTTAATGTGTATTTAAAAATGAAAACTAATTCTGCAGTAACAGATACATTGTTCAGAGAATATAACAAAATTTACCTTTAAAGACAGATATAAAAAAATACAGTAAATCATTGTCAGTAAGCTTACAATCTAAAGCATATCTACATAAGCAGATTTTCAAGGAAAATAACACAATGATAAAAAGGACAAACGCTGAATATATACAGTTGTGTTCAAAAGTTTGCATACGCTTTTAGAATTGGTAATATAATATGTACCATTTTTAAAGAAAACATGAGTGAGCTGGCAAAGCACATTTATTGTATTTCTTATGGGATTCATGTTCAATTGTAGCTTATAAATGAATGGCACAATTATAAAACAAAATATGTCAACAAAGAAAAAAATGTAATGGCACCCGATTCAAAAGTCTGCATACCCTTAGTTCTTAATACTGTATATTGCCCCCTTTAGCATTGATGACAGTGTGCAGTCTTTTGTAATAGTTGTCTTTGAGGCCCCTAGTTCTTGCAGGTGGTATAGCTGCCCACTCGTCTTGGCAAAATGCCTCCAGGTCATGCAAAGTCTTTGGTCGTCTTGCATGAACCGCACGTTTGAAATCTCCACAAAGTGGCTCCATGATATTAAGGTCAGGAGACTGTGATGACCACTATAGAACATTCACCTTTTTCTGCTGTAACCACTGGAGGGTCAACTTGCTTTTGTGCTTAGGGTCATTGTCATGCTGGAAAGTCCAAGAGCGTGCCATGCGCAGCCTTCGTGCAGAAGAATGCAAATTGTCTGCCAATATTTTCTGATAACATTCTGCATTCCTCTTGCCATCAATTTTCACAACATTCCCCCTGCCTTTAGAGCTCACTCCACCCCCCCCCTCAAAAAAAACATCAGTGAGCCACCACTATGCTTCATAGTGGGGATGGTATTCTTTTCACTATAGGCCTTGTTGACCCCTCTACAAACATAGCGCTTATAGTTGTGACCATAAAGCTCTATTTTGGTCTCTTCACTCCAAATTACAGTGTGCAGGAAGCTGTGAGGCGTGTCAAGGTGTTGTCAGGCATATTGTAACCGGGCTTTTTTGTGGCATTGGCTCACTAAAGGCTTTGTCGTATTGTGATCCTTGAAACAACCACACCGTCTTTTTCCAGAGCAGCCTGTATTTCAGCTGAGATTACCTGTAGGTTTTTCTTTGCATCCCGAACAATTCTGGCAGCTGTGGCTGAAATCTTTCTTGCTCTACCTGACCTTGACTTGATATCAAGAGATCCCCAAATTTTCAACTTCTTAATAAGTGATTGAACAGTACTGACTGACATTTTCAAGGCTTTGGATATCTTTTTATATCCTTTTACATCTTTATAAAGTTCCATTACCTTGTTACGCAAGTCTTTTGACAGTTCTTTTCTGCTCCCCATGGCTCAGTATCTAGCCTGCTTAGTGCATCCACATGAGAGCTAACAAACCCATTGAGTATTGATACACAGACACTAATTTAATATAAAAAGCCACAGGTGTGGGAAATTAACCTTTAATTACCATTTAAACCTGTGTGTGTGTTATCTTGTGAGTCTGTAACAAGGCCAAACATTCAAGGCTATGTCAACTTGGCCATTTGGGTGATTTCTATTATGATTATGATTTTTAAAAGAGCCAAACAACAATGTGATAATAAATGGCTTCATATGATCACTATCCTTCAATGAAATTTTTTTTTGCATGATCAGTCATATTTTCAAAATCACTGCCAAGCTTTCACAATTTCTGCCAGTGTATGCAAACTTTTGGGCACAACTGTACATACCAAACATTGTGAAAAGAGGGACACGTAGCCCATAACAAGATGATTAATCCTATAGCATACCTTTTGGACCTGCTGGGCCGGGAAGTCCAATTCCTGGGATACCTGGATCACCTTTTGATCCTGGAAGACCAGGAATGCCAGGCTGACCCGGCTGACCTGGTTCACCTAGCACGTAAAATAGTGACAATAAAAAAAAATGTCTTACAAGAGTAGAAACAGGAAATGCATGGCAAAATAATTCAAGATACATATATAGTATATATACTTATATACAAGTCTCTCCAAGTCTTGACATTCTTCAATGTTAAACATGCATAGCTATAAGCCTAACCAAGAAGTTGCCATGCCTATTTTTCAAAATGCATATGTATCTAAAATACATCTAATAAAAAATGTCCCTAGTAACAATGACAAATATGGGTATATCGCCCACCACTACGCCACAGTACCTCTGTGTAGGTGGGTCCTACATTAATTCCAATGTGGGAGACAAATTAAATAGTGATAGTGCTAAATGAACTAAAGTGTATCTACCGTAATTAATCTGTTGTAAGAGCTTTGTGAATGTGCTTTCATGTATATAGTCACAATGCATATCATGTATCTGCTATATAGCAAATTA
The DNA here is from genome assembly GCF_036172605.1 of Pelobates fuscus. Classification (NCBI taxonomy): domain Eukaryota; kingdom Metazoa; phylum Chordata; class Amphibia; order Anura; family Pelobatidae; genus Pelobates; species Pelobates fuscus. The sequence goes on along the minus strand of NC_086325.1, from coordinate 85,542,088 downwards.
AAATTATTATTAAAGCGACATTGCTATTGAAAAACCTCCTAAAATGTATACTTCTTGTGGTCATCTCCACAGAGGCATCTGAAGCTTGGGGCCAGGGCAGGGTGCTTAACCCAAAAGGAATCTGGTCTGGGCTTCAAACATACAAAGAAAAAAGGGAATTGGGGGCACACCTAGATGCAGCAATGGTGCTGCCGTAGAGACCAAAATGAATAGAAAATACAGATTAAGGAACATCGCGATCATACACACACATTTTTAAATTTTACAAAGCTACCTAAAATCACCTATCTCAGCCTTCAAAGGTTTATAAATTAAATGAATAGTTATTTAGCAAAAAAGAATGTTTCTTTGTCTCACCTGGAGTTCCTGTATCACCTGGAAGACCTGGACTGCCCGGTGGCCCTTGCACACCTGGCTCTGTTATTGTTTGACCAGCAGATCCTTTAGGACCTGAGAGAGAAATACATATCAAGTTTAACTTTAAATATGGGCTGCTCAGTACATGAAGCTACATCAAATATATCAATAGAAGGGAAAAGAGGATAATTACCCTACCAATCCTGTATGCAGTTGATACTTGGTAGAGGTCCAACATTACAATCGCTCACCTACATGGCTTGCCAATATATCGTTACCTTCACATTTTGCTACAGCATCATATTAAAATAGCTATGAGATTTAAATGTAATCATAAGAAAAAGCAAGCCTTGTGATAGAAAAGCAAATATATGGTAAATTCTAAAATAATATAAAAAATTTGAGAGCTTCAGCCTTTCTATCTTAAATCTGACTGCGGAAAAATAAAGAATTAAAAAAAAAATAATTGTGGTTCAAAGTAGATGTTTAGCTCACATCTAAGGTGTGTCTCCAGATTCTAGGTAGGCATGCTATCATTCCCACATTGGAATATGATTTTTGTTATGAGTTAAAACACTTGGAAGATACAAAAGGCAAATATTTAAATTCACAAATAATCTGATACATCATCAATTCCAAGGACCAAAATACAGCTAAGAAGGGTGTATCAGGTGGGGATGCTACCACCCAAAGAGTAGACAGACCAATTGAAAAGATCTCCACTGCATTTTTAGATGCAAGCCAACACGTTCTACTAAAAGAATTGACAGTCTCAGACAAATTAAGTAGGATAACTTGAGATATGAAAACTTACCATTGCTGAGATATTATTATTATTAAAAAATTTTACATTTATATAGCGCCAACATATTCTGCAATGCTTTACAATATCATAATAAATTATTGCATATAATATATATCACACTGAAGCTCCCATGTTATATCCCACATTTATACCCCTCTGTTCCTGTGCGTCCATTTGTCTGGTTACAATTACGTGTCTATTAGTCCACTCATTGTACAGCGCTAAGGAATTTGCTGGCGCTATATAAATAATAAAATAATAATAATAATAATAATAATGGAAGATGCCATATGATTGGAAGGACCATACGCATGTTTAGGGATATTCAAGACCAGAACACCATTAGGAGCAGTTTTGGATATATCTACATTCATGCATTCTCTGGTTATATAAACATTTATATTACCTGGAACTCCAGGTGCCCCAGGACGACCAGAGACTCCCTGCACACCCTTTTCACCAGCGGGACCTGACGGACCAAAGCCAGGAGGACCCATAGGACCTCTGTCACCAGTAAGGCCAGGCAAACCATTATCTCCCGGGAGGCCACGTTCACCTTTATAAGCAAGACCACCCTGTACACAAACAGAATGTGAATATGACCATAATGTAGCATTTACTTATGAAATCTAAATCCTTGAATAAGGAACAGCAAATACCACCATCAATAATCTTTAATATTCAGTCCTACAGTTCAAAGAAGTTCCCATCATGTCTACGCACATGGCAGTTCTATTAGATAATAAGCATCTGGTTAATAATAAGTTGCTAAATAAAAATAATGGCAACATTAGTGAAACTTACATCTGTATGTTCCAACAACAGGCAAATATGCATTTATTTCATAACTGATCTACTCTGATATAACGGTAACAGAGTAAAATATTTTAATTTGAGATGTATGCAATACACATCAGTAAACTAAGGAGTTTATACCATTTAAAGTTTAGCTAAACCTTTGTCGACTTAGTGAATGTTGTGAGGCACAAGTAGTGCTCAACACACATGGTATTCAGTTGGCTTTTTAAACATTTGCCATTTTTAATTTCCAACAAGTTTAATGGGGGGGGGGAAGGGGCGGAGGGGGAGAGGGGCAGTTTACCAACTTACGATATCAGATATTTGTCAATCCAATGTGGTCCTTGTATTTCGTGGATTTGAGTAGCACTAGAAAAAGCCCCATTAGGTTTCAATTCACGTTGCAAGGGTAAAAGATTCAAGTGAGGTCTCTTAGGGTGTAATACTATGTCCTAAATTAATGCTAGGTAACACAAAGATAAACATACTGGCTCTCCCTTGGGGCCTGGGATTCCAGGGGTTCCATCTCGTCCAGGGATTCCGTCTAGACCTGGTGTCCCTCCTGGACCTGGGAATCCAGGATCACCCTTGTCACCTTTCAGTCCAAGTATGGAAACCACATCACCGGGATCTCCCTTAGGACCTGGCCGACCAGGACTACCAGGGGTTCCAGAGAAACCCTGAAAACAGAAGTCGTGCAATTTTGAGATGATCCTCTTAAGACTTTTACCTGCTATAGAGGGTTTTTCCAAGGTTCAGTAATCAGTATGCTTAGGGGTCAAAAACATACGTAGATGATAAATTATGTAATGCAGTTTCCTCTAGTTTCTCCAAATCAATGAACATTTTTTTTTTTTACAAAATAAAACAAAGTTATAAAGGCTGGAAATTGTGACAAGTGATGAAATGTTCTACTAGTCCTCTGGTTGTTGAACAAGAGCTGACAATGATAATTCTTCAGATGAGAGATATACAAAAGACCTGTCTTTCATGCTGATTGTGCAACTGTTCCAGTTCTAGGCCATATTATAAAAAAAATTTAAATTCGAATTAGTATTCAATTGATTAGTTTGATTTAGGAATTCTAAAATGTTGTCCAAACTAATGGGCATTTTTTGAGCATAGAACCTTTCCAAACCTCAAGATTCTAGTTTCTACTTCTGGTAAGTTGTTTATTCCTCCTACTTAAATAAATTATATGAGTGTCAACTACATGGGTAATGGCAGCATCTTTAAGACATTTAAATAAGAAAACAGGCTGCCATGTGCACTCAAGGCTTCCAGGAGGAAAATACATTTATTTAACGAAATGTTCATGTAGGATCATGTGACAGCAACACTTTACAGAGTGGGGGTTAGCCACTAGCAGTTGATGTTTCAGTTTAATCTGTGAATGAGCACCAAGTGCTGTAAAGTGTCATCAGGTGGAAATGTCTGCTGTACAAATACGTCATTTTTATGTTATTTAATATACTTCTCTATTGCCTTACTGGAGGCCCTGGAGGTCCACTCGAACCTGGAAGGCCTGCTTCCCCCTTTTGCCCAGGAAATCCAGACAATCCTATTAAAAGAAATGATGATGTAAAAATGATGATATGATTTAGAGCAAAAGAAAACCCAGCATACTGAAGGTCTGTATTTTCTAATATTATATTTATTGAAGTATAACATAGTTTGGTGATAAAACAAATCTTTCAAGCTGTTCTATTTAAAGGAAATCCCCACCTATAACACAGTTTATTTCAGAATAATTATGTATGATTAATCATACCTAAAACACTTTCAAGGCACTGGTGTCATTGATGTAGTGTATTTTATAAATTATATAGAAAATTAAATGATTTGTGTTTCATCCCTCCGCATAGATGAGCAGCTAGTCACACTTTGTAGCTCTTGCAGTAAATACTAGATCATCCCTCAGATAGCCAAGTGAACTTTGCTGATATCACTGCAGCTTCCAGTACCTCGATTTAATTATGGTTTTTTTTAAAAATGTAAAAAAACTTTTATTCAAGACACACAAATAGTGATCAGGGCGGACAGATGAAATATACTGTTTGAAACCTTCTTAAAATCACCTATCTCAAGCAACAATATGTGAACTATATGGTCAAACAGCATTCCCACCACTGTGCCCAAATACACCATTATTGCTTTGTGTCGGCCTAATTCCTACATGGGAGATAATAAGAACACTTACTGTAAGTTTAATTTACTTGCTTTTATTTAGAGTGAAGACAGTTAAGTCTATTAGGTAGAACAGGCATATTCCACCTTTTTGTATGTAATATGACCTTAATGATTATACAAATACAAATGTCAGAAGACATTCACCTGTGAATGTCCCTTATTTGTCATTCAACTTACTCTGGTGCTCTCAAACTGAATGTCTTCCACAAATTGTGGATCCGCATGACAGAGTGCATAGTAAATCACCCTATTTGAGCCCTTGTGCTTCTTTGGCCACTGTCCTCCAGAAACACTGCATAGCATAGGAATATAAGTAATGTACACATGTACAATTCCCGCTATTTTGTCTCTCACTTCCTCTTGAAAAAGGCTGGCCCGTGGGTGGAGCAAATGTGCAACAGTTTTTTGTTTGTTTTTTTGCATTTCTTGCAAAAAAATAACATACACAAGGCATCATGCACCATGTAGAACAGCAACCTAAATCATCTCCTTCATGGGTTGAAAAATGAATATATCATTATAACAATTACCATGATATATGTTGATCATATCATATTAATGTTGTCTTCAAAAATAAAATATCTTACTCATTTATCAGGGCTATACAGAGCTCTCAGGACTAAATAAGCAGGGAATCCCTTTGAGTGTATGAAAAGCTGTTGCTCCAAGTTATACTTGGATGTATACGTTTTATTTTAGGGGAACTATGTAGTACTACTGAAATAAACAGATATTTTGTTCAAAGATGTGTTTACCTTCCTTTTAAATACACAATTATAAAGGTTTCCTATAGAGTAATGTGCAGACCTTCTAAAGCGAATATGCTATAATGGTGAGTTCATGGCTGCAAATCTGCTGGATATTTTATGTCATATATTACGTAAAGAATGACCATGTCATCAATAAATGCTGAGCTACCGAAGCTGCACTTACCTGGACTACCAGGAGGACCAGGAAACCCAGGATCACCTGGTGGGCCCTGAATACCATTGTCCAAACAGTTGTAGCATGTATCTCCTTTGTCTCCTAAAGAAAGATAAAACAAGTTATGTAAGTAAAAATGATTTCTATCTAAACCAAATAGAATTAACTGGAAGTGGAATGGGGGGAGAGGGTGGGATGACGTTATGTTTCTAAACAGCCATAGATGTGCATGTGTGAAATTATTGGCTTGAGACAGCAATATGCATAGTTTTGTGAATTGAGACATGAATAAACTCATATCAGCAGCAGTGTGGTTGTTGTTAATTTATCCTGCAGTTACACGTTTCCTATATGATAAGTGGAACTGCCTCTGTGGCTGGACAGATGATGACAGGGCTGGAAGAGGGCAAGATCAGATATCATCTGAAAAAGAGGATCTTCATTGGTGGAGCCTCTTCTTTGTAGTCTTAACGGCGGCTATCACTGCAGTACAACAGTGCTATAGCTTCACACATTCTAAAGGTGATTATCTTACTTTTAGACATGTGCATTCGTTTTAGGACGAATACGATTTCATCCGAATTTTCTGACTTTTTCGTATTCGTTTACTATAACATAAATGAAAGTCCTACATATGAATTATATACAAAACGAAAGGACAAATGCCGAATGCATTACCTTTTCGTTTCAGTTTGTTTAGTTTATTATAAGGAGGGAGCTAGCGGCTCCCCCCTTGTAATATGTAAAAATAGAAGCGGCAGGGAGCAGTGCTGCTTTATATTCATTTTTAAATTACAGTGAGCAGCAACCTTTTATTAATAGGGGGGTCATAGGGACCCCCATAGGTTTTAATGCAGGGGCAGGGAGGGGGGTAGGAATTAACATTATTTATTACAAGGAGGGAACTGGTAGTGCTGTCGGCTCCCTCCTTGCTCATTTTTTTTGTCCTAATGTACGAAAACAAAGTATATTTTTACCGAATTTCGTATGAAAAACAAATGTTTTGTTGACAAAATTCAAAATGGACGAATTAAAATGTTATTTATTAAATTATTACATTTCAGTAAAGAAAAGGAACTGTGCCTCGATAGTAATGTATTATAGCAAGTGCTTCCTCTGATGACTGTAAGGATCCAAATTAAAACTACATAGGAATTAATGTTAGGTATGTTAGCAAGTGTATTTCATTTTTAGTTTTACCCACCTTTCTGTCCTCTCTCTCCTTGATATCCTTGATCACCTGGTAGCCCTGCAGGACCTTGTGCGCATACTTCTCCAACTGCAAAATGAAAATCTATGTCAGTGAAAGTTTTCTGGTTTTCAAACAACTTCTGCTAATAATGCCATATCTTGAATGTGTCTTGTTAATGTCTTGGATAATTAAAATACATTTTACAAACGATTTAAGCACCGAGTTGTTAAACAAGATATTGCGGAGCAGCACAATGCTCATAGTTCCCACAATAAATGGGTAGCAGCTAAAACCTGATGTAGAAGCAGCAATTCTTTGCACATAATAAATGTATATGTCTCAAAGTTATTATGCAATGAATGAAATAAAAGCTATACAGATTTGCGTCCTTATTTTTAAATTGAATTTAAATTGTCTTTTTAGAACAGCTACCTACACACTTACTTTCTAAATGCCCCATAAGAAATATTAATTAATAAGCACTTTACAATCTCTGAAAACATTTCTCAGTTATAGCTTAAAGCCTATGATATAAGAATATTATTTATTAAAACCAGAATAAAAAAAATGGCTTGAATTACATCTTTTTCTACATCTTCTGGCACAGTACTTATTATTATTTATAGAGGTCCAACATACTCTACAATGCTGTTCAGTAGGTATATAAAATAATTATCATACGTATACTGTATCAAACAAGTTAAAATGAACAGAAACACAAGGCCAGGAAAGCCTTAATCAAGTGCCCTAATAACAGAGGTAGGCAACCTTCAGAACTGTAGATGTTATGGACTCAATCTCCCATAATGCTTTGCCATAATTATGGCTATAAGAGTATTATGAGAGATGTAGTCCACAAAATCTGGAGCACCGAAGGTTGCCTACCCCTGGCTTATAATATAGATGATGTGTGATAATGGTCCATAGTAATGGTCTTGGAGATCCAGGAGAGGAGAACTGAAATTTCTATCAGCTTACACCCTGGTTTCATTCGTGTATTTTCATGAAGATAACTGCTGGCAAATTATAAACGAAACATCCATGCTAAACTGTGGTTTATGGGATATGTTCAGGACTTCTATTGAAAATAATGTGTGTCAGTTCTATGATAAGCAGAACACAGGCCTAGTTCATACAAAACTTTTAAAAAATCAAGAAAGTGATTTTTTTTAGACTTTAGTGGGTTGGCTTATTGCAGTACATGGATTGGTAAAACATGCTGAGAACAGGCAAAGATTAGTCAGGAACAAGCGGAAATGATCAGGATCGGAATACAAAATAGTCAAAATACAAGCCAATAACAAAATAATCTTAAAAAAAAAAAATGCACTCGACGTTATATAAAAACCTCAACAAAACAAAGACACAACTGTGTTCATGTTAAATAGTACAGAGTGGTCACACTTTAGTTAACATCAGAAGTGTCAAAAAAAACTCTGGATGTAGAATGTTGTGTTGACTAAAGCATCTGCAAAATGATTTGCATTCTAAGGGCTAGAAAAGGAGCCAGAATTAAGTAGTCTGCATCAGAGACAATGCTTCATGTGGAACAACAACAGGGAGCCAGTACAGGGCCAACAGGTGCCATGACAGCCAAGAAGAGAATTGGTTGACAATGTAGATATGGATTTGGAGTGGAATTTCACGGAATACATTATCTCTCTAACACATGGAGGGGAGAGAATATGATAACAAATGTATATTTTCTCATTTTCTTAAGGACCTCTACATAATGAAATGTACTTGTTTGCATGTCATCTCCATTCTGTATACATCTTTAATATTGATAATATTCCTTCTTTCCATCCTCTTCGCCCTTTATTCAATGCAATGTGCCCTGATCTCTTATTGTATCTAAACTTAGACATACTGAAAATTAGATCTTTCCTTGCATCAAACTTTCTAATAAATAACCTGATTTAGAATTTAAAGAAAAATGCCTGGGTCCACACTAGCCAAGAAGTGTAGGCTTAATATAGGTATTTGTGTTCTTCAACTGTTACTTTATATTTTACTGCAATTTGAGATAGCTGCTCAGATGAAATGATACACACGGCACATAATGTGTTTCCTGGTTTATTTTACCCCTTAGACTGTAAGATAACCTTTCCTTAGTATGTTCTTTTAAAAGCATGTGAATTTGATTTCATTGCAACTTCTGCCTGCCCTCTTACATGTTAATGGATTCACTTTGTGTTTTTTTTTTTACTTGAATTTTAATTGAAATTTATAAAAAATAATACAAAAAACAGCATACTCTAGGGTACACAATTCAAATTGTAAAGAACATAGTAAACAAAGTAGGAGATACAAAAAATATCATCAAATAAACAAGGACAAAAAGGGCAACAGAGCAAGAGCTCTGTTAAGTAACATAGCAGGACTGGTTAGCCAAAGGTCCACATGTCTATTTAATCCATTGGTACCAAGGATCCCAAATCTTCAATATGTTTGATGTCTGAGAATTAGTAAGTTCTGACATAAACTTGTATAATTAGTTAGTATACAACCTGCTAGTTAAATGTGCACAGCTGACTTTTCCAGTTGAGAGCAATAAGCCATTTAGCACCCACCAAACTATGGGAAGCTAAAGCCCTTTTGAATGGATTAACCATTCTAATTCATTCACATGTACTTACAAAATGATATCTTTAGTTTCTAGACTCTTTGTGGCTAATTTATATTGTATGCCAATATATGTTGACACATTACAAATACTAAATAGCAATTTTAAAATTCAATATTGTAACTTTCTAAAAGCATTTCATCCTAATTTATAGCAAAATGCTACTGTACATGACTAACCTGAAGGAGATAGGCCGGGGGGTCCTGGTGGTCCTGGAGATCCTGGACGACCATCTAGGCCTGGACTTCCAGGTATTGATATTCCTTGTGGACCTTCATCTCCTTTCTGCCCACTTTCTCCTGGGAAACCTGGGTCTCCAGAAGGCCCTGGACTGGAAGTACCTAAAAAGGAAAGCATAATTCTTAATTCACCAATTACTTTTCAATAGCATTCATTCAAATACACACTCAAAGTGAGCTCTGCATACTGCCAATCACTCTCAGCTGCTGTGATTCCTAGCTGCCATCTGCTTAAGAGAGGCTCCTAGGATCTGAACAGAACCTGACAGGGTCTCCCTTCATGCCTCCCTATCGATTGCAATAGGCTGGGCTTTATCAGCTGCCTAGCACCTATCACAGTGTGACTGGCAGGGAAAGCATGCTGTGGGTTCAGCATTACAGAGACATCTCCCTTTCATGCGGAAAACAGCCAATAGATAGCAGGCTCTGCTGATTTAGCCAGGAAATCCATCTGCTGATATTAGAACTGATGTTATCAGAGGATATTCCTTAAGATTATTTTTATTGCAGGGTTATGGTTAGTATTAGGGTAGGGCTGAAGTTAGGATTATGTATAGGGTTAGTGTTAGGGTAAGGTAAGGGGTAATGCTGAGTTAAGGTTAATGCTGTTTTAGGATATGAATATAGTGTATTGTTTAAGTTAGGGGTAAGGTTAAAGTAGGTATACAGTTACAGTTCGTGTAAGCTTAGGGATAGAGGTAGGGTTGGTATAGAGTTAGCCATGCTAGCCTGCATAAGGTTAGCGTTAACTACCAAAAATTAATTTAGATCATATGGGACATTTAACAGTATGGACTGATATGTGAATCTATTTTGAGGTATATTTTCTTCAGTTGCACTGGATGTGTAAAAATTATAACAAAAAAAAAACATTTTTTTTTCCATTTTCACCTATTTTTTAAACATTTTATTCATATACTTGTTATTTATATATATATATAATATTAAACAAGGACTTTTATATCCTTTGAAACAATATATAATATGTATAGGAGTACATAAAGAGAGACCCTTAAACACATTCTAAATTCTAGCCTCTGTCCTTAATGGGTTAAGTTACACAGTTGTGCTAATTGTGTGAGTAGATTCGGTAGCACAATGCTTTTCAGAAAGATCTGTAATATAGATAAGGACACAGGAAGATGATAAAGAAATGTTCTTTATTCTGTAAATACATTTTGAAATTTTCCTGTTCATATGCAAAAATCAAATCATTTTTATTTTGCCAATAAATAATGTACCATCTAATGAATATGACCACAAAATATACATTCACGTGCTACTTTCTTGTAAATCTTTGTTTTTGCAGTGCAAAGTCAAGTAACAATCACATGTGAGGAACCCCAAAGGCAATCCTCCAGCGTTTCATATTTGTGGTTTACATTGGGGTATAAAAGAAACATGCACAATTTTTGGTATTATTAGGTAAAGGTTGATACAATACGTTACATAGTGCGATTTCAATGCTATCTCGCCTAACTAGTAGTGCGTTAGGTCATGCTTAACATGTCCTGTCGATTAGGTCGGCAAAATTTTAATAGCAACTGTGAAGCTTCAATGCAAGCGAGCTTAACTGGTAGAGCGTTTGGTCATGAGTACATACTATGCTATCCTGAGTAAGGTATCATGCTCAAGTAGTATATATGAGGTCATGCTTAAACATTATATTAGGTCATGCTTTAATATTATATTAGGTTCTGTTTGGTCTGCAGGTGGGCAGATAATAAAAGGTATTAACAGCTAACAGGTCTATGGTGCTGCCACAATTCACACATGCTTGAGTAGTTAGTCAATAGCAGAGTTTTCATTTTGGCCTGAACCTGCTTTAGTGTGTTGCAGAGCATGGTTAGACCTTTTAGCAGTTTGTGTGGTTTGCTTAATACAAGGATAATTTGCAAAATGTGTCTCAGTAATTGAAAACTTAAAATTATGACAATAAGCAAAACAAGTGTTCAAAATGTATTGGCATGGGAGAGTGATAATGTGTGATACCAGAGGTTAAGTCCTGGACCCCATGCTTCATTCCGCCGATTCCCTGTATGGACTGAGCAAAGTCCCTTTATGGTAAATTCTATGTTTGCAGTTATTACCAGGAAACCAGGGTGATGAGCACTGCAGTTGACCACTTGAGCAATCTGCCCACACCACAGGGTGAGATGGCGTTGCAGGGTACGAGAGCCAGTCTGTCAGGCTGTGGGGGGAAGCCTCCTTGCTCCCGCACTCGGGTGAGGGATTGCTCTACTTCTCTTGCTTGCCGTTTCTGACCATCCGGTCGCTTGATCCTCCGTGCCGCGGTACTCCTCCCACCCCTCCCAAGTAGTGTCTTCGGCCCGAGGCCTTAGCGGGGGCCCTTACCACATTGACCCCAACGTCAGGGTCGAGGGGCCCAGGGTTCCACCGGGTCCCGGCTATCTCTCTGGGTGTATGGGTGGCGGTGGAGAGCTACTTCGAGGTGAGCTCCCAGCTCGGAAGAAGAGTGCGGGTGGGCACTGGGCGTGTGGGGGAGCTTGCAGCACTCTGTGCTTTTGTTTTGGGGCAAGGCTACCTCTCTTGTGGTGGCTTATGTGTGTAGGACATTTCCTTCTGTGGCGCCATCTTGGGGCCCCGTGTGGGTGAGGAGCCGTTCGTTTGCGGCCGGGTTGCTCGATAATTTCTTTCCTCAGGTGTGTGCAAAGTTTGGTCTGCCGTGCCCGGATCTCCATTTTCACCCAGATGGCTTCAAATAAAGCGTTTAGCATGGCTGAGTAGTCTGGCACCCCTGTGTGGCATTCTGATGACTCGCTCGGCGCGCTCACCCCCGCCTCTGTTGCTGCTGCTTTTCACTGCCTCTCCAGTCGCTTGATGTGGACCGAGATGACCCCCATCGGTCCATAGTGAGGGGAGTAGGAGGTGATACCCCCGAGGTATCCACGTCCAGGTTAGTCAGCGCGTGGAGCGGCCGTCTCCCTGCTGCTCGATCTCCGGTAGGCCTCTGGATATATTGTCGGGTCCCCGGGGGTTGCATGCTTGATTTTGGTATCGGGTGATTCCCCCGGGTGTCCCCGTCATGATGGATCTTCTCCAGTGAGCGATTGCTCTGGGTTTTGGGGGGATTACCCCCTAAAAGTGCAAAAATGAGCAGGAGCTGAAGTTCAGCACAACCTCTTAGTCTGGATGCTAGGATCCCCCCCCCCCCCCCCCCCCCCCCTACGCTCTGGTGGTCATTTCTTTCTCAAATAGTTTGATAGTGAAGGGGTTAAATACATTTATATTTTATTTTATCATTCTTTTAAATTATTTAACATTTTTAAAATAACTTGATAATCAATTTAGTAATCAAGCTACTCTCATCCCCTGTTTCCTCTAGGCTCCAGCTGTCACGGTGCCCTCTTGTAAACATACTGATGCCCAAAAGATGGACTGCTGAGATGTAGATCTAATAAAGTTGAGATTACCTTCGGACTAGTTTGGATACCAAAGATTTAAATGGAGAGCTGTTTAATTCATGTATGCAATTCAGCACAAGCTATTGTGAGAAATGGGGTGCTTTTCAAATTATATTTTCTATTTAATATATTGACATATACTTTGTGAAGGTCTGTTGTGTAATAAGCTATATGGTTTCACAATGGAATTCTATTTACATATCAAAGGAGGTTGTCATCAAAGGGTAAAAATGTGTGTACATATTTACTATAGAGGTTCATATTATCAGGGGATCAGAAGATCAGAGTGATTAACATCTAGGTGTAACCATGAAGTTTGTGTTTTCCCAAGCCATCCTGTCCAATCTACCCAGAAACCAACCCTAACTGGTCACTTTTTACAGTACGTTATAATATAGCTGTGGAGAATAGATCAAAGACAAGGTTTTGTGTAAAGATAGAACTCTCTGGGAAAAGAGGGCTGGATAAACCACTTTTGGGAGGGAAAAGGGATTCTGGGACATGTAGTTAAGGACTGCAAAAATCAGTCTTTAAAAGGACAACAGCCAAGGAGGTTGGTCTCCTCTTTTTCTCTCTTTGTCTCTTTTGGGGAGTACAGCGCAGCAAAGCAGAGGTGCCATGGTGAACTGAGAGAGACTGTCCCGGACTTCCAAAGGTGAAGGCGCAAGGGGAAGATCTTCGTTTGTTTAAGTATTGCACTTTTACTATGTATTTTTTGGTTTTGGACTGGATATGATTATAATGTGTATTGCGTATAATCCTTTTAAAATCTGTAACAGTAGCCTAAATCAATATTAACAATACATTTTATTATACACTTGTGTCTGTGTCTTATTTGTCACACATTCCCTAAAAGAATATCCTTGTAAGAGGGTCATAATTTCTTACACTTTCTTACACTGCTCTGGCTAACATAAAATAAAATTGTTTCTCAGTAGGAAGAAACTGCACTTACCCGCATTCCTCTTTACGAGGATCTACTTTTTACAACTTGATGTAGACACCTTAATAATACTAGTTAAACAGAGGGCCATGTATTGACAGAGGGCCATGTATTTGAACTGTACAATGTTACAGGTTTTTGGTAATCCTTAGAGAATTGATTGATTATTTGATAAATCTCACCTGGGAGTCCAGGCATACCAGGAGGCCCTTGTAAACCTTGAAAACCACGATCTCCTTTACTTCCTGGTGATCCTGGGGGTCCTGTGTTTCCTTTTGCTCCTACTCTACCAATACCCGGTCTTGTAATAATCTGTGAACAAATAAATAATTGACAAATTAACTACTGGCTATTAAGTTCTTTACATATATACATATATAAGGCTTAAAATTTTAAGTCCTATGCTGCCAGCAAGACCTTAAAATGTATTCACCACTGCAAGCCATAGCATACTCACCAAGGGTGAATTTCAGTTCGCAAGGGCTGCACTTTTACTTAACAATGACTAGTGGCGACTGGAAAGTTTGAGACTTAAATGTATCTATCTGTTATATATATATATCTTGCTGTTGTGCATCACAGCAATTTTTCTCCATGAAACGCTGCACTTCCAAAGTTCTGCAAGTGCCATTGGGGTGCAATTGGCCAGAGCAGTAAAGAGTTGTAGACAGAGTTTCTTTTATTGCCTGCCAGTGCTCAGAAGCCTACAGAAACTGGATGCTCGTCACTGGCCATGGAGGACCTTCGGCACCCGGCAGGGACAAATGTAAGAGGACAAAATGGTTTTCTCACTTACCAGGAAATGGGGCTAGGGTACTCCTGGTACCATAACAATTACAGTGGGTTGTAGTGGTTATAATGCTTCAAGTAGCTCTTTAAGGAATACAACATACTCACAGGAATTTATTTATTTTTCTGCATTTTTTTCAGCTGACAAGTAGTCAGTGTAAATAGGATGTGTCTCAAGATAAAATACAGAAGATCATAATCTATCTATCTATCTATCTATCTATACATCTATCTATCTATTTATTTATATCTAGCATTATTAACCTAGGATAATAAATTCTGATCAAATATATCATGTCAATGAAAGAATAACAACTATTTTAGAAGAATACTTACTTCTCCAGGAGGTCCAGGGAAACCGCGTTCTCCTTTTTGCCCCTGAAATAGTAACATAAGTGAAATTTTTTATATTTAAAAAAGAAAAATGAACAAAATTAAAAAGAGATATAATGAAGGGGGTGGATGTAAAAAGAGCAAAATACTAGGCTCCCAACTAGAGACAGAGCAATAAAGCAAAATAACTGAAAGTGAATGGACACATTGATGATAAATAAATGAGAGGTACACATACATATAATAAAAACAGTCATAAAAAAAAATTATACAAAATTACTTTCTCGCCATCTCGGCCAGGACTTCCAGGTAAACCACGATCTCCAGAGAGGCCCTGCAAAAAGCAAAATATGTAAAAAGAATGTTGTTATTTTTTCAGTGTTTATCTACGTATATCTTTGAGAGGAGTTGTTTTTGTTTACAACAACTACTGGTAATTATAACTAATGCTTACATCAGAACCAGGAATTCCATTCTTTCCATCTTTTCCAGATTTCCCCTAAAAGAAGCAAGATGAAGATGATCAATTGACAGAAAAGCTACGGTAGGCTTTCACTGTTTGTGTGCAAGAAATATACAGGTTCCAAACATGGGGAAAATATATGTATTAGTGGGTTGGTTTTTTTTTGTTGGTTTTTTACATTTTTTATTTCTTTTATTTCTGACATGTACTTGCCTTGTATTATTTTTGCTGATGCTTCTATAATTCAGACCTTGGTACTCTTGTCATCATAAATATCTCCAGGTTAATTTATTAAATGTTTCCACGTTTCGTTTCTTATTAAACTCCCCATATCGCACCCATATCCCCCCGTACCCGATTTATTAAATCCTATTGTGAGTTCCTATCTATCAATCTTCTTTCCCTGCTTACTTTTTGCATTAGCGTGTTTAATGTTCATGTTGTTTTTTTCATAATCCTAAATGAATGTAAAACATACCTACTGTCTATAAAAGAAGCCAGCGTTCATTTTAACTTTTTCGTTCGCTACTTACTAAACAATGTATTTTCTGTCCAGTAATGAAAACTTGACTTCAGTGGCAACAAAGAGGTTTTTGCTGAACTTGGCAGTTACTCAGTCCCTGCCAGGTTCATCAGACGATCGCAGTTCTAATAAGAGACCTAACAGTAACAGTGGTCCAAATTTTAGTGTGATCCTTCCAAATACGATGCCAGTTCCAGCCGAGCTGAAGCCAAGCTTATATTAACAATTAAACAAGGTAATAATTGTCAGATTTTCATGGCATTATGCACATATGGCGCAGTCATTTACTGACTGTGTTTTATACAAATTGTTCACGGATGCCATTCAGTTTTTAATCACTGGTTAATATCTGTCGGAATTCCTACAGATACCGAAATTACCAGAGTGAAAATGAATGCGGATCAGAGTCAGATCGTTAGACAATTAGACATTGTTATGCAAGTATACATACAACTACCTTTCTATTGATCATGAAAAAAATAGAACTTGTCTTTGATATTAGATGATGTTTACATTATTTTCTGTTTGCTTTAATTACGGGTACATTCCTAAAACTCTAGCAATACTGGGTTCCACTTGGTTGTTCTACTACTTAGAACCTGCTCATCGTAAATAATCCCTTACACTGTATTGTAAACTTGAGTCTTGCGAGCTTTAGTCTGGCATTACATGGACCTCTGGCCTGTTAATCTGATTGGCTGAACAGTGCTCCCATATAGAACACTGCTACAGAGTTGCAAATATTTTCATATTCCACATATTTACTTTACGTCAGTGTTTGATAACTTACTATTTTTCCAGCTTCCCCGGATTCTCCTTTGTCTCCTTTTATGGCGGATCCCTATTAAAAATAAATATAGAAAATTCTAAAATGCACGCATTTTTTTGACAGTTAATACAATTTTAGTTTATAATATAATTTGAATGATTTAATCTATTACTACAATGAGGTTGTTTATTATCTAAAATAGAAATTGAGGTGAGATGACACGAGAATTACAATGTTTTAGGCCACAAATAGCAGAGCTGGTAAAATATCTGAGGAGGAGAATGTGTCTCGTTCCACTATTTTGATCTAAATTTTGCAATTTCCTTTTCAATTCTTGTTTACAGATCATCATTTGGTGAATAAACTCCCGTAATACGTAACACAACATACACTCATGTCAGGTTACTGTGTAACCTGGTTGTTTATTTTCTTGTATTGTTCAAAGTGCTCTCCCAACAGTAGTGGTTAATTGGAAAACTGTGATATCTCTTTAGTTGGCTGAAGGTTAGAGGAATAACAAGTGCCTTTTTTACTCCAAAACCTCCAATAAACTTGACACTCTGCATAGAGATGTGTGAATTGTGTTTTCTCTGAATTAAACTGATTCGCACATACTGATTTTCAAGCTGGTAATAGCATGACCAAAATAAAAAAATGCACCATTTTGTTATGGTAGGGCCTGTGCACTGAGAGCGATTTACAAGCAAAATTGTGTATCATTTCCCATGGAAACCAAAGGAATACCCCTGCTAATTGCAAAATTGCCTTCAAACTGCACTTAATACAGATATATCCATGGGTCTTATTTTCCAAAGAATAAACTGCACTGATTTTTCAAATGGCATACACAATGCAACAAACTTGCATTTTTGATGAATTTGGGCACACATCTTGAACCAAAAGTTGCTTGAAAAGTAGATGTTTGCTGTAACAAAACCCCTATGCGTTTCATATATCTCTGCTTTTTATGCAATGAGTACTGGAGGTGTTTAGAGAACCTTCAGCTTGAGTTCTTAAATCTTACATTTGTTCTACATCCTACATGTTCCCTACACATCCCTTAGCCAAGTAACCTTTTAAATAGATTGCGCCTAGAATAATTTGTGGACATTGCACTGATTCCACACATTGCTTCTAATGATTTTTTTAAGGCATCTTGCAATGCATATTACATCTAGGTTTGAACTCCTTTGTATGCAATAAAATACATATTTGTATGTATCATTCCCGTTGTATCACTGACTAGAATCCAGTAAATAATACATATTAGATAATAAGAAGTATAAAAGGAAGAATGTAATGTTACTTACTGGAATGCCAGGAAACCCACGTTCACCTGGATATCCTTGGGGACCAGTTGAACCCTATTAGAAGTTGACAAAATTGGACAGCTCAGTACTACAATCAGGATTACCATATAACATATCAGCAGATGGACATCAACATGACTAAAAAGCCAACCTGGCACAAAATAAAGATGTTAAAGAAGTCACTTGGAGTCCTAATTATTCACAAAAAAGGAAATGTAATGTTATAACATTGTACATGTAGATGTCCTTTAACACTTCTCTTTAAAAAACTAACAGTATTTATTTAATTGAATTTGAAAAGAGTTTTACACATAAAATAATTTTAGTTAAAAAAACTACCATCTTCAAACTCGCTCCCAAAATGCAATTTTCTGTTTTTGATTTGTTTTCTTTCCATACCTTGCGTAGTATTAATAATTACACATTAAACTAAATTACCCAGACTTTTGCAATGGATTTACCAATTTGTGAGTTGGCAGCGGCTTTCCACCATCTCAAATGAGGCAATGTCATACCGTTGGCCGTCATGCTGAAGAGCAATGTACACAAAGCTAGGCTAAGCTTTAATACTTAGTCCCTTTCGATAAAATCTCATAAAATATCTTAGTTTGTTACTGCCTATATGTGATTTGTTCAGTAATAAATAAGGAGAACCTCTAAATATTAAAGGGACACTATAGTCACCAGAACAACAGCTTATTGTATATGTTCTGGTGAGTAGAATCATTCCCTTCAGGCTTTTTGCTGTCAACACTGTCTTTTCAGAGAAAATGCAGTGTTTACATTACAGCCCAGCTAAACCTCCAATGGCCACTCCTCAAAAGGTTGCTAGAGGTGCTTTCTGGAGCAGTGTTCTGCATGGAGTGCCTCTGCATAGAGACACTGAACTTTCCTCATAGAGATGCACTGCGTTAATGCATCTTTCTGAGGAGATGCTGATTGGCCAGGGCTGTGTTTGACTTGTGCTGGCTCTGCCCCTGATCTGTCTCCATGACAGTCTCAGCCAACCCTAAGGGAACGCATTGTGATTAGCGCAGAGAATCCCTTATGATGATGTCAGTCAAGAAGGCGGATCAGGGGCAGATGCAGCAGCTGCAGACTTGAATACAAGTAAGATTTTACAGTATTTAGATGGGCAAGGGGTTCCAGATGGTGGTTTTAACACTATAGTATCAGGAATACGTATTTGTGTTCCTAACCCTATGGTACCCCTTAAGGAGTAAACACAGAGATCTATATTCAATAAACACCTGCTTCAATAATATCTTAAAAGGGTCCCAATCACCTGAAAAATCTGTAAGTCAGCTTACAACATTAAGTAAATTAATTTAACAATGATGTGGTATATTTACTTGCAACTTCCCTATGAACACAACAATTCTAGTGTGATGGCGAATTTATTTGGACATTGTGACACTGTGACATTTACAGATAAAATTGGCCAACCAATACTTTGGATAAGCATTTATAAAAGAAGTTGAATGATAAAACATGTTTTCCCGTTAACATTTTTGTAGTCAAGCAAATTCATCCATAGTAAAGGTATGCTGCCACCTGCTGATCAAACCATAAAATTGCTGTGTCAGAAAGTGTTTTGAGAATATGTCATGTAGTTGATCAAAGAAAAAATATATATATCCTTACTTGTACATTTCATCCCACTTTTTACTACAATACGGCAAGTTTAATGGAGATAATGAATTATTAATTGTGCTTTTATTTTATTTTTTGCAGAAAAAAAACATTGTATGTTTATTAAAACTCAATACATTAAAAGCACAACACATGGTTAATTGTTTTTCTACTGGTAATGTTTCTTAAGATGCTCTGTATTTTATTTATGAGATACTGATTTCTTGGTTTACTATTTTTAAATATAAATATTTCTATTACATTGACCACCTATTTCATGTGGTCTTATTAAAATAATTAGAGTTTCAACTCAATAACAGCTCAGAAGAACATTTGGGTAACAATAGATATACTTGCGTCATATAAGATAGAACAAGATAGGAATATGCTACCACATAAAAGGCAGAACGGTTTTACAGTGATACACCAAGGTTGCAGACAGTAGAACCTGTCTTGAAAAGGCCAGGGCCATGAACAAGAATGTTAATTTGCATATTTAAAAACTGCGTATCATAACGTAAAATAGTTTAGTGTTGTAAAATAGGTGTTACATTTATATTATTAATATTATTTTGCCTGGCCATTAATCATGTACATTTTGTCTGTGAACTTATGTATTTAATTCTCCATTCTCTTCACAGCAAGCTCAACAGTGGGTAAAATATATGGCACAACGTATCTTTATATTGCCAATGCCATGTAAACCAGTGCTTTCAATTGGTAATAGCAATTAAGTCAGAAACGTTTGGAATTGTTTTGTTTCCACAACAAGGTTAATGAGTTAAATACTATATTATAGGTTATGTAATTGTTTTACATTTGTCCTTCCATCCATATTCTCATATTCTCAAATGTATTTGCCTATACAAGGGTACGTAATTCTTTCTATAAGACTAAATCCCAAGTGCACAATATACAAACCAAGAACAGAGCCCTGACGGGGAAAGGAGAGAGTCTGTGCCATTCTAAATGCAGCCAATAACCCCAAATATGAGACATTTCAACACCTTCTCAGAAACATTGCGACCAGGAAGGGGTATAAGGAAGGTAAAATCTGGAAAAACTAATGCATCAAAACTGTCAAAATGGGCTGTCCTTCTAGATGAGTTATTTTGTCCTGCATCCTGCTATGTATTATAGCTAAGCACAGACACCGATAGGTAGATACAAAAAAATACCATATCTACCAACATCACTAAAAAGGAAAACATAAGCTATATACCGTACGTGGCTAATCCTTGTCTATTTAAAGTAGGATTATTATGAATGCTCACCTTTTCCCCTTTCTGAACTTGAACATCGGGCGACTTCTTTTGTTCATCAACTGGTCCTGGAGGTCCTGGTGGTCCCCGGAGACCTGCGTCACCCTAAGTGAGCAGAAAATTGTTACTTACATGAATACAACGAATATAAATTAAACTTGAATGCATGTTGTGAAATGGCAAAAACATAACATGTTTATCATTTTACTGTAGCATTCTACTTATGCCACAGGAACCAATTCATTCCTTTATTGTTTGACTTTCATAAATTTGCTAAACTGCAAATACTCTAAATATCTTCTGTAATAATAATGCTCTATGCATGGAAAGCATATCATCAGTAGTTATCAATTGCATACCTTTTCTCCTTTAGATCCTTGGAAATTCAAACCCATGTTTCCCTAAAATATAAAACAATGAATAAAGTTATTACTACGACTTGGATATTAAATAACAGTGAAAGAGATTTGGGAATGATATGAGTTGTATTTACCTTGACTCCTGGATATCCAGGTGGTCCTGGTGGTCCCTAAAGAAAGATACAATGTGTTAACATTAATAATTAAATGCGGCAACTGTAGCCATGGAAAAAAGAACATCCATGGATCTATAAAGGTTGACAGGTGCCCCTTTTCCCCTGTGGTCATCCTATCTTTTAAACCAAATATATTTCTTTCTGTGGAAACAGTATGAGCTGACTGGGCAGTAAGATGGGTCATGGAAAAGTGATATTCATGGGGAGTGATGGGTCATGGGTGATACATGGGGACCCATAGCAGTGTTGACTGTGGCTAAATTAATATTATTTGAGATTTCAATTATTGTCTCATACCGGTAAACCTGGTTGACCTGGGCGACCAATGGGACCCTGTACTCCTTGGCTTCCTGGAGGACCCTACAAAGAAAGAACAAACAATTACAATGGGTCACACCTAGTGGATTATTGACCAAGAGCAGATCAATTGAGTTTTGCTTATGTATGATTTTGGTTTGAAACCTACTTTGAGGGAAAATGAAATGAATCTATTCAACAGGATCAAAGACATTATCAAGAATTGAAAGCAAGCTAAGAGTCTTTGGGTGCTGATAGTCTTCTCTTTTTTTCTTTTTTTTTTACATGTTGGGGAATAAAGTATTTTCTTGAAAAGCTCACCATATGTCTGGAGTTCTGGTTGGATTTATAATACAAATTCTCCAATGAAGTTAAAATGTCCAGCTATAAAAAGTGTTCTTTATACCATCACATTTGTGTTGCAAAGCTATATGCTATATTACATACTATTATACTTTTATACAGATAAACAGTCACACATTTCCATGACACAGAGTGATGTTAATAAAGAGCATTATTCGGACACACCCAAACAGGCTAAAATTTAATTTATTTCAGAACTGAAACTACTGTGAAAGAAAATAGTTTCTGCAATGTCACGGAAGTGGCCGTGATCTGTCAGCCAATATTTTCCTTTGTTCTCATACCCAGTGACTGAGTGTTCTGACTGAAATTGCATAGCGCTCTGAATGACCAATCAGAGTGCCCTGACGGGCCAATTGCATAGTGTGGGAATGCTTATATAAGAGCTCACATGCTATGTAAGCTCATTCTGCATGCAGTGCTGGGCGAAGAAGGATTATATTTTATATGTAGCAATTTTTACATTTTTGCTGTTCTTTATTTTTCTGCAAAATTGGTTTATTTTTTTTTTTATTGTTGCATCAGTTACAATGGATTTATATTCTGAAAAAAAGAAGATTGAAAGGGTCACTCCAACCACTAGGACAATTTGATTGAAATTACTTGAAGTGGTTATGGTGGTAGTAGTATGTATGTGCAGTGTTTCAGCTTGAAACACAGTACATTCTGAGTAATGTGCACTCACGTGTGTCGGGACTTGTCGCAACCCTGGCACACGTCACTTGGGCAGCCTCTGTTGCGGGATACCTAATGTCAGATCTGTGCATGAAAGATATCAGTCATCAGGGCACTTGTTGCGTTAGCGACTGAGTTATTGACCTTCCCGTTGCAAGTGGAAGCATTTTTTTTTATCCTTCCCAATAAAATTGCTACTTTAAAAGAAAAAAAAAAGCCCCCCTGTAGCTTACATTGAAGCCACAAACAGTGCCCTACAGGTAGCTTCTAACTATTTGCCCAAATGACTAAATAATTAATCCTAATCTCGAAGCAACCGGTAACTGGGAATTTCGGTTTCTTAGGGATTACTTTTTGTGTCTGCTTGGAGTTCAGCTTTTTGGCAGAATTATGGATTGAAAGGCAAGTTAGTAGGTTATTGCAATATCTGCTATACGAAAAAAAACTTTTCAACATTTACAAATCTAAATGTAAAACTTCGATATATTGATGGGACTTCATAATTTGAAACGACGCGGTACATTTTTTGCACATGGTGAGCAGTCCCTCTATTCTCCCATATAAGGATACTGCAAGAAGTGTTAAGGAATGCCCTCTCTCATTTGATGCACATAACACAGATACTTTCAAATATATGTTTGTTTAAGTATGGAATCTTTTACGCACATACACACACACAAACACACACACGTGTGTGTGTGTATATGACACATTTAGTTAGTTTTCAAATTCATTCAGAATATTCTATATGAAAAATCAGAGATACAAACTGTGGTTAAAATTTGGATGTGTTTCTCAGTGAGGCAGTTGAATCATAATGTATTTTCACATTTAAAGGGACACTATAGTCACCAGAACAACTATAGCTTAATGTAGTTGTTCTGGTGAGTAAAATCATTGCCTTCAGGCATTTTAATGCAAACACTGTCTTTTAAATTGCCCCTAGGGACACCTCCAAGTGGCCACTCTTCAAATGGCCACTGGAGGTGCTTCCTGTAGGTGCTTTACTGGAGGTGCTTTCAGTAGGCAGCCCTGCCGTTCAGTGTCTCCACGCTCTGCATCGGGATGCTGAATTTTCCTCATAGAGATGCATTGATTTAATGCATCTCTATGAGGAGGTGCTGATTGGCCAAAATGGTGTTTGGCTCCGCACCTTGGGAAAGCATTGGATTGGCATCATCCAATTGTGATGATGTCACCAAGGGGGCGGGGCAAGTGCCGGCAGACCCGCGCGGCGCTGGAAATAAGGTGAGTTTTCTTTGCTTTTATGGGGCTGAGTTTTGGCAAGCCGACTAAATGGTGGGTTTAACACTATGGAACACTAGGAATACATGGTTGTGTTCCTGACCCTATAGTGCTCCTTTAAGGATATTCTATGATTTCTGTTTGAATCACATTGTATGTAGGCATGTAATGCTCAATCCCAGCATGTAGGATTACTTACAGGTAAGCCTGGCAGGCCAGGTAATCCAGAGTCACCTTTCTGTCCTGATTGTGAGGAAGCGATTACTTCTCCTGGCTCCCCCTGGTGGAAATATCAAGAAAGTGCATGAGTTGCAGCCCTTAATTATGAGCTGAATTATGCTATCATTTGTATTTAATCAAGCATAAAAAAAATTGCATATAAAGATACAAAGAAAAATCTGTACTGAAATCATTCTAAAAGATCCTGTAAATTATGGTTTAATAGACAAATACAGTTTTTAAAACATGCTCATATTAAAGTACAAAGAAAAAGCAGGATTTTTTTTTTTTTTTAAATGTATTTATTTATACTTACTTTTAACCCAGGTAAACCAGGAGGACCCTATACAAACACAAGAAAGAGATTTTTGAAATTGCACGATAGCAGAATATTTTTTTTACTTCCATTTAAAATAAATAAAAACAGCTATGTTTGAATATATAAAATATTTGTAAGAGCTGTTTATTCCATTATAATGTTACTAATCATTAAGCTTCACTGAAATGTTTTCCTTAATGTGTTCATTTATTTTATTTTTTTCCAACAAAGGCAGTAAACAATATATTGGAGCAGTCGCATTAGAACTTTTTAGATACAAGTGAGCAATAGCACTATTTCTTAATTAAACCAGATGCAACTGAAAAAAAAACTCTCTTAGAATAGGAACAAGAAGAGATAAAAAAAAAAATAAAGTAGATTAAAAAGCCAGGTTAGGGGGACAGGAGAGAATAAAGATCCTCTGGGCTCTGTATTGAACCATAAGACTATATGTTAAGATGTAGTAAGGTCAAAGGATCAATTTGCTTATATTTCAGAAACTAACATTTTAATGACTTAGGAGTGTTGATCGGACCAAAGATGATCTTCATAGAACATTTTTACTAAAGTACAATAGAATGAGGCTATATCAGGCAGACTCCAAAACACAACTTATATTAATCCATATGTGATAGCAACTTCTTTGTCCAAACATATATTTATATGTATATTTTGTATAAACAAACCAAGATCCATATTTAAATGCAACTGATATCTGTTTGTCTATCTATATGGATCACCGAGTGATATAGAACTTACCATGGGACCTGAAGGACCTGGAAATCCTGAACCCCCTGGATAGCCACGATCACCCTGAAAAATAAAGAAATGTAGATAGTAAGCCTCATGGGGTAACCCAATGTTATAGCAGAAGAACAAGAATATTATTATATGATGATATGCGTAGTAGTGAGTGATATGCATTGTTACCCATTCCATCTACATACTACACAACCGATTGTACTTGTACTCTGAGTGCTCTAGTAACAAATTAATATAACATAAGCGTATATAAAAAAAAAATCCTTAACACAACTTACTAAGCTCTTCAGAAATTAGCTCCATCTTATCAAGCATGCTCAAAATCAGCCCATCAGTCTTATAGCTCCACACCTCAAATCCTCCCTTCCACACC
Source organism: Pelobates fuscus (assembly GCF_036172605.1). NCBI lineage: Eukaryota > Metazoa > Chordata > Amphibia > Anura > Pelobatidae > Pelobates > Pelobates fuscus. The sequence goes on along the minus strand of NC_086325.1, from coordinate 85,516,720 downwards.
TACGGTGAGTTAATTGAGGTGCCCTGTATCTCTATAACTTCCTATAATGCAACGTTTTACACAAGCCTTACCTTGGAAAATTCCAAAACCGTCCTTGATTCATTTTTTTTTAAACCTCACAATAATTTTACTCACCACAACCACAATTGTAACAGCAAACAGCCAACACAGAACCAATTTTCTCACTTGTGCATCAGTATTCTACATACCCTGAGACTCAACTTTTCCATTCTCATTTAGATTGGAAGCTTGTGGACAAAGCTTGTCTTAAAATAATGAAAAATAACTATATCGATTGGTGCTACTCTCTAGAGAGTACTCTTAGTATTATTATTCTGTCAATGTGCTGCTCTCTAGAGTATTTTTAATAATATCATTCTGTTAATGTGCTGCCCTCCAGAATACTCTTAGTAATATTATTATGTCATGGAGAGATCATGCCAAACTAATCTTATTGATTGGTGCAGTAGACATTGCTTACCTAGATTTCAGTAAGGCTTTTGACACTGTTGCACATAGAAGGCTTATCAATAAACTGCAATCTTTGAGTTTGGATTCTAATATTGTTGAATGGGTAAGACAGTGGGTGAGTGACAGGCACCACAGGGTTGTAGTCAAGTCAGGGTTGATGTTCCAGGAGGGATAAGCCAAATGGCAAATGATTTAGGTAAACTAGAAAAATGGTCAGTTGTGGCAACTGACATTTAATGTGGATAAGTGCAAGATAATGCATCTTGGACATAAAAACCCAAGGGCAGAGTACAGAATATTTGATAGAGTACTAACCACAACATCTGAGGAAATGGATTTAGGGATAATTATTTCAGATGACTTAAAGGTAGGTAGACAATGTAATAGAGCAGCAGGAAATGCTAGCAGAATGATTGGTTGTATAGGAAAAGGTATTAGCAGTAGAAAGAGGGAAGTGCTAATGCTATTGTACAGAACGTCACTTGGAGTATTTTACGCAGTACTGGAAACCGTATCTCCAGAAGGATATTGATACCTTAGAGAGAGTTCAGAGAAGGGCTACTAAACTGGTTCATGGACTGCAGGATAAAACTTACCTGGAAAGGTTAAAGGAACTTAACATGTATAGCTTGGAGGAAAGACGAGACAGGGGGAATATGATAGAAACATTTAAATACATAAAGGGAATCAACACAGTAAAGGAGGAGATTATAATTTAAAAGAAGAAAACTACCACAACAAGAGGACATCATCTTAAATTAGAGGGGCAAAGGTTTTAAAAAAAATAAAGTATTACTTTAATGAAAGGGTAGTGGATGCATGGAATAGCCTTCCAGTTGAAGTGGTAGAGGTTAACACAGTGAAGGAGTTTAAAGGAACACTATAGTCACCTAAATTACTTTAGCTAAATAAAGCAGTTTTAGTTTTTAGATCATTCCCTTGCAATTTCCCTGCTCAATTCACTGTCATTTGGGAGTTAAATCACTTTGTTTCTGTTTATGCAGCCCTAGCCACACCTCCCCTGGCTATGATTGACAGAGCCTGCATGAAAAAAAAAACTGGTTTCACTTTCAAACAGATGCAATTTACCTTGAATAATTGTATCTCAATCTCTAAATTGAACTTTAATCACATACAGGAGGCTCTTGCAGGGTCTAGCAAGCTATTAACATAGCAGGGGATAAGAAAATCTTAGTTAAACAGAACTTGCAATAAAGAAAGCCTAAATAGGGCTCTCTTTACAGGAAGTGTTTATGGAAGGCTGTGCAAGTCACATGCAGGGAGGTGTGACTAGGGTTCATAAACAAAGGGATTTAACTCCTAAATGGCAGAGGATTGAGCAGTGAGGCTGCAGGGGCATGTTCTATACACCAAAACTGATTCATTAAGCTAAAGTTGTTCAGGTGACTATAGTGTCCCTATAGACTATAGCGCATGCGTGGGATAGGCATAAGGCTATCCTAGATATAAGAAAAGGACAAGGACTAATGAGAGTATTTAGAAAATTGGGCAGACTAGATGGGCCGAATGGTTCTTATCTGTCATCAAATGTTTCTATGTTTCTGTCAATGTGCTGCTCTCCAGAGTATTTTCAATAATATAATTCTGTCAATGTGCTGCCCTCCAGAGTACTCTCAGTAATATTATTCTGTCAATGTACATCTATCCAAAGTACTGTTAGTAATATTATTTCAGCAATCTTCTGTTTTCCAGAGTACTTAGTGATCTTATTCTGTCAATGTGTTGCTACCCAAAGTACTTTTAGTATAATTAATTTCTGTCACTGTATTATCTAGAGAGTACTGCTTGCATTATTACTCTCTGTCATAGTGCTTTTATCCAGAGTACTGCTAGTATTTTTACTCTCTGTCATTGTGCTTTTATCCAGAGTACTGCTAGTATTATTACTCTCTGTCATTGTGCTTTTATCCAGAGTACTGCTAGTATTATTACTCTCTGTCATTGTGCTTTTATCCAGAGTACTGCTAGTATTTTTACTCTGTCGTGCTTTTATCCAGAGTACTGCTAGTATGTTTACTCTCTGTCATTGTGCTTTTATCCAGAGTACTGTTAGTATTTTTACTCTGTCATTGTGCTTTTTTCCAGAGTACTGCTAGTATTTGTACTCTCTGTCATTGTGCTTTTATCCAGAGTACTGTTAGTATTTTTACTCTCTGTCATTGTGCTTTTATCCAGAGTATTGCTAGTATTATTACTCCCTGTCATTGTGCTTTTATCCAGAGTACTGCTAGTATTATTACTCTCTGTCATTGTGCTTTTATCCAGAGTACTGCTAGTATTATTACTCCCTGTCATTGTGCTTTTATCCAGAGTACTGCTAGTATTTTTACTCTGTCATTGTGCTTTTTTCCAGAGTACTGCTATTATTTTTACTCTCTGTCATTGTGCTTTTATCCAGAGTACTGTTAGTATTTTTACTCTCTGTCATTGTGCTTTTATCCAGAGTATTGCTCGTATTATTACTCCCTGTCATTGTGCTTTTATCCAGAGTACTGCTAGTATTTTTACTCTCTGTCATTGTGCTTTTATCCAGAGTACTGCTAGTATTATTACTCCCTGTCATTGTGCTTTTATCCAGAGTACTGCTAGTATTATTACTCTCTGTCATTGTGCTTTTATTCAGAGTACTGCTAGTATTATTACTCCCTGTCATTGTGCTTTTATCCAGAGTACTGCTAGCATTATTACTCTCTGTCATTGTGCTTTTATCCAAAGTACTGCTAGCATTATTACTCTCTGTCATTGTGCTTTTATTCAGAGTACTGCTAGTATTATTACTCCCTGTCATTGTGCTTTTATCCAGAGTACTGCTAGTATTATTACTATCTGTCATTGTGCTTTTATCCAGAGTACTGCTAGCATTATTACTCTCTGTCATTGTGCTGTTATCCAGAGTTCTGCTAGTATTATTACTCCGTCATTGTGCTTTTATCCAGAGTACTGCTAGCATTATTACTCTCTGTCATTGTGCTTTTATCCAAAGTACTGCTAGCATTATTACTCTGTCATTGTGCTTTTATTCAGAGTACTGCTAGTATTATTACTCCCTGTCATTGTGCTTTTATCCAGAGTACTGCTAGTATTATTACTATCTGTCATTGTGCTTTTATCCAGAGTACTGCTAGTATTATTACTCCCTGTCATTGTGCTTTTATCCAGAGTACTGCTAGTATTATTACTATCTGTCATTGTGCTTTTATCCAGAGTACTGCTAGCATTATTACTCTCTGTCATTGTGCTGTTATCCAGAGTTCTGCTAGTATTATTACTCCGTCATTGTGCTTTTATCCAGAGTACTGCTAGCATTATTACTCTCTGTCATTGTGCTTTTATCCAAAGTACTGCTCGCATTATTAATCTCTGTCGTGCTTTTATTCAGAGTTCTGCTAGTATTATTACTCCCTGTCATTGTGCTTTTATCCAGAGTACTGCTAGTATTATTACTATCTGTCATTGTGCTTTTATCCAGAGTACTGCTAGCATTATTACTCTCTGTCATTGTGCTTTTATCCAGAGTACTGCTAGCATTATTACTATCTGTCATTGTGCTGTTATCCATAGTTCTGCTAGTATTATTACTCCGTCATTGTGCTTTTATCCAGAGTACTGCTAGCATTATTACTCTCTGTCATTGTGCTTTTATTCAGAGTACTGCTAGTATTATTACTCCCTGTCATTGTGCTTTTATCCAGAGTACTGCTAGTATTATTACTATCTGTCATTGTGCTTTTATCCAGAGTACTGCTAGCATTATTACTCTCTGTCATTGTGCTTTTATCCAGAGTACTGCTAGCATTATTACTCTCTGTCATTGTGCTGTTATCCAGAGTTCTGCTAGTATTATTACTCCGTCATTGTGCTTTTATTCAGAGTACTGCTAGTATTATTACTCCCTGTCATTGTGCTTTTATCCAGAGTACTGCTAGTATTATTACTATCTGTCATTGTGCTTTTATCCAGAGTACTGCTAGCATTATTACTCTCTGTCATTGTGCTTTTATCCAGAGTACTGTTAGTATTTTTACTCTCTGTCATTGTGCTTTTATCCAGAGTACTGCTAGTATTATTACTATCTGTCATTGTGTTTTTATCCAGAGTACTGCTAGTATTATTACTATCTGTCATTGTGCTTTCATCCAGAGTACTGCTAGCATTATTACTCTCTGTCATTGTGCTTTTATCCAGAGTACTGCTAGTATTATTACTCTCTGTCATTGTGCTATCAGTAGTACTGCTAGTATTATTACTCTCTGCCATTGTGCTTTTATCCAGATTACTGCTAGCATTATTACTCTCTGTCATTGTGCTTTTATTCAGAGTACTGCTAGTATTATTACTCTCTGTCATTGTGCTATCAGTAGTACTGCTAGTATTATTACTCTCTGCCATTGTGCTTTTATCCAGAGTACTGCTAGCATTATTACTCTCTGTCATTGTGCTTTTATCCAGAGTACTGCTAGTATTATTACTCTCTGTCATTGTGCTATCAGTAGTACTGCTAGTATTATTACTCTCTGCCATTGTGCTTTTATCCAGAATACTGCTAGCATTATTACTCTCTGTCATTGTGCTTTTATACAGAGTACTGCTAGTATTATTACGCTCTGCCATTGTGCTTTTATCCAGAGTACTGCTAGTATTATTACTCTCTTTCATTGTGCTATCAGTAGCACTGCTAGCATTATTAATCTCTGTCACTTTTCTATCCAGAGTACTGCTAGTATTATTATTCTGTCTACGTAGTGCTAGGCAGAGTGTTGCTAGTAACATGGTTATTTTGTCAATGTGCTAATCAGAGTAACTCTAGTAACAGTATTGTTCTATCAATTAATTCCTAATCAGTGTAGTGATATTGAGATAGTATTTATATTAATGTGCTGTCAGTCTTTGTAAACTAGATACAGAGCTGCCACTCAGAGTGCTGTTCTAGTTAGGTCACTGCCCGTCCTTTACTGCTGCAGTCATGTAAAACTGCTTTTGTCAAAATATTCCCGTATTTGGTTTAATCTAACAGTTCAACTTTTACTGAACTACATTTGCCATGTTCCCGACTAAAAAGACGGTGGTTGAGCATTATGGGAGCTTTGTTTCAGCAGCTGGGAAGTGGTTGGCTCAGTCTATTTTAGTAAAGTTACTGTGAGTAAATAAAGGCCTTTTTTCAAACATCGGAGATACAGACATGCTGTAAGTTACTAGAAGAAATGTCTTGGAATGTACCTTGGTTCCGTTACAGCCTGGAATACCAGCAGGTCCGGGAGCTCCATCCTGACCAGGTAATCCCTGATACAAGAAAGGGAAAACCAATTACTTATCCATCTTGTAACCTCTTTAAATGAAGCAAACAGGAGTGATCTCCCTGAATTGGTTACTACTCCATATCATCTAGTAAAGAAAAAGGGACTGAAACCCAGACCATAGACACCTATACCGCCGTAATACATTTTGCAAGTGAAAAATATATTGTAGAATAAATTCATGGAGGCAGAACTTTAACAGTGTTAAAAAAAAGTCATCTTAGATTTGCATGTTCATCAACATACTTTTAGTCTCATTATTGAACTATCTTTAATGCGTTATAGTTTATTCCAGGACGCAAATGGTTATATTTCAGGTGCAATGTGCCAGTAATATTTTATTACTTTTTTCATTCCCTTTGTTATAACATCACCTTCATCATTATTCGGTGCATGTTGTGCCAAGTGGGAATAGAACACATGGCAGAGCAATGTGTCACCATCCGTTCTGCCTCTGAATTTTCTCAAAGCAAAAAAAAAAAAAAAGAAACAAAATTTCAAAGATAGAGTTAAGAAAATTAGAAATTATACGTACTGGCAATCCAGGGGTTCCTGGAAATCCTGGAAGTCCAGGAGGTCCCTGCAAACAAAATACATTTACCAACAATTAGTATAAAAAAAAGGATAAATTACTATTCTATTACTAAAATCTATGATTAAAGGGATATTTTAGACACCATAACTACTACAGCGAATTGAAGTGATTATGGTACAGTAATTCTTTTGGTTCAATCCCCAGTTTATCTGTCAGTCTGTTTTAGAGCAGTTTTTTTTTTTTTTTATGAAAGCCTTTTCCTGGTACTCAGAGCCATGTTCCTCTGCAGATGCTAAGATAATGTAGTAGTTACCTTAGTGCATAATTCGTCAAAGCAGTGTAACTTTAAATGATGATAATAGGCATGTGAGAAATGTGGCTAAGACTAGCTAAGCTAGTTTGGTGTGGTGTGTCCTTTTTGGCTTTTGATATTAACTGATATTATTTTTTTTGTTTTATTATTATTATTAAGACTATCTAAACCTCATGGGACATTACTAATATCTGCTCATATTTAGATAGAACCTGTAGTTGAATTATTGCGTTAATCTCACCATGATAGTTAGACAATGATACATTTATTTGAAAAGCATTCATAATGTCAAGGTTATACCGAAACGGAATCTGAGTCATTGTGTCAAGCCCACCAAAGCAAACACCTCGGAAATTCACATTTTACTTACTCTTATTCCTTTCGGTCCACTGGGTCCAGACAGTCCATCATCACCCTAATAATGATAATAATAATATAGTATAATATAATAGTATAGGAATATAATAGTGTGCAAGGGCCTTCTTCACCATTTACGTCTGTGAACATGATTATGTCTGTCTATTACTTGAATGGTTAAATAATTAAATATTATTATTAGAATTGTAAAGCACTACAGAAAATGTTGGCGCTATTTAAAAGCTAATAAAAATAATTTGGATTTTGCAGCAATGTCCAGGCACAATCAAATAAACTGTGCAATTTAATTCTATTTATCCTATTTTCCACATATTTAACTTACATACTCCCACATAAAGGGAAATTGACAATGGTCTTAAAAAGCAAAGATCGTCATACTACAAAGTGGCAAAAACACATTAGTGTATAAAAAAGGATTTGACTGACACCTAGTGGCCAAAAGACAGAATGACTGTAGGCCGAGAGTAACAAAAAGTTGCTTCAATCTAAAACTATCCTGGGTCTTAATAGTAAGAATGGGAATGTTTCCAAGATGGAGGCCTGACTGAGTACTTTACTGAACCATGATGGAGATACTATGTAGTGTATATAAATATATTATATTGATATAATGTAAAAGTGATTTATCAGTTCTACACAGATATTTTCCACAACGGTGTTTGATACATTTTTATGATCATAACAATAATTACTCTCCGCATCTTGTACCATTTTTTTTTAAACCGGTATAAGATATATTTTACCATCCTGACCATTTCCAGAATAGAGATTGAATGCACAGTACTCAGCAATTGAAGTAAATTAAAGATAGCCAACACAGACCCACATTTAAAGTCCATCAGTCATGAGAAATCTTTCAGATGTCCAAAGTGATCTCATTATCTGATGATGTTCATTCAATATGCTCATTACACAACTCAATTAAAAGGAACAAATATGGTAAAAAACTTAATGTAGTTAATAAGCTTTATTCTACTTACCTTAGGGCCACGAGAGCCAGGCGGTCCTTCAGGTCCAGGAAATCCAGGTAATCCTAGCTGTCCTTCTTGCCCAGGAAAACCCCTCTCACCCTGCCAGAAAAAAAGTATATAAGTGTACGTAATCTTTTTGGGTGTTTTTTGAACTAACACAGCATTAAATATAATGAATGGAACACGCCACATGCTAAAGCACTTTAGCTTGCTGAAGTGCTTTATGTATTAAGACTGTCTTCTCTTTTATTCTATTTTATAAAATGTGCAGACTTTAATAGAAATTGACACTTTTATAAATTAACCTTGTTACACCTCCCGGGTGTTAAACAGGCAACCGGCCTATTACTTCCTGGTTTGGTTAGCTCAGTGGAGCTAAACTCAAGAGGCAGCATTGTCCGGAGGACCTGCCATGCAAAGACCTTTTTCATTGAGCTGCATTGGTAAGTCTGTGATTGGACAACGGTAGGAAATTGGGGCTTGGGAAGATATCTGCAGCATTTTCAAGCTGTTTTTAGACATACTAAATAGTGATTTGTTTGATTTGGGCAGTGGAAAGTCATTTTAATGGAGTAGATTTTTGGAATACTGTGTCCTTCATACAAAGATCAAGTACATTTCTGAATCAGATCAGCATCAGCATAAAATCTCCCTTTACTCTCATGTATAAACGATCTATTTGAAATGTATCAAAATCATATGTCCATATTGTATTTATGTAATACAGAATCGTTACAAATAGAAACAAAGATTGCTATTAAATAGTCTTTGCAGAATGTTCAATTTATCCACATTGCCGGTTGTTTTTTTTTCCAGAAATCCGATTAGGTCCCAATATGAAAAACAAGAGGAGATTAGAGATGTGGTTAAAAAAAAATCTCCTTTTATTCAAACAAAAAATATAAAGTTTCCAGTGCATAAATAATATAATTTCTTAACGTTCGTATTTCCACAAAAAACCTTCGGCTAACCATTGATAACTTGAAAATGAAGGAGAACTTTTATAACGTTGCAACTGAGAACAATCTCTGCAGTATATTTATTGCACTGCTATACGAAAGCATACTACATAATGTTCTTTCATTATCATGGTGCACATGTTCTTTACAATGTCTAATTTTTTTATTTTTTTTTTAAATTGTCTTGGGGGAAAAAATTGTCCCCGAAATGACAAGTTACACAAGGAATAAAATAAAAAAAACTAGGGGTTGCTAAATTACTGAGGGAATTAGGCTAGGACAAATGTGTACTAATAAAAGAGATACTGTGGAAATTAGGATATAATTAATGATTTGTGATGAGGGGTAACTTAAGCAAAGTAGTAATGAGTAACCTATTGTGAGAATTAGATAAAGTGTAATGAAGAGCAGCACTGCATGAGAAATGGGAAATAATTAGGCAATGATAGTGACATCATTTAAAATATAATGTGTTGTTTTATATGTTATATGTTATGCCTCCTCTCTTAGAGATATAAGGTCTTCAGTGTATAGGTTCATGTTCCCTACCCAAACATGTTAGAAAACATACAGATACTGAAACATAAGGGATTAGTTGACAAGTGGGTCATGTGACTCCTGCTATACCTCTCAGCTCTTAGGTAGAATACATACATGGGGGGAGAGGGGTAAAAAAATACCACATTCAAAACTGGGGGGGGGGGGGACTAATAATTTCCACCCCAAAATCATATTAGTAGTGGCCACAGGTGTGATAGCTGCTGTAGTAGGTGTAGGGGATGGATTGTGGTTTACGTGGGAGCAGCAGATGGATAGGGCCTGTTGTGTGTGCAGGGGGTAATAAGTGTTTTAGTAGATGTCAGGGTGATAGGGGCTGTAGTGGGTTCAGGGGGCATAAGGGCTGTAGTTGGTAAAGGGGCCTGTGATGGGTGCAGGGGGTAATAGGGTTTGTAGTGGGTGCATGGATATAGGGGCTGTAGTAGGTGCAGGAGGGATAGGGACTGTAGTAGATGCAGAAGGTATAGGGGCTATATGGGGCAATAAGGGTTGTAATGGGTGCAGGGTATAATATGGGCTATAGTGGGTGCAGGGGTTAGGGGTTGTAATGAGTGGGGGGGCAACAGTTGCATTAGTGGTTAAAGGGGGTTTGGGGATGGCTGGGGGGCACTAATAATTTCCACTAAATCATATTATTAGTGGCCGCAATCGTGATAGCGGCTGTAGTATGTGTAGGGGAGGGATAGAGGCTTTAGTGGGGGGTAGGGTCTTTAGTTGGATGCAATGGATGGGTAGGGGCTGTATTGGGTACAAGGGGTAATATTGGCTGCAGTAGGTAAAGGGGTAGGGGCCTTAGTGGGTGCAGGGGGAACAGAGACTGTAATGGGTGAAGGGCGATAGGGGCCTTAGTGGGTATAGATGCATAGGTGATGTAGTGTAGATGCACTGGGATAGGGGCTGTAGATGGTGCTAGGGAGGGATAGGAGCTGTAGATGGTGCTAGGGAGGGATAGGAGCTGTAGTGGATGCATGGAGCATAGGGACTGTACTGGGTGCAAAGGTTAATAGAGGCTGTGGTGGGTGTAAGGGAATATTGGCTTTATTGGGTATAAAGACATAGGGCCGTAGTGCGTGCAGGGGCTAATAAGGGTTTAGTAGATCCCACAGGGCTGTAGTGGGTGCCGGGCACATAGGGGCTGTAGTTGGTAAAGGGAGCTGTAATTGGTGCAGGGGGCTTAGGAGTTGTATTAATTATAGGGGGTGTAGTGAGTCCACGGGGTAATAGGGGTTGTAGTGGGTGCCAACCACAAGACAGCTCATGGTGCTCAGTTATTTTTAGCCTCAGGGACATATTTAGAACCTATATTTATTAAATAAGAGTATCTCTTTGTGTATCTCGAAGATAATTTTTACATATTGATCTTCGAGATATACTGACGTGACTAATGGACTTGTTTTTAGATCTGTTCAGTGACTCCATGCTTTCACATCTCTTTGTTATATTGGAAATAATATGATTCTACTTGTGTTCCACAAAATGTTCTAAACAGCAGAGATATTACTGCCAGGGTACTCATCTTTTGATCAACAGCATAAAATATTGAGCTTCAAGGTTGTACTTAATGGACTTTATTCATTGTTTCAACCTCGACCACTATGTGATAACGAGTGAGACATTTAATGAACTGATCCAATGTGTGCTTTTTAGCTTTCACATTTAAACTTCAGTGTACTATTTTTAAGAAGATACATTTACAGAATGACATTACAGAGCATTTAATCATGGAATGGCCTGTTTATTTATCATCTCTACATTTAGAGATCTGCTAAGACTACGTGAGTAAGACTTTCGGGACATGACTGTAATGAAGATTGTTTGCTGGTTATGACTGCGCTAAAAATATCCCTTGTTTTTTTAGTAGCACCTTTCTTAGTTTATGGCAATATACTTAGTATATAGCAATATACACTCACCTGCTATTTTATGTAGTTTAGTTTAGGGGTAAGCAATATATGGCACATGTGCCATGTCACTCGAGGTGCCTTTGTGTGCCATCCAAGACTGCCAGTGTCAAACAGGCTCTGGCCTATCAGTAGTCCCAGTGAGACTTCAGATATCTCCTAGTGCAACCTGGGTGGTGATTACAAGTGGTGAGGGACAATTCTCAATTTACACACGGCAGCACTGAGAGGTAGTGATCTCAGAAAACTTCTTCTCCCACTTGTGAATGAGGATCCGCACTGGAGTAGAGCAGCCAGCAGCCGCTATAGCAGCTCCTGCCCTTGGCCAGCTCAGCACCTTCACTGCAAGATCTAAACAGGGCTGCAGAAGAAGCCTCCCTCCAAAAACAAACAATACAAACAGCCCACATACAATACACACAGTCCCCACAAACACAACACCATTGGCAATCCGCAGACATACACACAGGCCCACAAGCAACCCCACACATATACGCACCACCAAACACACAGTATGACATATCATCCAGACACACAATTCCACAAGAAGCCACCATACACAGCCCACATTAGTTGTACAAATGAATGTGTAAAATATCATACACAATACCACAAACTACTCATGAACATAAACAGTTTAACAGCACAAATACGCACAAATACAATGTTACAAAGCAACTGCAGCACCCATAAATAACACAAGCACAATACAGTTACATGCAAATTTAAAAAATAGGACCGGCATGCCAAGGAACTTCAAGGTCTTGTTTTTGGCACAGTAAACTAAAAAGTTGCCTACAACTGGTTTACTGGCTATATTGCACCTCTGGCATTCAATTGGTTAATCCCTGAACCTGCTCTAACACAAATATTTTAATCTGCCAAATTTCCCCCCTCCCCTTAGCACAATAAATGGTGATATATCCATTTACTAGGAAGATCTTTCGTTTTATGGAAACTGCAGCAGTAAGGTTAATGTTTTAACTCTAGACTTTCCCTGAGGGAGTTATTTTAGACTAATTATATAGTGGATGTAATTTCCTCCGCAATCATTGGATTTTTTTGTCACGGGCCAAAAAACTCTGCATAGCCATGTTCAAAGCATTTAACTAGTCTGTTTTTATTTTAATAGCAGATACCAACATTTTAGTCAATTGTAAAGCCATTTCTGATTATGTAAATGACTGGAGGCTTTAGTGAGTTAAGATTCTTCTGGTTTTTAATTTAGAAAAAGCTAATGTCTTTCTTTTTCTGCATGTTGTATCATCAGAACATGGTGGAATGGAGGTTTTTTGTCTAGTTTTCAAAGGACTCATGCAAATGGATGCAACCACACACGTTAAATGGACTGTAATGAGCGTGTGCATGCCTCCTATTTAGAAGGGGCAGTCCCTATTTTCCGCCCAAATCGCTCTGTCCCTCTTTTAAAGGAGCTCATTATTGTTTGTGTCTGAGTGTGCAACAGAGCTCCACAGCAAAACCAGTAATGTGTCTTTGAACTACATGACATAGGCACCGTCATTATTCGGCAGGTGCTAATTTAAAATTTAACTTAAATGAGACTCAGACACCATTTATCCTGTTGGAGTATAAAGTCCACAGCTTTATTAATTATTATTAAATATAAATAAATTAACATATTTAGGGTCATTGTCATCACTGACATTATGTTACTATCCCCCTGCACAATACCCCTGACAATGACCCTACCACTTGAACAATAATAAACATCCAAATAACATTTAACTTGTAACACACGGCCTACCAAAGAGGCCCCATATCCATAAGGTTAACTGTAGGGGTGTACCCAGACACCCCTACCCCCTAGGTTCGTAGCCACCGAAGAGCTTGAACCTACCAACACTCACTTCCATCTGGCCTACTCCAGCCTAGGCCTTGGCCTCTCCACTTCCAATTCCAGCAAACTTTACCACGCCCTGACTTTACCACGCCCTGTTCCCGCCGCTGTGACCAAACGGGAACTTATCTCAACACATAGGGAGGGTGGGAGGGACAATTAACAGGTAAGTGAAGCTAATTAAATTTGCCACGCTCTAAGATGGCCGCTATTTAAACTAGCCATAGGCCACCCCCACGCTGCATTACCCTAAGCCCACCCTTAACCCCCTTACACCTGCCCACTCTCTGGCCCTGCCAAGGCCCACTCCCCCACTTCGCTACTCCGTGGGCTCCAATAAATATGTTTAGAATCAGCCTGTGTAGATAAGATACATTGTTCCTGTTCTGCATTACATTTTAGTGTCATAAATTGTTGTCAGTAAGTCACTTAAAATTTCTCAAAAAAAGCCCCACACCTGGCCACCCCAGTCACAACCCTAAAATTAAAGTGCCCCTTTTTTCATTTGAAATGTTGGGAGGTATGCGAGTGGTGTGACATGGATCCTGGCACTTTGTGTATAAGGTCTGTCTGATAGAGGAAGATGGAATTATGTGAAGACTGGGCAGATAAATTATGGGTTACATGGTTATGGAGAGATTTACTGGGGGGCTGTGAGATATATATATATATAGTTACATGCGTCTATCAAGTTCGGCCTTTCTCACATCTGTTTTTTCTGTTGATTCAAAAGAAGGCAAATTTTCCTTTGCCTCAGACCAGTGCCTCAACAATCCTCAAGACCCACCAACGGTCCAGTTTTTCTGCCAGTATCTCCATTGGAATAATGGAGTCCAAATGTCTGTCCAATGTATAATCCTGTTTATGAATAGATTTCCAGACAATGGTTTGTATCAGCTCCAAATATATTAGTATAATGCTATCATATCCCAGCTGAGGCTCTGTTTTTCTAAACTAATTAGATTTAATTAAAACATTTTTTTACTTTTCTCCATAACTAAAATGCTCCATTCCTTTTGTTAATTTTGTAACCTTCCTCCTCTGCAATTTTTCTAGTGCCATAATATCCTTCTTTAGAGCAGGTACCTAAAATTACACAGTATATTAAAGGTACGCTCTTACCAATGATTTATAAAAAGGTAACATTCTATTTTTCTGTAAGGGTGTGGATGTGTCTGTGGGTAACGACGGAAGATTTTTCAGGTAAATGAACTAAGCATTTTGTTCCAGTTTATGGGAGGCAAAGCAAAATTGCATGTGGAAACCCGTGTGGGCATGCCACATGCACATATAACCTCTGCGTTGGAGTCCCTGCTGCAATGTGTCCTTGATTTTATTTTCAGATGTTGGTAAATAAGAAAGATCCACACAATAAATTATATAACTGCATACATTCTTATGAGAGAGATTGAATTGTTTACCCAATGAGTAACACTCCTTTTTGAATAACAGTTATGTAATATTCTGGGCATCACAACAACTTCATTGAAATCAATTTGTTATGATGCCTGGGGTGTTTCTTTAAGTAACACTGGTGTCTATGTGGGTATAATTAGATTTTAATTAAGAGAATATTGGTTGTTTTTTTTGTTTCATAAGAGCATTTATTGCTGTGAAATCCAATGATTTATTCTCAATTTCCAGAGGAACTACGAGAGCTCAAATAACAACAATAAAATATAAAGTTTACTAGAACTTGGGATAAAGAAATGTATACCACATAATACATTTTATGAGAATTCTCTAGCAAGCCAATTCAAGATACTGGTCACAAATCTATTTAAACAAGTCAAAATGCTCAACGCTTTCCTATGGGAATTTTACTGACGCTAAACTCCAGGAAGCGCCTCTAGTGGCTGCCTTAGCCCTGCAATGTAAACACGTTTTACATTGCAGGACTAAGAGAGACCGAGACATTGCACTCACACCACTTCAATGAAGTGTCCATTTAAATAATAGGAATGCCTGGCATAAAAGGTCATCAAGTCACGTACTGAGTGCTCCATCCTATAAAAAGTAATAACCAAAAGTTTAAATTATCATAAGAAATTAAGCGATCATAAGAAATGAACAGGTATTTCTATGGTTCACATGTTGAAAAAAAAAAAAAAAAATGAGAATTCCACTAATGAACTCTAAAATGCCCTTTGAGGAAATATCTAATAATATAAAAAAAATAAGAAGGCACCAAATTGAGGTGATTAAAAACTAAACAGGACAATCATCATTAAAATAATATAAAACGTTATAGTTTCAGTACATATTTTCTGTGTGGATAAAGCTATCAGCTAGGCTATTTCAGAAACATCACAATACAAGGATGTCCTAGATCAGTCACTTGTCCTGTGCCGCTTTGCCAGATAGGATCTAGCTTTGATTCTCGCACTAGTAAACTGATCTTGACTGATCTTGGTCCTCTACCTTGATGTTACGGACACATATCCTGGTTATAGTGTTATCAGCTTTGATACTGATGGCTAATTTGGAATTGCAAGACAGACTTGTGACCAGCAACTTGTAGAGGTTTTAATAATACAAAACTCTTTACTGTAGACACATGCTTTGTATTTCTAGATAGAGGCTTCTATACTTTGATAACAGGAAAACTCTTAGCTTTGTTCTTCCTCCGTCAGTACAAACAGTTTTATTGTGGTTTTATTTTCTATTTCACTTTGTTCGGTTCTTATCAAGAACACAAAGCTCACTCAGCATTCTGTAATGCGCCCTCAATTTACAGCATAAACAGTAAAGCACATTACAGGTTACTACAAAGAACACGCTAAAACAAACCTTTCATGGAACACATGAGTGCTGGCTAATAAAACACAGCGTACAAAGCATGTTATAACCAACCCGTTGAGGTATGGCTCATGCTGATTCCTGCCTGCGGATGCCTTCATTTTCAACATGACATTCATGCTCACCTAGCAGAACTGCACCACCCAAGATCTTAATTGGTATCAACATGTCTGAGACACAAGGCATGTCTCCTTGAACAGAGCTAGCACAGATCATTTAGATTCTGCCACTTGGATCTTAAAGGGATGTTAGTACCATTTTTGTTTAGTTTTTTTTTTTTTTTAGTAGTTTTCACCTGTAGACCTACCGTACATCTTTAAAAGAGTCAAGAGCTATACTTTTTTTGGTTGATCGGTACATTTTTAATAGGGTGGTAATGATCTATCCTTAGTACCCCAGCTATTGTAGACTGCATTTTATTCTAAAATAATACAACAGTGGTAGTGATGAACTTCAGACATCACAACACTACAACGATTGTGGGTAATGTAGTTCACAGTTGCTGGAGTGTTCAAGGTTAGTTATCACTGTCTGTCTACAGTCTATCAATGTATGCAATAGATCTGTAAGCACTTACTTGAGGACTAGACCTTTTGGCAAAAGAGAAATACCGACGTACCTATATTTTAGTCTCGCTACAATATCATTAACCCAGTTAGGATTATTCACCAAAAACTTGCAAAAATGATGCAAGTGGTGACTATAGCTGCACTGCAGTTTATTTTTCAAATCATCTGTTGAGGCCTACAATTTGCAATTCAGAATTCAAGTCATCCCTCTGAGTACAACTAGTAATGAGTTCTGAAAAGTTAATTTGAAACTGTTCATATTTGCAAATGCAGTGCACCTCTTTAACCCCTTAAGGACCAAACTTCTGGAATAAAAGGGAATCATGACATGTCAGACACGTCATGTGTCCTTAAGGGGTTAATCCACTTTCAGCGTAGCAACAAAACGTTTATTAAACTCCAGATGCAAAATACTCAAACAGTCTATTAATAAGGAGAGCAACTGGCAGAGCTGACTGGCAAACGTGCCAAGCCAAAGGCATTCTGGATTGAAGACGTCACCCTCGATTCCTATCTTTGATGCATTGTTACAATGCCACATCTTTGTAAATGATCTGCAGAAGCATGTTTCTTTGATTACTTTAGTAATTACATGAGTAACAATGTTTGTGTTCGCACAGCGTTCTGAGTCTTCCCAGATGTTACCACCCTCAGGTTAGTTTTTAATAGACATTGAAAAATGCATTTAATAATATACAGGTGCACCTTTTTTGTCTTTGGCAGGGAATGGTGGCGTTCCACTGACCTATATAAGTCAGACTGACAGCAATTTGAATTTAGAGAAATACATGATGCGCAGAATGTAGGGCCATGAAACAACGCTAGACGTAGGGCTTCTATTGCATGCGCGCTAATAAGTTGATTGTGAAGCCAGATTGACAAACAGGAGGCATGCTTCTCATAATGAACAGAGTAGGCTGGATGGAATTTAAGGAACATTCTAAACACCACTACTACTACAGTGAGATGGCTATGGTACTTGTAGTTTTCCTTTACTTAGAAAGCATTCAGAACCCATGAGAAAAGGTTCTTACAGCACTACTATGAACATCCATGTGCATTTCTTTGGTCCATTTGTGTAAGTTAATAGCTATTGAAGCAGCACTGAAATTTGCAAGAAGGTGCCCAATGTGCACCTATTGATAACTGTAACACTTAAACTAAGCAAGCTACAATACCTGTCCATAATGAACAAGACAAGCCAGACAAGCTCCAACTTGGCCTAATCACCCTTGTGCCAGCATGTGACAAATAAACCAGAAGTCTGATAGGTCTATGGAAAGGTCCAATTCTACACTATCGCCACCTATCGCATAAGCCCCTGTTTTCTCTGTGCCCTACATCTTTTAGTTTACCCAGCACTGCTAGGACAGTTTGCCAGCTGGTGTTGAGCTTATGTGGTTTGTATCAGAAAGTCACAGAAAATATAGCACATGCTATAGCAACAGCCTAGGTGCCAAAGATTAGTCAGTAGTATGGCAGGATGCTGTTCTAGAGGTTTTCCATCCAAGCAGCCTACATTAAAAATAGCTTGTGACTGGGTATATAAACCTGGGATGGTAGAAAACAGATTAAAGAGTTAGTTCCATGTTATAGAATTCCATGTTATAGAGCATTTGTAAATGCATTGTGCTTGTACATAAGTCTTACCTTATCCCCCTTGACTCCACTGCAGTCACATTTTGATCCCGAAGAACAGCCTTGACAAGCCTGGTGGAAAAAACATAAATATATTGTCAGGAATCAAATTGTTTAACAGTGAAATAAAATTGCCAGATAAAGGAGTAAAATATTCATCTTGACAACAGAATGCCCCACCTTCCTTTGTAGGTAATCAGGAAAAGGTCACTGAAACATTAGCAATTTTTCATGAAAATGTTTTCAGACAATGTGGGGAAGCAGAGATTAGCAGATTTTGAGACACCAGGAAAACATTTTTCAATACAAGGGGAGATAAAAATTGGCATGGTCAGGTATGGTAATAGCCTAGGATGCTTAACTACACATTGTCCTACACCCAGTCCTACAGTAAGTGCTCACTTAGAGCACATAATTGCTTCCTGTCAGACCAGGTACAGGAAACAGAGGCTCCTCCTCTGCGGAACTTCTTTCTCAGGTGAGCCTGAGCAGGCATGGTAGAAGGGGTCTAAAGAGGGTGTAGGAGGGGGTACAAAGAAGGGCACAAGAGGGGAGGAGTGCTAAAGAGGGCACAGAAACATTAGTTAACCAGATAATTGTGAAGAACTGGCAACCAGCTTAGTAGAGTTAGGACATGGTTTCAAAGCTGAAAACATTATATTATTTTATTCTTTGAACAATAAAGCATTATACTAAATTTAGCTGTAATAACAATGAAATATTTTGCTGTTTGATTTGTATAACCTCAGAAACTTTATATCAACAGATACATATAATGCCACCTGCCAATCAGAACCTGTTATGTCCTTAGTTTAACTGATAGGGAAATAGAGTTTGTGCACGCATTTCATGCTCATGTACTCATGAATACCCCATATTCTGTTGTTTTTGTTCATATGTTGCTTTTTGGACACATTTTGAGAAACCACATACGGAGCTGGTTGCAGAGGACAAAATACAAACTATAGTTTTGTTGTGCCTTGCTAATCTGCCTTGCTATAGTAAATGGTGCCTTGTTAATCTATAAGCACGTCAAGAAACTTCATTTAACTTACATTAATGGAAGCAGTATGGTTTCAGTTAAATTCCTGAGTAGTATGAGAAAGTTTGTCATAATCAGTGTACAAAGAATTGCGTTTCTCAAGTACCACCAACTGTTTTAGCCTTAATCTTTTGAGTGCCAGGTGTGCCTAGCAATGAGTTAGGTATCTATATATATATATATGTCACTCAAAGTGTTGAGCAGTATCCCATACTGAAGCACTACTCAGTAATCTCTGAAACATAGAACAGAGTCTTTGAGGACGGTGGAGGCAATGTGATTAAACACAGACAGAATGCCCAATCAATGTAATTCAGGGTCTTTGTACAGTGATGCAAAGCACTCTGGCACTTCATAAATAAAGATAACTCAAAATCATAACTGTAAACCCAAGTATTACGATGGCTCCAAATTGTCCTTTAGGAGAATAATGTAATAGTTTCTGAGTAAAGATGCAAGTGTGCAGTGGGGATTTAAATAATACATTTTCTTTCTATCTATCTAATCTATCTATCTATCTAATTCAATTTTGTTAAATTATTTTAAATTGTGTATGTGTTACTGAGCTTGTCAAGGTATAGAAATATTAACATTAAATTCTTTATTTTAAGAAGGGATCATAAATATCTCACATAACTGAAAACAAACTAAAATAATGAAATAAGACCCCATAGGAAACGAGAAACTTTGAGAATTAAAGCCTCAAAAAGAAAAGAAGAGAAAGAGAAAAGCCAGGATAATGGGCAAAACAATGGAACGGGAAATTTTTTTTTTGTTGTTTGTGTTTAATATTGGATAAAGCTTGTAGATGAACTACTCCTTTAATTTTCTAGACTGGCAGGTATATGTCCAGCCAGTCCCTGTGGCAGCTGATGAGTTAATTTGAGCAAGTATTTTGGAATCATTTCATATGTCTGGGACTGAGGCTTCGCACAGCTAACAACTCAGCCCAGGCATGATGTGACTGCAGTCCACTTGTAAATGTGAATTGATTAGCTATATAATCTTCAAAGCTGGTGGGATTGCTTACTCAGCAGCCGTGTTAATCTGAGAGCATGTCTAGTCACAATGGTGAGAGAGGAAGAGGTGCGTCAGCAAATCCAGCAATCCCATTGGTGAATGAGCAAATGCTGAATTTTCACATGGCATAAAGCCCCTGCTCCTACACAAACACCGGCCTGTCCGGAGTCTGATACACATACAAGGCATTCCTTCCTAGGATAAATATGGAGCAAAGAGAAGACAAAGAGCATCAGCTCTTTTAAATCACTGATGAATGACATCTCCTTTCCAAGAAACGTAATCCTCTGTAAAGTGCAAAGGAGGCGAATTATAAGATGTGGCAAAGAGTTATGAAAAAGGTGGCAAAGAGTTATAGAATTATTGTTGCAATCCCTATGGAAAGCAATAAAATGTTTCCTCCCGTCCCAGTGATTTCCAAGGTGATTG
Organism: Pelobates fuscus; assembly: GCF_036172605.1. Classification (NCBI taxonomy): domain Eukaryota; kingdom Metazoa; phylum Chordata; class Amphibia; order Anura; family Pelobatidae; genus Pelobates; species Pelobates fuscus. Next base: position 85,495,964 of record NC_086325.1, on the reverse strand, counting down.
CTGCAGTTTTCAATATATTGCATACCCTGGCACATAAAAAGCTACTAATATGTTATACCTGTTCAAAGGAATATAGAATCTGTAAAATGTTCTACTAATCATAACAGTTTTAAAGGGATAGTCTAAGCACTATAACAACTTTTGTTAACTATAGTGATTAATTATATTGCAAGGAGGTCCCCTATCCAGGCTACCTGTCACACAGGTGTTTGTAACTGTACCAACTAGCAACAAAATTCATTGCAGCTTGAAGACTGTGTCATTCACTCTGTCATTAATCAAAATAAAATCCCTTAACCCAACTTACTACGTTTTTAAGAACTTTGCTCACACTTACAAAGTATGCTCAAAATCAGCCCACCTGTCAGCACCAACCCACCAACCAGCATGACCACTTCACTTCAGTGATTTTAAGTGTTCAGGGTGGTAGGAGTCTGTGTATGTAGTTTTTCTGCTTGAAATGCTGCACATTCTGGACTTCAGCTTTTTCGAGTTTTATTTCGAGCTACCCAATATAAATTCTGTGCAAAATGCATGTCTGTTGTCAGCGCACAGTTTGTGCTGGGGATAGATATGGTCAGATTTTACCCTTGCAGGCAGTCTCTCTGTGCACTCTCTCCTGCCTCCTTCCCTACCTTAGATTAATATGTATATATTTTTAATGAAAATATCCCCTCCCTCTCTCTCTTCCCACTCCATCCCTCCTTTCCATAACCAACTCAGAGCAAGAATATGTGATCTGAGCCGGTAAAACAGTCTAATCAAAGGCTTCTTAATGAGAAGAGTTTGATTGGACCATTCAAAGTCCTTGGTAACATCATACGGAGATGTGGAGAGGAGCGCCAGGAGCCTTGCCCGGCTCTCGAATTCAGGTAAGTTTTAAAAAGAAAAAATTATGTTTTTAAAAGAAGGGGTAACCTAGCTAGCAATGCCTAATAGGGAATTGCAGGTTAAAACAAAAGGTGTGAAATAAGGGGTTAGAGTAGCCCTTTAAGGACTGCATATAGTGCTCTTTATCAAAGCATTGATGTTTAATATCAGTGGTTTGTATGTACGCTTTCTTGAACAGGGAACTTTTGGCCTCTTGTTTATTTTGTATTCCGTTTGTAAAATTGTAAGGCGTGCAGAATATTTTGACTCTGTATACAATAGTGATAATAACAATAATAATAATAATATTAATAATAATAATGTTTTGAGTTGAACACTGCATGCTTTTTCCCCACTGATACACAGACCATACATGCACATGTAGTATTCAGTTCTTAACACTAGAGCGCGCAATTTGAATAGATCTCCCTCAAAGCTATATAGAGTTTAATGAAAGAGTCATAAAATCAAAATACAAATATGTGCTTACAAAACTGCGAGTTAAAAAAATTATTTTAGAATGCCAGCAGGGAATAAATAATTACCCACTTGGCAACAATGTATGCATAATCAAACATTGCTATTAAATTAAATCAATATGTAGTTATAGAAAAATAAATATTAATTAGCCAAAGTGAATGAAGTACTGTGCGTTTATATGACAGTCTAGGCAAGTGAGCACATGAAAATTATTTATTTAAAAAAATTTTTTTTAGAAATAAAATAGAAAATAAGCTGAGCTTTACCCAGTACATTGTAAGGCCTTGTGCAAGTGTCTGGAGCAGATGCTCTTCTTTGATTAATGAATTTACTTCCTTCCAGCAGCATATCAATTCTACATACTGAAAGGTAACACTTTTCAAGTGCTTCTCATTGATATGAAGAAATGTCAGAGTTTTGGAAAACATCTAACAATCATACCAATGTGATTGTCAGACTGGAATTGAATATAAGATTTATCTAGATTGAAAACCAGGTATTTATTTTGCTTTGTATATTCATGCGACCAGAGCACCAGGTATACATTTTTTATAAGTAGGAGTGCAAGAGCTATCGTCCAATATATATATTATTTATTTATTGATAAAATATTTTACCAGGAAAGATACATTGGGATTTCTCTCGTTTTCAAGTATGTCCTGTGTCCTGTGTATATATATATATATATATATATATATATATAGTAAGTAAGGATACCGGCACTCCAAGGATTTTTCATTCAGAAATTCTTCTTTTATTAAGAAAAATTAGTTTCAGCTCTCCTAAGGAGCTTTCACCAGGACAACCCTTTTATCAGGGGTCCTGATGAAAGCTCCTTAGGTTAGCTGAAACGTCAATGATTTTTTCTTAATAAAAGAACAATTTCTGAATGAAAAATCCTTGGAGTGCCGGTATCTTTCCTTACTTATGTTCCAGCAACCAGAGCACCAGGTATTTTGGATTGTTTGGTTGGAGTGCATATATATATATATATATATTATTTAAAGGTGACCTCGGGGATGTATTTACCACAAGGCATTTGCCTAGGGCGGCACTTTCAGGAGGGGCGCCAAAATATGCCACCCCAAGCTCCCAGACAAATGCCTTGTTTGCCTCGTGTTCTGGGGCTGTCCACCTTACTGTGAGTGAGTGAGTGAGTGAGTGTAGCTGTCCGTGTGTGTCTGTGAGTGAGAATGGGTGTGCCTGTGAGTGTGTGTCAGTGTGTGTATGTCATTTATGTGTATCTGAGAGTGTGTGTGTGCCTGTCAGTGAGTGGGTGTGTCAGTGTGTGTCTGTCAGTGAAAGTGTGTGTTGGTTAAATAGTGCGTGTTAATGACTGTGTATCTGTCAGTGAGTGTATATCAGTGCATGTATCAATGAGGGCATGTGTCTGTCAGTCAAAAAAAATGGCCTTGACACGAATTGGAGGGGCAAATTTAGATTTTGGGGGTGCCGGAATTTAGTCGTGCCTAGGGCAGCACAAATCCAAAATACACCACTGGGTGACCTCGTGGAACCACATACCTTAGGCAGAATATGTAAGTTAATTTACATTGAGTTAGATTTTTATGAAGATGCCTGGAGCTAAAATGGAGTGCAGGGTAACACTGTGTGCCAATTAGAGAGATTATCAGAAATCAATATATTTCTCTCTATACTAAATCCTGGCCGCCACTGTTGCAGCAGACTTCACTTTAAGGGGTTTAACAAAAAATGCAAAAACCTATGTGCCAGTGCTCCTTTAAGATAGAGCTGTCTGTTAACTTTGACAGCTCCTTACTTTTTCAACATTTATTTGATATATGCTTCTTGAGATCACTAATGTAAATGCAATTAGCGAGAAAATAAATTTAAAAAATCACTGTATAGATATAGAGTAAACTACAATGTTTTGATGATTTTCTAAGTGAAAAGAAATTGACATTTCACTTCTGCAGTGAATAAAGACAAACTCAGCATATTGAGACATTTTAATTCGCAGTTACAATGTATTTATTTGCTTAATATTGAAAGGTTTTGATATCCTTTCAATTGATCTATTAGGGACGATTGGGGGAATATTCCAAAGCAAGAACAGAAAGACTGTTAGTCATACACCTGCATGGTAACTACAGATTAATGTATACAATAAATACATAGTTTAGCTGTTTTTAATTTCCAATAAAGAAGGAGTGTTAACTTCTTTCCACTAAGAAAATCAAAATAATGTCTGATGGCCCTTTTGATACCTTATTGTACTTCTGTTTGTACTTAAATAAAGAGTTTACATAAAGCAGAAAATCAGCATAGCTTGTTATTTTGCCAGTCTTTTTATTTTGCCCAATCTATTCCGTTCAATATCAATAGCTGGATCAGTACGGCAATTTATGTTACAGATGACTAGAAGCATAAAACTTTATTGCCGTATCAACTCCTCTTTAGATTTTTCTGGGCATTGCCAGCTTAGTCTCGGCATGAGCAATTAGACACACCACTCACATTGCAAGCGTACCTAGTCTGGTACCGGTCCCAGCATGTGCCTCACCACACCCCTAAAAAGCTGTAAAAGACAGCTTCACATTAGTCACTCAAATATAAAGACACAGAATAATATAACGTGCCCAACATTAAACACCTATATATACGTTTCCAACAGAGGATTCCTGCATGTGTTGTTTGCTGTTGGCTTCAACATTCACCATTCATGAGTTTCAAAGAAGCTGTGGTTTAACTTTAATTCTAGACGGAGAATCACAAAATTAAACCGACCGTTTACGGTTGCACAACCCTTACTGAGATGAATTTATCATTGTTCTAAAAGATTAGAGAAAATAATCTTAAAAGCAATAAAGTGTAATATTAGAAGTATTACATGGCCCTTTTTCCATTGCCTCTAAAAGGTTTAAAATCCTTTTGCATTCCAAATAAGGCATGTAAAAAAACAGGGAACGCACAATGTAATAGAAAACATTAACCAACGATGGGTAAGTAGATGACGAGAAAACATTCAAAATAGTACAGATAAAAAATTATTACTCAAATGCATTTTTCCAGGTCATTAAAACAAGCTACTTAGGCAAAAACTAAGGCTATTAGGAGGAGTATTGCATCATGGTAATGTAAATGTTACAGGCCAAGCGTGTCCATAAATAAATAGGTTCATGCACTGGGAACATTACTACTATTTAGATATTTTCTAACTTGCCAATTTTGGCCACAGTTTTACAATTTGATTTTCAACTGACTGCAATGATATCATTGGTTTTCATTTGCAATTTATTACTGGTGTGGGGATATCGGAGGTCCATACAGCACCCCACTTTAGTAAGTGCTCATCCTTCTGGAGTTGTATTCTTGAGCAGTGTAGACATGTCTAATGGAATAATGAATCATTATTTATTATCTTACATGTGAATAAATCACTGATTGACTGATGCCAGGGTAACACATGTGTTTTACTTAACTGACTGCATAGTGACAACTGTAAAGTTTTATGGATTAATAATGATTGGCAATGTCCTTCCTGGATTGAGTTAGGCATCTTAGCTCAAGTGAAGTTAGGATAGTGATATTCTAGATGATTCTGTGTTTATCAGTATTGCATGAAAGTCCCTCTCCTGTTTCATCATGATAACACTATCATACACAAAGTGAGGTCCAGACATAAATAGTTTACAAGATCACTGACTCTGACTGACCTGTCCAGAGCACTAATGCTAATCCATCAATCACCTTTAGGGTGAAATGAAAAGCTGAGAGCCAGACCTAATGGTCCATTATTAGTGCCACTAATGCTTTTGTAGCTGAATACATGTAATGGTTACAACATTGTTCCCAAAATATTCTGGAAGGTTGCTATAGGTGCAATTTCAGGACCAGCTCAAAAGATGCAAACTTATTGCAGTTACTCTTGTACTAGCCTCGGAATGCTAAGAGTTGAGTTTTTTTTTCTGGTATCCCCAGATCAAGGCAGGACAGGGGTTTCTATCTTACTTGGCTAATTATGCTAGCTTGTTTAATTCATCACAATTCATTAAACCAAAAAAACACAGTACTGAGCAAATGAAAAAATAAAAAATAAAAAAAACAATCATATGGCCTTACACCACAAGCTCATAATGGGGAATTCATAAAACTGTTGGGTAGGACTTTAAAAAGTGCTTCCAGACAACAAGTGATTTTATCCGTTAACATGATTCTCCTGTTATATAAATGAACAAATTGTTGCAGTTGCTTCATAATATTGTCTGTTATTAATTGATTCCACAAAGGGAACATATTAATTCCAGCATATCAAGCTCTTCTCAACAGAAAGAAAAATGTAATGCATCAAAGTCCACTCTATTTGCAAGGATCAACATTTTCACTTGCCCGCTGGCCTTTGGGAGTGGAAGTTCAAATTTATCATTGATGAATGTGCCAAGGACACACTGACTGTGCTGCTCTATCATGAGCATAGAGGCAAAGACTATAAATATGGAGGGTATTTGTGCAAGGTATCCTGCAATCCCCAGTGAGCAACCGGAGGAGAGGAATTATCAAGTTCAGTACCCATCTAAAAGTTTCATGGTCCAGAGCACCACCTCTAGCCAACTGCATACAGAATAAACAAGGCACGCACAATGTTATATTTCAGTTCCAGTCATTCTCAAGCCTGAGTGGGTAGAATAAGGGTACGGGAGCATACTCTTCAAGTGCCTGGTCCATTCTGTATGCAGTTGAAATTTTGAGCTATGGCTATTCTTAGATCATTAGTGCCATGTAGGATTTATTATTATAAGCATTCTTTAATAAAATCCCTTTGAAAGGAATTTTTTGTTCAAAATTAATTCTTGAATATTATCCCTTAACAGCCCTCGAATAATTTACCAACCACAGATGTTAAAGGGACACTACGCACCCCTAATGTACACTGGGTACTGCAGATACAGCCATGAAACACGTGTTATATTAAAGTTTGGCCACAACAGTTTGCAAACTTGTGCTTCTAAATATCTAGGAATCAGCACTCATATTCCATTATTAAGCTTATTAATACAAAAACATCATTCAATTACTAATTATTGCTCGTAAGGTAAAGCCTACATTGATCTTGCCGAAAAGAACAATATCAGAAATCGGTTACGTCTTGCAATACTGAAAATATTTGAGAATTGCTGACATGTTACATCACCTGTCTAACCACTGAAGTGAATAAAAACGGCAAATGTTCAGAGCAGTGAACTTCCTGCACACAGGTGGTTTACAAGCTTAGCATATCAGAAACTGCTTTTACAACCGCCATAAATTTCAGGTAGCCAGCCATCACCTGGTGATGCCATTTCTGAAGATACCCTGTCACCATTAACATGAAAATATGGAATGCTGAGTACCAGATTGATTGGAAATCAATAAATCAGGGATAAACCTCTAATTAGTTGTTGATCGGGGAAGAAATATAACTCCCGTCATTTATTTCTCAGCTCATCCAAGGCATTACCTCCCTAAAGAAGGCATGTGGAATAGAACTTTTAAAAAATCCAATATTGGACTACATGTAGCTTTGAGAGCAGGGTTCTGTCAATTATTTCCTCTCTCAAACTATGCCGTGCAATACCTATCACTTACACTTTGTAGCGCTGTTGAATTCACAGGGACAATTTAAATAATTGCTAACAACCATACATGTGAGAGAGATTAAATTACTAATTCAGCCTCTATCACTTCTGCAGCCAGACCTGTGTAATGCAAAGGCATGTTGTTTGAAAGGGAGGAGCTGTTAAAGCGGCACTGTCATGCCGAATTCCGTTTTTTTTTTAACCCCCCTCCCGCCTCAACTACATCCAATCGACCCCCTAGTCACCCCCAAATGCCCCTAAGCCCCCCAGATTACCTATTTTTTATTCTTTATTTTCTGCCCCGATCTTTATTCAGGGCGCCGCCATCTTTGTGTGGGTAGGTGAAGTCCCTGTGGGACACGTCATCTACCCACACTACACAGACTGTGAGATTGCAGCACATGCCCAGTGAAACATCTGGACATGCGAACGGGAATTTCACCTATTCATTCATTCATCAGACAGACGAATGAATGAATAGAAAAAAATCAGACGAACAAACTAACACTGTGTATCAGTGTTCGTTTGTTTGTTCGGTTTATTACAAGGAGGGAGCTACCGGCGTGCAGCTCCCTCCTTGTAATATGTAAAGACAGAAGCGGTGGGGAGCTGTGCTCCCCACCACTTCATTAGCCCCCCAGGTCCTCCCCTCACTCTATGGGGGTCAATATGACCCCCATAATAGCACAAGGGAGATTCAAATCTCCCCAATGCCCCTACTCGCTATATCGCGAGTAGGGGCATGTCCACTAAACAGTGAGCAGCCTGTGGCTGCTCACTGTAAAAAAAAAAAAAAAAAAGGGTAATAAGGGGGGGACGGGGGACCTACTGTCCTCCCCCGCCGGCCCCCACCCCTGGACGGCGGGTGGGGGCCATAATGGGAATGAGGGGGGACCTACTGTCCTCCCCTCAGGCCCCCACCCCTGGGCGGCGGGTGGGGGCCATAATAGTAATAAGGGGGGGGGGGACCTACTGTCCTCCACCCCCCGGCCCCCACCCCTGGGCGGCGGGTGGGGGCCATAATAGTAATAAGGGGGGGGAGACCTACTGTCCTCCACCCACCGGCCCCCACCCCTGGGCGGCGGGTGGGGGCCATAATAGTAATAAGGGGGGGGGGACCTACTGTCCTCCACCCCCCGGCCCCCACCCCTGGGCGGCGGGTGGGGGCCATAATAGTAATAGGGAGGGGGACGGGACCTACTGTCCTCCACCCCCCGGCCCCCACCCCTGGGCGGCGGGTGGGGGCCATAATAGTAATAGGGGGGGGGACCTACTGTCCCCCCCCCCGGCCCCCACCCCTGGGCGGCGGGTGGGGGCCATAATAGTAATAAGGGGGGGGACGGGACCTACTATCCTCCCCCCCCCGGCCCCCACCCCTGGGCGGCGGGTGGGGGCCATAACAGTAACAAGGGGGGGGGGGACCTACTGTCCTCCCCCCCGGCCCCCACCCCTGGGCGGTGGGTGGGGGCCATAATAGTAATAAGGGGGGGGGGGGATCTACTGTCCTCCCCCCCCCCCCGGCCCCCACCCCTGGGCGGCGGGTGGGGGCCATAACGATAATGGGGGGGGGACCTACTGTCCTCCCCCCGCCCCCACCCCTGGGCGGCGGGTGGGGGCACTAAGTAAATTCCCCCCCATCAAGGTGACTAGGGGTGCCCAAGCCCCTAGTCACCCACCCCCCACCCAAATAAAAAATGCCCCTACCTACCCCCCTCACCCTAAAAAATAGTGAGGGGGGAATAAAATTGCTAACCTGTAAAGTAAAATTGAACTTACCATTCGACGTCTTCTTTTTTCTAAAATCTTCATTTTTCAGCCCCAAAAAAGGCCAAATAAAAAACCATCATAGCCGTCGAACTAAAAATAAAATAAAAAACCCGAGCGCAAAAAAAAAAACCCGACGAAAAATAAAAAGCCCGAGCGCACAAAAAAATAATCCATCTTCACCCATGGAGGGCTCCGCACAGACTGAGCTCCGCAGGGCTGGGCAAGGCTTATAAAGCCTTGCCCCGCCCTGCAATTAGCCTAAGAACACTCTGATTGGTGGGTTTAAGCCAATCAGAGTGCTCTTTGTCATTTTACAAGCGTGGGAAAGTTCTTTGGAATTTTCCCACGCTTGTAAAATGACACAGAGCACTGTGATTGGATGGATTTCAAGCCATCCAATCACAGTGCTCTGTGTCATTTTACAAGCGTGGGAAAGAACTTTCCCACGCTTGTAAAATGACACAGAGCACTGTGATTGGATGGATTTCAAGCCATCCAATCACAGTGCTCTGTGTCATTTTACAAGCGTGGGAAAATTCCAAAGAACTTTCCCACGCTTGTAAAATGACACAGAGCACTGTGATTGGATGGATTTCAAGCCATCCAATCACAGTGCTCTGTGTCATTTTACAAGCGTGGGAAAGTTCCAAAGAATTTTCCCACGCTTGTAAAATGACACAGAGCACTGTGATTGGATGGATTTCAAGCCATCCAATCACAGTGCTCTGTGTCATTTTACAAGCGTGGGAAAATTCCAAAGAACTTTCCCACGCTTGTAAAATGACACAGAGCACTGTGATTGGATGGATTTCAAGCCATCCAATCACAGTGCTCTGTGTCATTTTACAAGCGTGGGAAAGTTCCAAAGAATTTTCCCACGCTTGTAAAATGACACAGAGCACTGTGATTGGATGGATTTCCAGCCATCCAATCACAGTGCTCTGTGTCATTTTACAAGCGTGGGAAAATTCCAAAGAACTTTCCCACGCTTGTAAAATGACAAAGAGCACTCTGATTGGCTTAAACCCACCAATCAGAGTGTTCTTAGGCACTCTGATTGGCTTAAACCCACCAATCAGAGTGTTCTAATTGCAGGGCGGGGCAAGGCTTTATAAGCCTTGCCCAGCCCTGCGGAGCTCAGTCTGCACGGAGCCCTCCATGGGTGAAGATGGATTATTTTTTTGTGCGCTCGGGTTTTTTATTTTTCGTCTGGTTTTTTTTTTTTGCGCTCGGGTTTTTTATTTTATTTTTAGTTCGCCGGCTATGATGGTTTTTTATTTGGCCTTTTTTGGGGCTGAAAAATGAAGATTTTAGAAAAAAGAAGACGTCGAATGGTAAGTTTAATTTTACTTTACAGGTTAGCAATTTTATTCCCCCCTCACTATTTTTTAGGGTGAGGGGGGTAGGTAGGGGCATTTTTTATTTGGGTGGGGGGTGGGTGACTAGGGGCTTGGGCACCCCTAGTCACCTTGATGGGGGGGGGGGAATTTACTTAGTGCCCCCACCCGCCGCCCAGGGGTGGGGGCGGGGGGAGGACAGTAGGTCCCCCCCCATTATCGTTATGGCCCCCACCCGCCGCCCAGGGGTGGGGGCCGGGGGGGGGGGAGGACAGTAGATCCCCCCCCCTTATTACTATTATGGCCCCCACCCGCCGCCCAGGGGTGGGGGCCGGGGGGGAGGACAGTAGGTCCCCCCCCCCCTACTACTATTATGGACCCCACCCGCCGCCCAGGGGTGGGGGCCTGGGGGGGGAGGACAGTAGGTCCCCCCCCTACTACTATTATGGCCCCCACCCGCCGGCCAGGGGTGGGGGCCGGGGGGGAGGACAGTAGGTCCCCCCCTACTACTATTATGGCCCCCACCCGCCGCCCAGGGGTGGGGGCCGGGGGGGGAGGACAGTAGGTCCCCCCCCCCCTCTTATTACCATTATGGCCCCCACCCGCCGGCCCGGGGTGGGGGCCGGGGGGGAGGACAGTAGGTCCCCCCCCCCCCTACTACTATTATGGCCCCCACCCGCCGCCCAGGGGTGGGGGCCGGGGGGGAGGACAGTAGGTCCCCCCCCCCTTTATTAACATTATGGCCCCCACCCGCCGCCCAGGGGGGGGGGCCGGGGGGGGAGGACAGTAGGTCCCCCCCCCTCATTATCTTTATGGCCCCCACCCACCGCTCAGGGGTGGGGGCCGGGGGGGGGGGGGACAATAGGTCTCCCTCCCTTATTTTACTTAACGGCCCCCACCCGTCATTTAGGGGTGGGGGGCAATATTTTTTTTTTTTTTTCTACAGTGAGCAGCCACAGGCTGCTCACTGCTTACTAGACATGCCCCTACTCGCGGTATAGCGAGTAGGGGCATATTATTTACTAATACCAAGTCATTTTTACTTAGTGTTAGTAAATTTGGCTGAAAGACCAATTTAGGTTTTTCAGCCTTTTAGTAGATAGCTCCCTGATACCGTGGGAATTAGGGAGTTATCTACTAAGCGGCTGCAAGATGCAGCCACAGCAATGAATAGGATCGGAGTTTCATTCATTTGAATGAAATTCCGATCCGAACAAAGTACCGATTTGCTTCCTAACACCAATGGAGAAACTCTTCTCATTCTGTTAGGATGCAATTCGGCAGTTTTGCCGGCGTTCTGTCTAAGTGACAGGACTTTCGGCAATACTGACAGGAAGCATTGTGGGAACAGGGAGGAAAGCTAGGGATCATGGGAAAATTGCTCTGACCAGCGGAAATGAAGCACACTTTGCTCCTCCGCTGGTCAGAGCTGGTCAAGCGGAGGAATCCCATAAGACAAAGAGTCCCTACTTTGTCTTATGGTTTTAAAGAAAACGAAAGAAGAATGGAAGAAATGAATAACAGATCCCGAGAGAGGGTGAGAAGAGGAAGAGATTGAGGAAAGGTAAGTTCGGCATGACAGTGCCGCTTTAAGATGCTAAGGATTTGTTCCCTTGGGCCAAAATGCTTTTCATACATCTTAAGTCAATCACAAGCTTCAAAAGAATGTGTCTCTTGCAGGAACATTTTTAACATTTTGCTGGTTGCTGAAGAGTCAGAAAAAGAGCCCCAGGATGTCACCAACAGTTTGACATGTATTACAGCTGATTTAACTGAAGTAAGATAGCAGAAGATGTGGTGCACCCGTTTTTCATGTTGCATGGAACTTTTGTTTTTCTACCGTCTTATTATTAACTTCTCCTAGGAGTTTATTCACTAAAAGTATAATGTGTAGTCAAAAAATAAACTGTCAAAATTCTATTTAATCAAGTACAATGTAATTTGATTAATTTCTTATAAAAGTCACTGGGTTGGGGAACAGATTAAACTATAATGGTAATTAGAAGCAATTCCAAAGTGTATCACATGCGGGGAAGACATAGAAACAGCCACAGAACATCTTGGTCAATCTTGGTCAATGATGGATAAGGACAGCCCCACCAGATAGTTTGTAGACTTTTGTCTTTCATTTGGTGGGGAGGAAAAATCACATCTATCTATGGAGATTTATGTTAGGTATTTTCCACTTTTTACAAGAGACATTAACAACGTCTGTTTCCACCATTCTATAAAAGCACAATTTACTGTTGTTTTGTCATTATTGTTGCTATATTCCCATAATTGAAAACCGCAGTCTATGCAGATTGCTTTATTCTGAATACTATAAAAAAAAAAATGAGCTATTCACCCTCAGGTCCCCTTTCTGGGTTTGCTACACCTGGCTTTCCTGAGCTCAAGTAACATTCCACGTGTGAGGTCAGCTTACCATGCGTAGCTATGACATCACATCTCTCCCAATTTGTTGAACACCATCCCACATTCAACAGCCACTTATGTAATATCACCAGTAGAAATTTAAAAAATGTTTAATGTATTGATTTTTTTTAATATGGTTCTTGTATGAAACAAAATGGATTAAGAGACGTAGGAGAAGCAAATTAGTATTTGTTTTTTTAGTACCTATAACCCGTGTTGTTCTGGATTCTACTAACTTGAATGAATTATTTAATATCAAGATTTTTTTTTATAGACTGTATTATGAGAAAGTAAAGATCAAAAAGATGACAATATCGTGCGTATTTTCCGCACATCTTTAAAATGCCATTTGCCAGCTCTGCTCTTGTTTCCTTAGCTTATGAATCCATTAATTGCCATCTAATGTAGCAATTAATGATAGTATTATGAAGCGAAGCATAGCATAAAATAATAGTAATACAATATTTTACATTCCATTACATTGCTCTATTTAGGGCAATCTAATTAAAGATATAGCATTTTAATATATTTCCAAGTCATGAGAGATTTTTTTTTTAAAGTGCAAGACATTTTAAGAAAATGTTTGAAGCGCCCAAGAATTAGTAAGGAAACATACAATTTCATTTCCACTGCTTCTACTGATAGTAATCTCCATCTTGCAATGGGGCCTGAAACGGCTATGCCCCTTTAAAGCAGATATTGTAAAACTGATATTCTAGCACAACCCAATCAATTATAATTTAATATGGATTGTGTTTTTGAATTATTAAAATTCTCACTAATTTTATTTTTTATTCATTTTATAAAATTCTTCACAAATTATGTTTTTTTAAGAACAAGGCAGGCCTGTGGTGCTATAGAAGAAATGCCCAAGCACACTTGCATCTTTGCAGATGTCGAAGTATGCACAAGCATGCATTGATATCGCAGGTTACAATGTTGCACTGAACATGTAATTGGCTAAGATGTGAGGGAACAAAAAATGAGCCCTTCCGAAGACATTGTGATTGGTCAGTTAGGAAGGCTGGAGTAATGTATAAGCATTTACTGTGAACCTGCCATACACATGTTTTGATGAACAATTCCTTTTCAGGTAGGTATGCATTTAACAGTGAACAGATATATATCTTAAAATATTAATGTTTTTAAAAACTAGTTCATACTATTCCAATAGGGTGTGTAGACATTGTCGGGGCACCGGACACCTAGTGTTACCTGCAGCATCTTAGTGTGTTGGTGCAATCCAGGAGTTGTTGGATGCATCTGTGTAATTTGAGAGAGCAGGGAGGCCTCAAATACAAGGCTTGTGGGTGGCAAATTTCTAGCCTTTACCATGATATATTACATAGTTACATAGTTGTCTAGTTTGAAAAAGACGGAAGTCCATCATAGTCAACCCTGAAGCCAATTATTTTATGCTGTTGATCCAAAAGAAGGCAGAAAACACAATTTAGCTATTTCCAATTATGCCACAAAAATGGGAAAAAATCCTTCCTGACTCCATAATGGCAATCAGGTTTCTTATTGGACCGACAACCTGTTTCCATACATATCAATTATATCATTCCATTTTCTGTATACCGTATATACTCGAGTATAAGTCGAGTTTTTCAGCACATTTTTTGTGCTGAAAAACCCCAACTCGACTTATACTCGAGTCAATGTCTGTATTATGGCAATTTACATTGCCATAATACAGACAATGGGGCTGGCTGAGAGCTCTTACCTCTCCTGCAGCTCCTGTCAGCTCCCTTCTCCTCCGCGCCGGTCCGGACAGCACCTCTGTCAGCTCCCAGTGTAAGTCTCGCAAGAGCCGCGGGGCAGAGTACAGCTCTTGCGAGACTTACACTGGGAGCTGACAGAGGAGCTGACCGGACCGGCGCGGAGGAGGAGGGAGCTGACAGGAGCTGCAGGAGAGGTAAGCGCTCTCTGCCAGCCCCCCTCCAGTGAACTGCCAATGCCACTGGACCACCAGGGAGTGAGAGCCCCCCTCCCTGCCATGTATCAAGCAGGGAGGGGGGACAAAAAAAATAAATAATAAAATAAAATAAAAAATAATAAAATAAAAAATAATAATACAACAAAAAATAAATTAAAAAAAAAATAAAAATGCCCACCCCCCACCAAGGCTCTGCAACACACACACACACACACACACACACACACATACTGCACTCATACACACACTGCACTCATACACACACACTGCACTCATACACACACACACACTGCACTCATACACACACACACACACTGCACTCATACACACACACACACACTGCACTCATACACACACACACACACTGCATTCATACACACACTGCACTCATACACACACTGCACTCATACACACACACACTGCACTCATACACACACACTGCACTCATACACACACACTGCACTCATACATGCACACACTGCATTCATACACACACACTGCATTCATACACATACTGCACTCATACACACACTGCACTCATACACACACTGCACTCATACACACACACTGCACTCATACACACACACTGCACTCATACACACACACTGCACTCATACACACACACTGCACTCATATACACACACTGCACTCATATACACACACTGCACTCATACACACACACTGCATTCATTATATACACACACTGTAAATAAATATTCAATTAATATAATTTTTTAGGATCTAATTTTATTTAGAAATTTACCAGTAGCTGCTGCATTTCCCACCCTAGTCTTATACTCGAGTCAATATGCTTTCCCAGTTTTTTGGGGTAAAATTAGGGGCCTCGGCTTATATTCGGGTCGGCTTATACTCGAGTATATACGGTATACAAAAAAAATTATTGAAAAATAAAAGCTTTTTAAAAATGATCTATAGAATCGGATAACACAACCTCTTTAGGGAGAGAATTGTTCTCACTGTAAAGAACCCTTTCCTCTGTCGTAAGCGAAAACGCCTTTCTTCCATTCTCAATGGTTGACCCTTTTGTCTGTTGTATATTCCTGCTAATGACTAGGTTAGCACATTGTGCCTTGTACTGACCCTGTATATATTTGTATGGGTCTACCATGTCCCCTCTGAGGCGCATTATTTCATAGGAAAACACATCCAGTTATGTAGCCTTCACTCATAGCTAATTATTTCCAGTACCTTACTAGTTTTTTAGTTCGTCTCTGCTTTTTTTATAGTTATGCTATATCCTTCTTTAAAACTGGTGCCAAAAGTTTCACTGCGTTTTCAAGGTGGGATCTTGCCATTGATTGGTAATTATATTTTGATCACGTGATTAAAAACACCCAGGAAAGTGCCCTACTAGTGTTTGCAATGGCAGACCAGCATTGCATATTGTTACCTAGTTGGTGATCATAATTGGTCCCAAATCCTTTTCATTTAATAGTATCCTTAACCCAACAACATTTAATGTATAAGTGTCTTGCAAGTTCCTTATTTCAAAATGCATGACTTTGCGTTCATCTGTATTGAATTTCATCTA
The DNA here is from genome assembly GCF_036172605.1 of Pelobates fuscus. Classification (NCBI taxonomy): domain Eukaryota; kingdom Metazoa; phylum Chordata; class Amphibia; order Anura; family Pelobatidae; genus Pelobates; species Pelobates fuscus. The sequence goes on along the minus strand of NC_086325.1, from coordinate 85,480,028 downwards.
CCACTTACCTGCCCAGAACCCCAATTTATCCAAAACTCTTTGTAGAGAAGTTATGTCATGTTCAGACTGTATATTCTTGCTGAATGTTGTGTCATCTGCAAACACTGATAAATGACTTTCAATGCCCACTTCAAGATAATTTATAAAAAGATGAAAAAGAAGTGGAACCAAGACAGAACCCTGAGGAAGTCCACTTACCACTTTTGTTCAATCTGAAAATGTTCTCTTTACAACTAACCTCTGCACTCTATCGTTAACCTGGTTTTCTAACCAACATTTTTTTCATCTAAATCAACTGATTTCAGTTTTACTAGTAACTTTTTGTAGGGAACTGAATCAAATGCCTTGACAAAATCCAAGTAGATTTCCCAACCTTCTAGTTGGCACTTCCACTAATTGAGACATTAAATTATAATTTATTATATTCAAAAACCTGTTTCCCTTAAAGGATCACTATACAGGGAGTGCAGAATTATCAGGCAAGTTGTATTTTTGAGGATTAATTTTATTATTGAACAACAACCATGTTCTCAATGAACCCAAAAAACTCATTAATATCAAAGCTGAATATTTTTGGAAGTAGTTTTTAGTTTGTTTTTAGTTTTAGCTATTTTAGGGGGATATCTGTGTGTGCAGGTGACTATTACTCTGCATAATTATTAGGCAACTTAACAAAAAACAAATATATACCCATTTCAATTATTTATTTTTACCAGTGAAACCAATATAACATCTCAACATTCACAAATATACATTTCTGACATTCAAAAACAAAACAAAAACAAATCAGTGACCAATATAGCCACCTTTCTTTGCAAGGACACTCAAAAGCCTGCCATCCATGGATTCTGTCAGTGTTTTGATCTGTTCACCATCAACATTGCGTGCAGAAGCAACCACAGCCTCCCAGACACTGTTCAGAGAGGTGTACTGTTTTCCCTCCTTGTAAATCTCACATTTGACGATGGACCACAGGTTCTCAATGGGGTTCAGATCAGGTGAACAAGGAGGCCATGTCATTAGATTTTCTTCTTTTATACCCTTTCTTGCCAGCCACGCTGTGGAGTACTTGGACGCGTGTGATGGAGCATTGTCCTGCATGAAAATCATGTTTTTCTTGAAGGATGCAGACTTCTTCCTGTACCACTGCTTGAAGAAGGTGTCTTCCAGAAACTGGCAGTAGGACTGGGAGTTGAGCTTGACTCCATCCTCAACCCGGAAAGGCCCCACAAGCTCATCTTTGATGATACCAGCTCAAACCAGTACTCCACCTCCACCTTGCTGGCGTCTGAGTCGGACTGGAGCTCTCTGCCCTTTACCAATCCAGCCACGGGCCCATCCATCTGGCCCATCAAGACTCACTCTCATTTCATCAGTCCATAAAACCTTAGAAAAATCAGTCTTGAGATATTTCTTGGCCCAGTCTTGACGTTTCAGCTTGTGTGTCTTGTTCAGTGGTGGTCGTCTTTCAGCCTTTCTTACCTTGGCCATGTCTCTGAGTATTGCACACCTTGTGCTTTTGGGCACTCCAGTGATGTTGCAGCTCTGAAATATGGCCAAACTGGTGGCAAGTGGCATCTTGGCAGCTGCACGCTTGACTTTTCTCAGTTCATGGGCAGTGATTTTGCGCTTTGGTTTTTCCACACGCTTCTTGCGACCCTGTTGACTATTTTGAATGAAACGCTTGATTGTTCGATGATCACGCTTCGGAAGCTTTGCAATTTTAAGAGTGCTGCATCCCTCTGCAAGATATCTCACTATTTTTGACTTTTCTGAGCCTGTCAAGTCCTTCTTTTGACCCATTTTGCCAAAGGAAAGGAAGTTGCCTAATAATTATGCACACCTGATATAGGGTGTTGATGTCATTAGACCACACCCCTTCTCATTACAGAGATGCACATCACCTAATATGCTTAATTGGTAGTAGGCTTTCGAGCCTATACAGCTTGGAGTAAGACAACATGCATAAAGAGGATGATATGGTCAAAATACTAATTTGCCTAATAATTCTGCACTCCCTGTAGGGTAAGGAACACAAACATGTATTCCTGACCCTATAGTGCTAAACCCACCATTTAGGTGGCTTGCCCCCACTTAGCGCCCCTATAAAAGTTTAAAAGTCACCGTATTTCCAGCACCGCCCGGGTCTTCCAGCGCTTGTTCCGCTCCCTTTGTGACATAATCAAAATGGCTGCGTTTTGCCGTTTTGGCCAATCAGGACCTCCTCATAGAGATGCATTGAATCAATGCATCTCTATAAGGAAAATCCTGTGCCTCCATGCAGAGCGTGAGGATGCTGAACGGCAGAGCTACCTAATGTGGAGCACTGAGCCAGGAAGCCCCTCCAGTGGCCATCTGAGGAGTGGCCACTTGGAGGTGTCCCTAGGGGCAATGTAAACACTGCCTTTTCTCTGAAAAGGTAGTGTTTACATGAAATCTTGAAGGGAGCTATTATACTCACCAGAACAACTACATTAAACTGTAGTTGTTCTGGTGACTACAGTGTCCCTTTAACTATACTACTAGTCCCTCTGGCCAAATCAATGTCTGATTAATTAAAATCTCCACTGATTAAAATACTACCCAGTTGTGCAGCCTTATTAATTTGATATAGTAGTCGTTCTTCACTGTCAGTATTAATGTTTGGGGCTTGTAACTACTACCCTTAAGGACACAACTTCTGGAATAAAAGGGAATCATGATGGAATATTTCCGTCATGTGTCCTTAAGGGGTTAATGAATAACCCCTGTTTATTCCTATGCATATTTCTACCAATTTATGTAAGGGTGCACCCAGTCATGGCATGTAAAACCCTGCACTTCTACAGAAAGGTGCGGGATAACATGCTTGGGATTCAGGATTGAACAGCTTTCTGCTCTCTGGTCTCTTGGCCATTGCAAATCAATGGCAGTCCCGTTTCTGCATACACTGTTATGTACATTTAGTGTTGAATTTCTAATGCTATAACTTGATGTTGAATAAATACATCCTGCTGCTTTCATTTAGAGTTAGTATAATCCAAAATATCTTCAAATTGTTCTGGCAGCTCCCACACAACTGGAAAAATAAATCATGTACTCAGCTGTGGTTCACACTAGAATCCTGATTTATCAAAGCCCCTTGGGTACTTGAAGTCAGGTGGAATAGAAGCAGAGACGCATTCACTTTATATACACACTCTCTCAAGAAGTTGAGTAACGTGTAGCATTTGACAAAGAACTGATGTCAACAGGGTACACATTGTCAATGGTGCCTGCCAAGCTTAGAAGCCAATCTGAGCCTGGTTTACTGAGACATAAGATGTTTCTACCTAGAGAGAACATTCTTAGCATTAAAATACCAAGTGTCACTGTTTAGGAAGGCTGTGCTATTACTAGCCCTAAATCCTTATATCCTACTTTTCTATCCCAAATGCCCTGCTTTTACAGGAGCTTAAAATAGTTTCTGTACAAATATATAACAGACTACCCGGCCACAACATTCACAGACATTTGACTACAACAAATCGCTGTCACATCTTTAATTTTGGCAAAATCCAATAAATAATTAACTGATAATTAGCTACAGGTTGTGGTTTTATTTATTTAGCAATTGTATTATTAGTGCCTTGCACAGCTGTCATATGATTATTATTATATTGATTAACCGCAGACTGTATTAAACTAGTGTTATATGTTGCTGTGCCAATAGGACTCTAACGTAACAAAGACAGATATTCAAGCCATGATTAAGAATTTCTGCAAAATATAAAAACATATACAAACTTATAGTAAACATGTATATCAGAAATGGAATTGAGAGATGCATGACATCAGTTTAATTCTGATTAATGGGTACAGTGTGCACTGAAATGTCCTGCGCCTTGGGCACAGTGATTCTTGTTTGCAATATCCCCTTGCAATTCCTTAACCAAACTGGATAGCCACCTCCCACAGAAGGTTAGCAAAGGCAAAGGGTTCTGCTATTTAAGAACACATACAAGTGAAGTAGAGCAGCACTGAAACAGGTAATACATGGTTTTGTTTGCCACAGTAGCTATAGGTTGATGACCAATGACCCATGAATGTCAGAGTTCGAGATGAGGACTTGCTAATGCCCTTTGCATCTGATCCTGCAATTAAATGAAATTAGGATCTATTCTACTTAGAGCTATGTCTCTGAAGGGAAGTATCACATTTCTGTCATCACACAGGTCTACACCCAGAAAATGGAACGTTTTTTCAGAAATGTCCCATAATCTTCACATGGATAGTTGCTAAGCCTCTCAGCAGCATCTTTAGGCTCCAATAAGAGGGGGTTATTTGCAGAATTAATGACAGAAACAATATGTTTTATAGCACACAAGTATAATCCTAACCCAACAATAGACTTTTTTGTTTTTGCAACAAAAACTGAGGGCACTACTGTCCTGCCTGTATGGATATACAGTAAAACTCCCCATAGATTTACCTACCTATCTCAATAAGGATTTTGGGAAAAGTCCACCTCGAGCACAGTAATTCCAAGAAATCATGTATGGAATTGTCCCAGAAATCACAGCTCGACATGCTAATGAGTACAGTCAGATGTTGTGTTTCAGACTTCATTCGGCATTTCTGCAGGCAACTATTATGGCCTAAAATGTTTACATATAACTTTGCCTATTTAGAATTCACAGTCAGCCTCATTGTGACCATTGGGAAAGAGTTAAAATATTGTACTTCTGCATACAAAAACTGTACCTAGCACAGATGGAGAAAAATAGAACGTTTTAAAAGGATACTCTAAGTAACACAACCATTACCACTCACAATAGTGTAGCCTAGAGATTCCTGGCGCCATCGCATGGTATGATGTCAAACTGTTTAGGATTCATCTAAGTTTCGGCTTGTCCTGGGGCCCTCCTCGCCACACTGATAACAGAAAATTAACCCTTCTACAGTGTCAAAGCAAATTTGTACCAACCTATAGGGGGAAATATAGGACAAGCCACTGACATACGGTAGAAGATCTACTCCCTCATTTATGTCTATAGAGAAAAAAGGGGGAAAAAGCCAATATAAAATTTGATGAAATATTGATCATTAAACTCTATAGACAAGGAGTGTTTAAAACTCAAGGCTGGCAAAACATTATGGAAGTTGTAGTTCCGAAAGAGCTTGTAATATATCTTTTGACCGCCACACAATAGACTATACCACTGGACTTCTTCTCCATAACTCATACTGCCATGTGTCATGTAATTAAAATATATTAGTACCCATATACCTATTGAATTACACAGCCATGTGAGCTGTGCACACCGATAAACTGGATATTAATGAGGTTTGACTTGTGCTTATGCAAAGTGTTCCGTTAAATATACTTTGAAATAACGTACTCTTTCTGCCAGGCTGCTTTTCCAACTCCGTAAATAAGTAAGATCAATAGGGACCATAGCTGCTGACTCTGTTTTAGTTTTTGGGATATCCGGATTTTGTTTAAATGGCCCTCAGGCCTCCCGCCATGATGCTCAAGGGGTTTCTTCAGAAACGATTTCCAGATGTAATCAAACAGCATGAGGCCTTTATTTATTGCACTATTCACTTCACGCCGTGCTTTTCCATACTATGAAAATAAAGTGCCAGGAGTCTCCAGACTCATGTTTGAAATACTTATAAAACATGTTTTATAACTCCCAGATGGCTTGAAATTAAGTTGTGCTTACCAGTTAAAGACTTCTCTTGTCAACACCTGTGATTCAGCTTAAAGATCGCAACCGGTGCGCACACACAGGGAATCAGGAACAGGACTTTATGTAATTAATCCTAAAAATCCAACGTGGATTTTCACAAGCATGTTTCTGGGCAACTGTTTAAATGTACAGCCAACTCAATTCATAATTTTAGCTAAAAGGTTTAAAGGGACACTCAAAGCTACTCGAAGCACCAAAACCATTACATCTTTATTTAGTGGTTTTAGGGCATAGACGCTGTTACTTTTCTCTGGCAATGTAAACCTTTCTTGGGTTATGAGAAAATACACTGCTTCCATTTGTGAGAGGACATCCCTGGCTGTCAGATTTGCAGAATCGGTGCTGTCAATGAAGACACTGAACATAACTAACTGGATTAAATGCTTTTCTCAGTGAGGCATCGGATTGGTGGATTGGTGGAGCATACTGATTGCCACACATGCATTCTACAACCTCAGTGCTTCTCGATCAGACACATTGGTTTGGCCCTACATCTAAAAAAAAGGAGCACCTATTGTCATTGGTGCCAGATTACCGAAAAGGTTAGTAGTTTAAAAAATTGTTGTTTTTTCATTTTTTATTTTTTTATTTTTAAAGGGAGGCCCATAATCTTAAAGCACACTCAGGTTACTTTAATGTCTAGAGAGAAAGATGTGCTGTGTAAAGTCCCAGTTAAGTAGGTAACAAAATATAATCTATCTATTGGGCTAGTGATACAGCTACCAAAGATATAGATTGGAAAATACTTCTTTTAAACTCTAATGTACTGTGTTTGCACAGTCAGAATGCTAACTGCATTCTGAGATTGACCTATACATGCCTTTTTGAAAAAATCTGGGTATCTGGAGTACATTCATGCACTGGGGACAGAATCATGCAAATACATTATCTTATTTTTTATGATGCCAGATGTAGGGCTTATGTATAATTAAAAATAAATAAATAAGAATTCATGAAAATGAATGGATGTGTCCAGGAAGAGTGCACAGGCCTTCTCTGCAACACATCTTAGGCATCAGGTTAAATACCAACTAAAAATGGAATGGGGTATGAATAAAATCAGCCATCTGTACCGAGACGTATGTCCATTGAATAAAGGGATGAGTATTTTAGATGATATGGAAAGAGAATATGACATTGAGTAACAGATCACATTTTTCTCTTAAGGGGCAGGAATGGTGGGGCTTTTGATGACCGACATCTATGTGTGGTATGTTACACTGTTTTATATGTTTTGTTTGTGATATGGTTTCTCTCTTGAGGAGTCAAACTGACTTTCTATGAAATTAGCTGGTATCATATTGATTTCCTCAGATTAATCATTATATTGTATGTGATGTGTGCATGTTTTTTCTTGTTTGGTCAATGGGAAAATTATAAAAAAAAAAAAAAAAAAAAAAAAAAAAAAAAGGTGAATGAATATGGGCACTTTCTTCCACTTATTGTGTGAGAAGTTTTTATTTAAACGTTTTATGGATCAAATTTCTGTCCATAGGAGAATCATGTAAAAGCCTACATTGATTTAATAATTAAGGCTGGTGACCATGAGCATGTGGGACAGGACACATCGCAGGGTACCTCACACACACTGACATTTTGCATCAGACCTTTCCTCTACTAAGCCAGTGAAAAGTGTGGTGGACTCATACTCTGCTGTAAAATTCTACTCGAGGAGGGATTCCGTCTTTTGAATTATTGTGGCTCTTAATGATTCCTTTAACTACAGGAATTATGTTCAGCTAATCACCTGTTTACATAACAAACATCCACACCTAAGAACCCCTGTAATGGTCTATTAGCAAGATTACATAGTGACAATGTCCATATACTCAGATAATAACTATTCAGGTAAATCCATGCATTCCATCCTACAGAATAAAACTGCTGAATGTGTGGCTGGAAGAGGACGTAGTATCAGTGGTTCAGTAGACATATACCAAGAAGTGTAGTATATCTTATTCTACGTTCTATATAAATTATAAAATGTATATATCTCTTTTCTCTAAGACAACAAAAATCATTGGTCATGATTGGTCAGAGGGTGACCTCTGACCCCAGAACGTGCGTGCGCGTTGACGTTGTGATGTCACGCGCAGGTTCGTATAATTTTGGGGGGCGGAGCCATTGATGGACGTGACCGCATGGTCGGCGCCATCTTGTTTTTTTCCGAGCGGCGTGGAGGAGCGGTTCCCGGCTCGCCGCTGAGCAGGTAAGCTCAGCATGCTGGGGCGGTCGTTGCGCTTGGTCACAAACGCGCATCGCGCCGAGCCGGGAGCCCTGACAGTAACTTTCATCTAAAGCTTGTGAATGTAGCACACATGGACAGAATTAGAACCCCTTGTGGTATATTCTCTGTCTTCCACAAGCATTGGTGCTCTGATGGACCCAAGAGAACACACACATATATATATATATATATATACAATTTCCTAGATAGAAAGTAGAGATATGTTCTATGCAAACCCTCAGTACTAGTGAAGTTACGTGACATTTTAAAGTTACACTGGGACAACCAGTAGATAGATAAATCCATGGCTTTGAAATAAGAAACTTTTGTCTGCTTTACCTAATAGCAGTCTTTTAATTGTTCCTGTAATGGGTTATATGTTTTTAATTTTTTAATAAATATTTATAATGCAATCCCTTTGTGGCAACATGTGTAACATGACAAATAGTTAACTCAAACATATCACAGAAAATACTCCATGAGTTAAACATTATTGGGTATGCAAAAACAATCCAATTAACTGAAGTTAATAGGTGATCTGTTAATGTACATAAATGTAAAATAGGCTAGCAAAAGCACTTTCAAATAAAAGGTTATAGTAGATGTTATCTGCTAACTAGTATTATATATTTAATTAAAACTGGACTTTACTGAGCGATGACTTGAGCATTTATCTTTGATAAAACATGTCTGAAAGTCTCCCACCTGATTAGCAAGAAAAATGCCTTTAAATGTAGTTTTAGTGAATTGGAAAATGAATTTTAAAAATTCCGATTTACAATAGTTATGATTTGCGCTGGGGAATTTTACACATGAACACGTTTTGCCTAAATTCAGGTTTCAACTCATATCAAGTCAATGCTTAGCAAATACCCCCCATTTTTAAATTTCAATTGCTCTACCTCACACCTTTGCCAAGTTGAATTGGCCTATACTGTTTTATACTTTAGACACCTGCTCACTTTAAAAATCTATTTACACACAGAAAAAATATGTATATAGCGGAGCGATCCTCATTCGTGTCAATAATTGCTAACCTGATCTGTATCCTGCTGAGGAAACCGATAAATGGAAAATATAAAGTCGAAAAGAAAATGTAGCAACATTGAAATACAAATCTGATTACATATCTACATTAGGTAGAGTTTATATTTTTTTATATCTTATAGAGCAGATGCAAGTTATTTATAGTCTATACCACATGGACTGTAACCAATTATGATGAACATACAGGTGGTTTACTAGTATTTGGTATATAGCTATTAATGCAGTGATTTACAAAATACAAAAAATATAAAAAAAAATGTAAAGAGTGATGCTCTATGCAGCAATTAGGTATGGCAATGGGTACATGCTGCAATAAACTCATAGTTATGCATGGTAGTAACATGGTTTAAGTGGGAAGGAAGCAATAGCACCTATACTGTGAGTGCTCACAAAAAACTATAGCACGTACTATTTTTCTCAGTGAGTGCCCATTGCAGGCTAAAAGTATCCACTGATACTCTTAGCCAATCAGCGGCCGCCCAGCTAACTTTTTCTGGTACTGCACTGCAGACGGGAATGGAAGCTGAGCACCTCAGGTGTTGGATCCTCCACTTCATGGTTAAACTGTCGCCAAAAGGTTTACCCAAACATGTATTCCTGACCCTATAGTGAAAACTCACCATTTAGGTTGCTTGCCCCCCCCCCCCCTCTCTCTCCCCCTTAGCATCCTCGTAATGGGTTAAAACTCACCTTATTTTCAGCTCTCCACAGGTCTGCTGGCACTGGCCCCACCCGCTTGGTGACATCATCAAAATTGCCGAATTTTAGCTAGTCATATGCTTTCCTAAATGGAAAGCATAGGATTGGCTAAAATCGGCAAGGGGCGGGGGCAAACACTGTTTTGGCCAATCAGCACCTCCTCATAGAGATGCATTGAATAAATGAGGAAAATTCAGCATCTCCATGCAGAGCATGGGAACGCTCTATGGCAAGGCTGCCTACTGTGCAGCACTGAGTCAGGAAGCACCTCCAGTGGCCATCTGAAGAGTGGCCACTTGGAGGTGTCCCTAGGGGCAATGAAAACACTGCCTTTTCCCTGAAAAGGCAGAGTTTGCATGAAAACGCCTGAATATAATGATTATTATATTGTTCTGGTGACTATAGTGTCCCTTTAACAACAGAGGTCAATAACATAATGCTCAGTGCACTCACTTTTAGCAAAATGTGCATTTGTAACTGGTCAAATTATGTCTGTAGATGACAAGAAATTATATTTTGTTAGAAATCATTTGTTCTATAGTGAGTTGTTTGACAAGAGCTTACGTTAATTGACCTCTTTGTTATATGTTAATTACGTGTTATATTATAAAAATGTAAAGTTCTGCAGAAAATGTTGACTTTATAATTAATCACAGTAATAACAATATCCATTCATTATTATCTGAACTGGATGCAATTCAGATCCATATGAGACTGGTTTCTAGAAACATTAATGTTTACCCTGGATTAAACAGTTACAGCTACCAATGAATGCCCAGCTTTTGAGATATAACTATCCCTATACTGTTCCTAATTCCTCACATTCCACACCTTTAGCTATCCTGTTTTATAAAAACGCAACCTACAATGCCTTTACCCATTATTTGACACTGTCCATTACCACAAAACTCTATAGTATCATAACAGAAGTAATGCCAGTTAAGATCCCTAGACATGTTTACTGTCAAACAATACCTTTTTAATATACAATGTGCTTAAAGGATTACCCCAAGCATCGATTTGAAGTGGTCATAGTGCGTGGAATCTGTATGTGTTGAGTGTCACTTTTAAATTAACCACTTAGCTGCCGGCGCTGTCATTAGCCAGCCTGGTCAACTCATCATTTCCCCAGGCTGACTAATGTTAATTCTTTGAAAAACTGCTGTCTGATGTCAGCATGCAGAGCATGCCGGTGCCAAACAACCAGTGGTGGCCTATTCCCACCCCATGTGCCACCCTGTCCTCCCCGGCTACCCACAAACTCTAGTGAGTTGTATGGGATGGAAATACATTTTAGCATTTCTTTTATATTTTTTTTGGGGGGGGGGGGGAGGTGGCTGGGGCACCTCTGAAAGGTTTATGAAAACACATGTTTTTTTTTTTTGTTTGTTTGTTTGAGTAACCTTTACTACTGATTCCACTCAAAATTCAATCCTGCTACAAAGAAAAAACAAAATGTTGTTTTTCATTTTCTCCTAGATAGCAACCTCCACAATCTTCAAGGATCACTGAAGGATCCCAGACAACTTCATCTCAGTGTAGTAATCTGGGTGCAGCGGTCTTTATATTTAACCATGCAATGTAAAACATTGATGTTTAGTAGATATGATAATGTTTATACAGGGTAAATGTTCTTCTAAATAAATAAATCTGGAAAATAAAATGTGCTTATTGAATGGTTTATGCAAATCTAAATTAGGCCTGCTACTAGTACTGTGTGGGTGCTTCCCAAAATAATGCACCCCAAATTTAGTGGCACAAACAATGTAGTTAACAGTGGTCTAAAACACTACAAACGACAGTGGAGCACTAGATATTAAAAGGTAAGTGACACATTCACCCTTCCACATATAAAAGGATGTTCACAAGAACACAAAAAGGAAAAGGACAAATGCAAAACTCTAGTGAATTATTGTAAGATAACAGGTATTCAATAGTAATAAACAGCAGGCTGCCCACTCACATAGATTGAGCTTACTGGGATCGACTAAGATCACAATAGCTTATTCACCTTTTGTGGCAGTGTACCACGTTTCTTCACTGATAATGCTCCCGGATTACTAAAAATAAAGGGACACACGAGAACCCACCAATTGTGCAGTGTGTTAAATGTAGCAATGGAGCTGATAACCTATATCTGTACTGCTCACCCTATATGGAGCCTTCTAAGACCAATCTAGGTGCAACCAATATTCAGTGCCAATTAGCGGTGGCACCTAACCCCCTCTTTAATCCAGATGCAAGTGTAAAAGCACATGCATGATTCACTTCACTCTGAATGATGGAACAAATGTATTAAATATAACACGTAATACGTTTAAACAATAAAACATCCTCTAATCCAAAGAATTTCGCCATTCGTCCAGCTTCATCAGTTGGTGTGACATATGGAAGGGTGAGTGTTTTAAATATGCTTCTAGTGGACATCTTCCTGAAGCCCCTAGACGCATTTCCACTGCTAACCTCCATTTTGCACGCACTATTTGTCCCCAATGCTCCTGAATTGAATTAGATAAAAAAAAGAAGCGTTTGACATGACATCACAGAGGCCTATCAAGCGGCTGCAGGGACTGGATTGTGGAGATGGAAAATAAGGTAAATAAAACCTATTTTTTCCAGTTTTTATTTAGATTTGAGGAGCCTTAAACTAAAGGCAGAGAAGAACACTATATTGTTAGGAATACAGGTTTGTAAGTATCCCGAATGCTATATTTTAACTATATTCCTTTAACTTAAATATTTCCAGATCTTAAATGCATGCCTTCAAATAGTAACCTCTGATGAACATTCTATTTTATTATATTTTTCTTATCTTATCTTTTATTCCATATCTTCATAGACATTTGATATGTATGCTCTGAATTGTAGGCTAGGCCATCCTCACTCAAAAGCCTTGTAACAGTATCTACAATAATATAACTCAGATTAATCTAAAACCATGGTGCTCATCGTCATCAACCTCAGCTATAGGCTGCTGAACATACAAGACCACTGTACTCAGAAATATCATCTACCAAGTATATTCTAATAAAAAAAAATCACCAGATTGCTGCTGAACACAGCAAACAAGAGTATGGAAAAAAATAAATTACCTAGATTCCACATTTACCTGTATAAACACACAAATCTTTGGAGTATACATTATCAATGTACAAGGATGTATAAAGTGGGCATCTATTATGCAATGAAGATTAGTTTAAGTCGGCATTGCCATGCACTGTTCAGCCCTTTGGTATGCAAAGCGTTTCTACTCCCCCAAAGAAAAGAGACTGAAAATACACCAGAGCACCAGTTTGATTTCTATAATCTTTGTGTATACTATTATACATTCCGCGACTAGTACATTTTCAGGCATGAGCAAACATGCCAAAACCAGTCAGTTTCCAGGTACTAACTCTCCAGTTCAATACATTCCTCAAAAACATATCAGCTTTAAGTGTCAAGAGTTTGTAGGTAGGAAATCACTGCAATTCAGCACCGTCTTTAGCCTTTTCTGCAATGGCCAGTCTGGTTTTTCATGGGCCATTATAACTTTAAAATAGTTTTAATGGGAAAAAAAGGAAAATATCCTGTATTTTAAAAAGGCTGATTGATATAGTCATTCATCAGAACAGATAGTTTCTCAAGTTATTTATTTATTTTTTTATCGATTGCATCCATTTGAGGTTGAATTGGAAAACATTCGACACCTCTCACATCAGCTGCAGAGACATTAAGCTGTATAACTTGTGCCATAGAAGTGTTCTGAAAGGTACATCTGTCCTGAGCTGGCTCCGCGAATGTGTTCTAGAACCCTGATGTGAATGTAGAGTGATGCACAAGTCCAGAATATGAAAAGCTCTTACACCAGCAAGTCTTGATGTACATAGTGAAGTAGAATGCTCATGTAAAGGAGTCCCCCTTATGCCCCCCTGCAAATGTGTTTATGGGTTAGATGAGAATATTTGATTTTAAAAAAGTCTAGTACCCAGAAACCTACACTATATCTATTACCAGATCATTTGAGAAAGGATCTCTTGAGCACATTATTTGTTAATTATTTGCTGTCTTCTGTCCTTGTTGTAGAATAATAAACTGTGGTGCAATATGGCATTAAGTAAGTGCTTATAAAAAGAATGATGATATTAATAATAGGTGTATAACGATCAGGTAGGTACTATGACTTGACCATGACTGCTTTACTGCGCATGTCACATAATCCATATAACCTGCCAAAAATCCATCTTACTTGGGCCAACACAAAACATGTTCTTGTAATTCACATCCGCTGGCCTGTGTTTAGATTCTAAAATCCCTCCGTCCTTATTGTTTTCCTCTTTTTCATTCTTCATTCTATTTTTACTCTTTTTTTAGAGTGGGATATTTTTCCTTAACAATGCATTCATTATGCTCCACAATAAAATTCATAAATCATAATAAAGTTCACTTTATTTGAAGTTTCTTTTGTACCATTCTAAGTTTACTGGTATCAGTACAGACATGACATCAAAAAGTATTGAACATACTAAAACAGTATGTAATCATCAGCGACAGGGAGCGCATAAATAACATTGATTCGGTTGGCATCAAACTGAATTAGGTTTTATGAAGGAAATGTAGCTTGCAGTTTGATTAACCTATTATACAATTATTAAAGAACACATTAAATATTAAAATCAGATATAATCACACTGGGTTTGTAATTTAAGTGGTGGAAGGATAGGTAATGCTGGAGGGTGGTGTGTAGGTATAATAGAAGGAGGTAGTTAAATCAGGTTAGACTGAAAGAGACTGGTGAAGGGAGTTCAGATGAGGTCAGGCAATGTGTTGAGCTGTGGAATTCCATTAGTTTTTGGCAACTTCTCTCCCCGGTAGCACACCTGCTAAAGACTATCTGGAACTTTAATAGTAAACAGAGTTTGGTACAGGTGTGTATAATATGAACAATTGTCTATATACCTCATGGTCATGGCTTACTGGATATAGGAATGGAATGGGGAAATACATTGTAATGGTATGATACATTGTGGGAAAAGGTACTAAGTCAATAATCTAGGTGTCAAGCCCTTTTTATGAAATTAAATAGGATTTAGAGGATATTTTGAGTATTTCCTTTATATCTCTTTGAAAAGCACTAAGCTCGGGATGGCTGATGTGAAAAGGTACCTTCTTATATGATGCACAAAAGATGGCTGTGCATTTTGGAAAAGATGTGAGGATGACTTTGGGCTGTTGCACATAATCTCATGGTTCATCGTTTGCCAGGAACTGAGGGGAAGTGGAGCCAGGAGAGCTTTGGTTAAGTATATCACTGTCGATCAACTATCTGCCACCATTCAGCTGATGTACAACCTTGGGCGGGGGGGAGGGGATTGTTAAAAAAAATGCATCAATCCAACAAGTCACAATTCTACTTTAAGTAATAACACATGTAGGTTCATCCGTGCACTATTTGTGTTCAGCAAATAATTTCAACATCACTACAATGCAATTCAATACCAGTTTGTAGACTACAATGTTTGCCAGTACCCAATGTTTGCCAGTTATACAAGGCTTCACACTGCACTGACTGGCAAACCATCATGGGTGTTGTAGTCAAACAGTAGCTGGTGATCAATAGCGCATGTGTAACCAGAACAGCTAACCAAGGCTTCTTAATGGACTGGATTAAGCCTTCCTTTCATTTTCCTTATTGTGGCACAAGGAAAATAAGAACGAATTGGAGCTGAATAATAAAATATCTGATACAACATGACAAACATGTAAACAATTCTGTATGTAACAAAATTTCTGGATTTTAAATAAACACCATAGTATTATGAAGACAACATGTATTTCTAATGCTATAGTTTTACCATACCTATTTTGGTGACCCCCCCATGTGATTGTATAAAACGTGTGTTTTACTTGCCTTTACACCCTCTCTGTGCTGATCTCACTACAGCCGCTCTGCCTCTGTGGATTAGTTTATCACGATTGATGATCTCAGCCATCCCAATACTACCATAGGGAAGCATTGGGAGGCTAGAGGGAGGCTACCCTGTGCTCTCGAGGGGGTATCATATGATTGAAAGCCAAGTCTGACTCAGTTCTCACAGGGGAAGTGCCTCTAGTGATTGTAACTAAGACAATGGAGGCATTGCAGTTTCATCCCAGGATTAATACCTAAAAGGCCCGGAAACCAAAACCACTTAATTGAGACAACGTGGTCTGTGTGTGTTTATAAGTTTCCTATTTTTATAATCATAGTTGCTAAACTATGTGCTGGCATAGATTTCCAACATTCTTAAAGGGTGCATCATTTTACATACTGCTGACTATATTGCTTTTGAGATTTCTTTTCTGTAAAAGATCATTTCAGGCGATACCTATCTCATAAATCTACTTCTTTCAGTCTTATAACAAAGCTTTTTGAAGCCCATAAATAACATAAATAGTATATTTGATTTTAGCAACAGCAAGCTTTGGTTTTACTAACTGATCGCAAATTATACAATTTGCTGACCTGTATGCATAAAGGAAGTTGTAGTCCCATAAATAATAATTATAAAATTGCAACAAAACATTTGCAAATAATGTAGTAGGTACAACATAGTGATTAAACGTGCAATGAGGAGCAATGGGACTTACGGAATCTTTGTATTTATTGAGAGAAATTTATTTTTTAAGCTCCACAAATATCTCACTTTATAAATAGCTATGACATATTTTGATTAAAACCTTTCACATATAACTAGTTTTCTATTTTTTTAGAGACACCATTCATGGTGGTACTCTTTATGTCTTTTTCTATGTAGATCTGTGAGTGTTTGGATGCATGCAGTCTGTGTGAAACGGTTTTGAGTTGATTCTTCAGAATTGTTAGACACATATCCATTCCCAAGAGGCTTGGAATATCTCTCTTGGTTTACATTGACCAATTTCCTTTTGACAATATATGCAGTCATTTGCACTTTTATAGTCTAGTTTACCCCTTGGTGGCCAGAATGTTAAGAAATATGTTGCAAAACATGTTCTTATTCTCTCCAACAACACCCATGCATTGTTGTCTCTAAATGATACATTATAGATTGGATATTAGTTAATGCCTTTTCTGTTTGTTTTTTTTTTACATTGAAAGGGTTGTCTAATGTACATTTTGAATACACCATATGTTCCAGTAATGTGGAACATAATAGAAGTCAAGTGTCTGACCTCCTGCAGTTATCAAATAAAATACCTTAAAGTGCCCAGACACGATTTTAATTCGGCCATTCCTCATTTTATTCTCTTCTGCCTATTTTTATTCCTTAATCTATTTACTTAAAGGGACACTCCATACCCCTAAAGTATGTGTGTGTGTGTGTATGCATATACATATAGACATACAAACACACATATGAATATTACTACAAATCACATGAATTGAGTTAAGCTAATTTTAATAGACACACACACTCGTCGACAGACACTCACAAATTACAATTTGTGTTCTTCTTCTTTTTTTTTTTATTTAAGTCCACCCAGCCTCTCTTTACTTTTGGTACTGCTGGAGTGGATCCTGTCCCTGGGATCCAGTGTGGATCCTGTCCCTGGGATCCAATGTGGATCTTGTCCCTAGGGTCTCGTGGGGGCTCTTGTGATTCTGTCATCTTCCTGCTCTTCTCACTCTGCTCCATCCCAGAGCACCCTCCTTGCATAGTCTTCTCATTGATCCGTATTGGGAACTCTGTGATTGGACAGTTACTAAAAGTCTTTGCTGGGAAAGAAAGAGAGGGCTTGCAAAGACAGCAGACATTGGATCGAGAGCTGTTGCAAGCTGTTTGTAGATATATCCCAAATGAAAAAGAATGCATAATTAAATGCATGCATATTTCAATTTTGGGGTATATCTAAAAAAAGGTTTTTTAAAAAAAAATCATTATTTGGACAGTGGAATATCCCTTTAAAGTTTCAATTCTGCCTTCCTTAATTTCCCTCAACCCGCCATTCTCTCCGTTTTTATTAGCTTTTTCTCCATATTCACCCATATCCCCTCCAAATGATTAATCTCTCTGCACCCTTTATCTCTGTACTTTCTTCCTGCAGTGCCTTCTCCATCACAATACGCTCCATTCTATTACGAGTTCTTTCACAGCCTTTATATTATTCCTCTTCCCATCCACCCATCCTCTTTATCAATTAACTGTGTCAGCTTCCTTCCCATGCTCCATATCATTTCCCACACCAGTTCCCTCTACCCCACTTCTTCCACTCTATAAGACAGGCTCACCATCACAGGTCTTTCTATTTCAAGACAGCGTATGTTACGCAATGGTGTTAAGCTGTGAAACTAAATGTTAGGAAAGATAATAATAAGGCGATCTGGCAAACCATGGCCAACCAGTAGCCCTCAGCATTTGCTAATCAGCAAATGTTACAAATTTTAGTGGTATATAGAACAAGGGCCGATTACCGCTCTAGAGCAGGGGTGCCCAAAAGGTAGATCCCCAGATGTTCTAAAGCAACAGCTTCCATGATGTTTTGCCATTCTAATGGTATTCCAAATGTATGCAGAGCATCATGGGAACTGTAGTTCTATAACATCTGGGGATCTACCTATTGGGCACCCCTGCTCTAGACATTTATTACCTGAAATCTTGACACTCCAAAGACCTGCAAATGAATTAAAATGTATTAAAATGCCTGTACATTCTAGGACAGAATTTGAGAGAGATAAGCACATCTGTATAACCATCAACCTGAAAATCCCTCTGGTCAGAGATGACCTTTAGCCACTGAACCAGGTACTACAGTGAAACTATTTCAGATAGATTAGAATTTAACATATCCACGAAACAGTAGGTACTAAGGAACATGTGTACAATAACACACGCCTAAGGGTGGACCTGTCTGTTAGCATCTTACAAATGGATTTGAATAGCCTGCAGCTTCTCTAAAAACTTCATGCTATCTATGAAAATATTCCTTACTGAAGGCAAGTTAAATGCAAAGTTTGTTCTTCAATCAATAAAGGAATAATATTTCATTGAAATGAATTCATAGCTGTGCAACACAGTAATTCACAGAGAAGTACTTTTCTATGGGAATGGCTCAATTAATTATTTCATCAGATTGTAAAGAGTCTATATAAACCTTGAGCTCAATCTGCTACCTAGATTAGACACTTGTGAGGGACAGTTTCTCTTTAATACATGGTCCTCCACACGGCATATTCTATAGCAGGGGTGCCCAAAAGGTAGATCCCAAGATGCTATAAAACTACATCTTCCATGATGCCATATCATTCTACAGGCATGCAAAGAATCATGCGAGTTGTAGTTCTTCAATATCTGGGGATCTATCTTTTAGGCAAGCTTGTTCTATAGGAATCTTATTAACCATGAATGGGCTTTTGCTGGTTTGTGTCCCCATACAAGAAGTCGGTTTTAAACTGTATTTTAGAAAGTAGAAATAGATAATTACACTGCTTGATGGAGGATATCATAATAGGTCAAATGTGCAATGGTTTTCCCAGTCTGCCAAGCAGGTTAGATTTAATATTTTTTTTTAAATGTATATTTTTGTCCAATTTGACTTTTTTTATGCCGTCAGATCACATGCAAATAAGCATGACAAATATGGCAACCATTGTTGCATACTGCGTGAAGACTGCCTAATGCCTAACATCTCCCATACAATCCCTCCCTATACCTCCCGACTGTAAATGTGCACACGGATCTAATATTAAAATTATAGTCTCATAAACCTCAATAGAAGCAGGAAGGGCTAGAAGGGCTAATTGGGTGATATTGTAATTAAATATTTAACCATAACCAGCGCACGTAGGTATGAGCATTACCTTGAGAAAGCGGAAAGAGATAACTATTAGAAATATATATAAAACTGACAAACCATTTGTGCAGTTCTTTCTTGGCTCTGTACAGCAACTGAGCAAACGAAAAGCAGACCTCGTCATAAGTAGTTTCATTAAATGAACATGACATAAGTTAATAGAAGCCATGGAGACATCTGATTTCTGTAACCTAGGGAATGCAGCAGTCTCATCCAACAGACTGCGAGAGGCAGATTTGAAAATAAGATTTGTTTTAAAAAGTTCTTATATCAATTAGCTGCACTCAATAGATTATTGACTAATCACTTGCTTTATTTCTTGACTGGGGTAATATTAGTGAAGCTATTGGGACGTAGTTCTCTGTAAATGACATATGATTGTCTGTAGCCTACATATTTTGTAAAATTTAATCATACACATATAAATCTGAGAGGATGACACATATGACAAAAGAGACATACTTAAACTAACACTCCAAGAAAAAAAGAAAAAAGAAAAAATACATAATAAAATAAAAAAATATAAAAAAAGAAATATATATATATACAGTTAATAGAGAGAGAGAGAAAAATCCTTAATCCTCGATTTAGACATCAAAAGCTATAACAAAGCTTAAATTTATTCCAGCCTCAGGGAATATTTTCACTGCAACTTGATCTACACTCTTTGAAGTTATCAATCCTAATGATTTGTGTCTAATTAGATGCCTCTCTTAAAGAAGCATCGTGACACATAGAGCATGAGCGACAACCAGTGAAAACAATGTTTCTGTGACAAGCACTCACTTACAATTCAAAGCAAGTGAGGCAGGAAACCCTCTCGGCTTTCTGTTTGTCAGCCTGGAGATTTTACTTTAATGGGATTTATAAAAGGGTCCAATTCCTCTGGAAATGTCAAATTGGAAATCATAACATCCACTTAAATACTATACACTCCTAGATGACATATTGGAGACATCATGCTGAAGAAAGTGTCTTAAATAATTAAAATGGAAGACTATAGGCACGCAGACCATGTCACATTTAGATTGTAATGTCATGGGCAGGGCCCTCCACCTGTTGTATTGGTCTGTTCTTATTGTGTTCGTTTTTTCCCAATTGTACAGCGCTGCGGAATATGTTGGCACTTTATAAATAACAGTAATAAATAAATAAATAAATAAATCTCAATAAAGAGATGTGGGTCCCATGTGTCCCCTTTGTTTAGCCCCGCAGCTGGAAACATTGCCATAATCACAGCCACTAGAGGTACTTTTGCAAAATAACCGAGTAAAACAGCACTATTTCTATCAGATGGTCTCTCGCATTTTGTCATGCATGCGCACCAGCCTCCTAATGCTTTCCTATGGCAAAGCGCCAGATTGGCTGAGATCGCAAAAGTGATCATAGGAACCGCACTCAATCCCAGCAGCCTCCGGTGCTCCGGAACAGGACCAGCATTCCCAACACGTTAAGGCAGCAAAGAGATTCCCAGGCACTCAAATTGTGTTAAAGCCGCAGGCAGATTTATTGAAACAAAAAAAAGACAGCAACGTTTCGACTTACGAAGGGGTCTTTTTTCAATCTCGATGATCTCAGCCAAGGAGGCATAGCTGCAATCTGAGACCAGTGCTGCGAGGTAGAAAATGTAAGTAAAACCACTTTCTAACCCCGGAAGCAGGAGCTTGGTCATCAACTGTGACTAGGGCACACAATTGTATGCCTAACGCTGTAGTGTTTCTTTAAAAGATTGATGGTGATTTTTTTTAACATGCTCTCCTATCAGATGGACTCCTTTAATGACTAATGGTTAGGGAGTGACTTTAAAGGTACTCATCTGGTCCTGTCAGACCTTATATGTACCTGAAACACCAGATATGAAAGAATAAAATACAGAATAAAAAAAACCACACACAATGCAATTGAAAATATAGGTATCATACTTTCTCATCTGGAATGTTTTTTCACAGATCTGTCAGTGTATAAAGATGGAACTCCTCAATCCAACCTGTCTCATATATGAGAATGGGAATTTAACACCTAAATATAGACACACAACTCTGCATCCCCATCAAAAGAAAGTGAGATAATATTGCAGTCTGTAATATATAAAAAATAACCGACATGTTTGACTAAGCTTGAAAGGTAGATAAGGCATGGGTGAGGAGTAGACAAACTTTGGCATTCCAGATGTTGTGGACTACATCAATTGCCTGCATTATATCTATAAGAGCATCATGGGAGATGAGATGTAGTCCACAACATCGGGAGTGATGAATGTTGCCTACCCCTGGGTAAGATGATCAGTTACCAGGGACAGATTTTACACCTTTCCTCACCATTCTGGAATTCCATTTCATTGTTTGGTAGTCACTCATTGGTGGTGATATACAGATTATTGAATATGGACATGCAGAATAGTTGCACCCATAGCTTTAGAAATGTAATGTAAATGAAAGTGATTGGTAATAAATAACCCAACATGCGTCATGGATTAACTATGGGTATAGTTCGATATTTACGTAAACCTTATTCGGGTATATTTTTACATGTAAATGTATCCCTGAGGATTCCAATGATCAGAATGAATTATATGAGGAAAGTTATTACGTATGACTATCATACCTTTTTTACTTCATGGTAGGGATAATCTTTCAGCACTGATGAACTAACAGCACAAATCAACCTGGGCTAACAGACATGCTGGGCTGCTGGGCGGTCGGGCGGCGCCGGTGGGCGGGCTGCGAGGGAGCACTTCCTTTGAGCTGTCTGCTCAGCTCCCTCGCGCGCCGCAGAGTGAGGCTGGGAGCCGGAATATGACGTCATATTCCGGCTCCGCCTCCCAGCCTCACTGTGCGGCGCGCGAGGGAGCTGAGCAGACAGCTCAAAGGAAGTGCTCCCTCGCAGCCTCGCGCCTGAGTTTTGTTCTGCATAGGGCAGCACAAAACCAGGATACACCACTGTATATAATGACTGTTATGGGAAGTGTGGAAAACATGAGAGTGAAAAACATTACTTCTAACTCGCTTGGCTTTAGTTGTGTTGTGTTTTTTAGTTATTTTCCTATGCAATTCACTTATAGTGAGTGATTGAAATTAAACTTTTTTTTATTCTTTCTACATTCTGCAGTATATGTTTCTATATTTTATTTGAAGTACCTATGGGGAAATGTCCCTATCTTGCAGAACTTTGTCTCATACACTAACCCCTTTATACTTTAACATCCAAAATTATCTATTATTTTTAACTGGGATATTAAATGCTAAATACAGGAGACATTCTGTCTCCAAAAGGTCACAAAACTTTCCCAATCCCAAATACTCAACTTAAACTCCCCATTATAATGGCCATTCATATCTGAACATGAACTATGCTACTACATCTTTAAAAGGTTTTTTATAGTAATTTATATAAATCAAGGAAAACTGAGACTGAAAACTGGATGTGGCTTTCTTGTATTCATATTTACAACAGTTCATCAGGATTACAGATGCATTAAAGAGACACTATAGTCACCAGAACAACTACAGCTTATTGAATGTGTTTGAGTTGCTCAGTTCCTTCAGGCTTTTTGCAGTAAACACTGTCTTTTCAGAAAAATAATGCAGTGTTTACATTACAGCCTTGGAATACCTCCACTGGCCACTCCTTAGATGGCTACTAGAGGTGCTTCCTGGGGCAGTTCTGCACAGTATGCAGTGCTACCATCTGCGTGTCTTCCCTCTGCATGGAAACACTGAACTTTCCCCATAGAGATGCATTTATTCAATGCATCTCTATGAGAATATGCGGATTGGCCAGGGCTGTGTTTGACATGTGCTGGTTCTGCCCCTGATCTGCCTCCTTGAGTCTCAGCCAATCCTATGGGAAAGTGTTGTGATTGGCTCAGAACAACACTTCTAATGATGTCAGCCAAGCAGGCAAATCATTGGCAGAACCAGAAGAATACATGTTTGTGTTCCTGACCCTATAGTGTTCCTTTAAAGGAACATTCCTCACACATAAAGCACATAAGCTTGCTAAAGTCTGTCATATTTGTGACAGTTTATAGAAATCATCAGTTTTATAATAGAGGGCAGAAACACGTCCCAAACTGTCAATAAGTTAAACATAAAGGTTTTTTTCCTCTTCTGCTAACTCCACAGAATGATTCAGGGGCACAAGGTCTTAGCACAGACTTTCAAGGGGAGGGACCAGTGATCTGCAGCATTTGAGATGTTTTTCAATATAACCCAATGCAGGGGCGTACCTAGAGCATTTGGCACCCGGGGCAGATCCTAAATTTGGCACCTCCCCCCCCCCCAACTTTAAAATGTAAAGAAAAAAAAACACAAACTGTTTTTAATGTATTTAGCACTGAGCAATGTAAGCTTGTTTTTGTAAGTAGTATGTAAGTGACTGTAGGTGTGTGTTTGTATGTAGTGTTGGCATTTGAATGCAGGCATGCATCTGTGCGTAGTTTTTTTTTTCAATACAGTGGTGTGTTTATATATAATGGAGGTGTTCTGAAACTTAGGTGTTTTTGTAGTGTTGAGGTTTTAATACAGGGGTGTATTTGTGTGTAGTGTGTTGGCAGGATGCTGAGATATATGCATACACACACACACATTTACACACACTGATACACTTGCAGATATATAGACATACAGTTTCACACTGTCAGATACACAGACACACACTGACACATGAAGATACACAGACACACAGCTACACACACAGATACATACTCACACATGCATATACACAGACACATAGGTACACACGTGCAGATACATAGACACACAGTTACACACAGATACTGACACACATGCAGATAAACAGACACACACTGACACACATGCAGCTACACAGACACAAACACTGACACAAATACACAGATACAAACACAGGTACAAATACTAACAGACACACAGGTACACACATGCAAATACACAGACACACAGTTGCACATAGATACACAGATACAAACACACATACAGATACAAATATAGACATATAGACATACAGATGCAAACACACACAGGTACACAGTGTGTGTTTTTTATAGTGGATGCCCTGTGTGTAGTGGATGCAGTGTCTGTGTGTAGTGCATGTTTGTGTAGTGTGCGTGTTTGTGTAGTGCATGTAGTGTGCGTTTTTGTGTAGCCGATGCATTGCGTTTGTATAGTGGATGCAGTGCGTGTTTTTGTAGTGTATGTAGTGTGCGTGTTTGTGTAACATGCGTGTTTGTGTAGTGCATGTAGTGTGCGTGTTTGTGTAGTGTGCGTGTTTGTGTAGTGCATGTAGTGTGCATGTTTGTGTAGTGTGCGTTTCTCTGTAGCCGATGCACTGTGTTTGTATAGTGGATGCAGTGTGTGTTTGTGTAGTGCATGTAGTGTGTGTGTAGTGGATACAGTGTGTGTTTGTCTAGTGGATGTAGTGTCTGTTGTGTGGGTTAAGTACTGGGAAAAGCAGATTTTTAATTAGTTGGGCTTATTCCCCCCCCTACCCTACACAGGCTAGAGGCAGGGAGGGGGGAATAAGCCCAACTAATTTTAAAAAAAACTGCACCCCCCGCCCCCAGTACCTATCCCACACAACAAACACACACAGTACATGCACTACACAAACAGACACTGCATACAAAACACACTACATGCACTACACTCACACTGCATCCACACACACACATCACACTATTTCCCTCCTCTCTGTGGCCAGGAAGGGGGGACACATTTCCCTGGTGGTCCGATGGCTATAGCAGGGACCCAAGATTCATCTTGCACCCTCCAGCAGCATCATGCCCTTTCTTGTTCCGACATGCATTCTGTGCCGCGCACCCATGGCAACGCTCTCGCGGTTTCCGACAGGAAAACACATACTGCTGCTGGAGGGTGCAAGATGACTCCTGGGTCCCTCTTCACCATGCAAGACGATACAAGATCAGCCTTTTGCTGCCCCTGTGTCTTCTTGCATGATGAAGATGGTCCCAGGAGTCAACATGCTGCCCCGGGCACCACACTAATTGGTGGCACCTGGGACGGACCGCCCCCCTCCCCCTTAGTACGCCACTGGCCCAATGAGTACAATGGAGTGTTCTTTTAAGAATATAGCACACGTTCACTATAAATCCCCTTAGTGCTACATTAGGGACCAGGGTACAATGAAATTATTAAAGTCTAGAATTAGTGAATGATTGTAGAGCCAATTGAAGACAAAAATGGGAGATGTAATATGAAAATAATCTGCTATACTCCTATAATTATGTAGGTATTTTGTCGCTAATGATTACCCGCTTATCACAGAATGTGTGCGTTTTTATTTCATAAAGATTTTTCAAGAGAAAGAAAATTTACAGATGCTGGCACCATGTTGTTTCATTAGTCAAGCAAACTTGAATGTGCTGGAAGTCAAATAAGGTTGACTGAAGATTTATTGTATTAAGAGCCAGCAAAATATTGTTTTTGTCTGGATATTGTTTTATATGCATATATGTACATTTTGTTTTTGGGTAGTAGACTTAGTTTGAAAAAACATCCACAAAAACATCCTAAAAAGAAAATAACCAAATAAAGGGGAAAAAAAACTACCCTATTCTTTTAGATTGTGTTTTTTGTTATCTTCTTAACCCCAAGGTTTGAAGCAATGATATATTTTTTTTAAATAATCCAGAGCTGTCTGACATTACAGACTGCTCAAGGCCCTAAAACCAGTGAGAGAATGCACTGTTCAATAGATAAAGCAATAAATGGTTTAAAATACATTGTTAATCAACATTTCTAATGATCTCAACACTTCTCTCTGGCAGAACCACTGAAATGAATGAGATTGATATCCCATGATCACATGGAGCAGCAGGTGTAGTCAAAGGAGATGTTCAAGATCTTCCGCCTTATAATAGAAGATACTGGTTTCTGCACGCGTAAAGTCATCCGTCAGAATTTAAATGTGTCACTGACACAACAAGGCCTCACCTGCAGTCAAATAGATCGCTATCCTTCAGAATGGTGTCAGGTTTAAGAAATGGGTTTCCTACATTCCTCAAATAATAAATGTGCATTGCATACAGTTTGCAGGCAAATACCTACTATGTTAAAAAAAAAAAAAGAAAAAAATTAAAAATTACAATATTATAACCTCTGATCTACAAACATTCTTTGCATCTCTGTAGTGTACGTGGTGGCTTGGCTATACATATAGGTACCAAATGCATGCACAACTAAATGAGGGCCTACGTCAGTGTTTAGGAACTGGAGCGCATGTTGCAAGTCAGTGATAGGCTATGTCTTACACTTGTGCTCAAGTAGGAATATACTTAGAGTGGACGAGTCTTTGGAAGGGTTTGAATGCCCATGTGAGGTATAAAGCACATGGCTGGCAAACCCTGTTGACAATCTAAACTTAGTTGATGTTTCTTCTCAAGTGAAAGAGCTGCATTTTGCTTTCTGGTCGTTATCCAGGAATCTAGTGCATGCAATGTTCTTTGAAATCATATAGAGTTCATTTTTGGATCGGCTGCAATGTATAGTGGGAGCATAAGCTCTTATAGTCATATGAGGCACTTAAGAGAATATTTGGGACTGAATTTAGTTCTCTGGGTGTAACAATAAATCACAGTGTATTTAAATTGACGTAATTTAAACTAATGATGTATATACAGCGTTAATGTGAGTTCTGATCCTTTTTCCAACATGCTGACTCTTACCCAGCAGGTAGATGTTAGGTGCCACAAGAACTGAGCATTAAACTCAGCAATCACAGAAAAAACAAACCTCATCAGAACCATATCAGCGTGTGCTGACTTTTTTCCATTTATTGGCATGCATGTCTACTTGCTCTATTTTCTGTCTAGCATTATCCAATAAACCCCACTTGCCTGGTCATTCTTGTAAGATTTATTTCCCAAATGGTCCATAAAGTTGTACAGACTACAGGTGTTTCTGCACACATATGCATTAATCCTGTACTGTCATCTGGGTTTGTTTATGGATCCCATCAATTCGACTTGGGCTGCAAGTTAAATTCTACTTAAAACTTACAGAGTCAAGTTATTGAAACAAGCCATAGTTGCTTTACATATCACTGACAAAACAGTGATGAGGGCACATTAAATGGCCATTTAATTTCCTTTGCTAAGAGCTGGAATAGGCCTTATTATATAAATATATATATTTATTTTTTTCATTATATCACTTTCAGTTTACTTTAACCCCTTAAGGATCAAACATCTGGAATAAAAGGGAATCACGACATGTCACACATGTCATGTGTCCTTAAGGGGTTAATGACTTAAGTTATGTTTTCTGCCATAATCCATGTTACTTGAAAAGTTTTGACTATTATATCAGTCTGCAATGTGGGAGAAGACAAAACTGAAGATGGATTAGAAGTAATACAGATCATAATATGGGTGATTTACTAGATAGTGAACAAAAAAGTATGCAGCCTTTGTCACGCCAACTCTTTGTTGGATTACCACTCCCATAATTCTTAGTTAACCTATTACTTGGTGGTCGAGCCTTGCAGGGGTGGTAGGCTACAGCTATTGGAGTGTGAATGAAACATTGAGGTATCAAAAATGAAATCAATAAAATATCCCTGGTATAGCAAGTTTATTTGGCATATTTAATAAATTAGGCAATATTGGGTGTCATTACACACAAAATAATACTAAATGATTATCCCATGCATGTTTTACTCATGATGTGAACATAATTTAAAATAAGTAGCATACTGTAAATAATAACCTTATTGCTCTAATACTTAATCAGGTATGCAGTAGTCCCTTCTTGAGTATAACAATAACTTTCATTATTAAGGGACACCTTCACTAGACATGTATAAGGGGGCAAAGTTCATCTTCCTAGGGGGTAACTGGTGGGATTCATATTCTCCAGGTTATCTCTATAAGCATTTAATATAAATAACTGAAGCATAATGTGTTTTGACTGCCTGAATTGATTTAAATTTTACAAGTCTGCCATGAATAGTCCATAACTAAATATGCATAAGATATGTCCATATAGCCCTTCCATTCTAGTTCTTTCCAAAGAGGTCTGGATCTTACACTAGCAATGTTACTTTTTGTCACAAAATGACAGTCCCCATTAATGAAATTACTCCAGAGAGAGACTAACCATGCTAAAATTCTAGAGACAGTCCTGATTATTCTAGTACATGTGATCACACTTGATTCTCAACAAGTTTATCACTGGAGCTTTTTCTAAAGAGCTGATTAGAAGAATGGCATTGGACTGACAGATTTGGAGAGGTTCTAAAGCATAGGAATCTGAGACTGAAATCTACATCACTGTGTGGTTATAGCTGTATTTCCTTAATAATTTATTATGAATAAGCAGTTTATTAATAGTATTAATAATAATAATAATAATAATGTATAACCAGGAGCAACACATTTTTAACAGAAAAACTATCAAGAGATTGGTGCCATACCCTTTCTATGGTGTCAGTCGGAGGAGTTACCCAAGGGTTGAGTTTTAGCTTGATCCATCTCAGCACAGAACCACATGTTTTATTACCTTGTTGCAATTTAAGTGACATCACTTACCTCTTGCAAAGACAGTGGTCTGGTGTCAGTAAGAAAATTAACTCATTAGTTAATTCACGCTTATTACCAATATTCTATCCTAAATATTACATAATGGTTTGTTATATTTTAACCAGAAAACAAATACCAATGGATATAGGAATTCAAGCCTCTTTTATGCCAAGACAGCCACATCATTTTGGCCACTCTGTGCCAGAGAATTCCAGATGTGGTAACACAACAGTAAACCCAACCCTATTTTAAAGGGTGGAAGGAGTGAGCTTTGTAAAAAAATAATAATGCATTAGACACTGATTGGGCATAACCTCTCTATTACCACCAGATAACATAATGTGAAATTACACCAGACACCTCTCAAATCCTATATATTTTCAGCATGTTTCGACTACTACAGCATGCTACCCTGTGGCACTTAGAGGCCTAACCTGCAGGTGAGTGCAGCAATTTTATCTGAAATATCTCAGATTCTCCTCTCCTTTCAACTACCCCCAAGCACTTATGGATGTCTTAAATAGCCCAGTAGGGACATCATACATTACATCCCATGGGTATTGTGTACACGTGTCTACACTATCTGGAATTCACACTGAATATGTAATATCTGCTATGTTATCTACAGGCTTATGTCAGAACATCTCCTGAAGTTCTATTTACATTTCCCCTGTGCAGACATCTCTATGAAGCCCCACCACAACTAGGCATAAGGAAGCAATTAGCTTAGAAATATAATACAGTTATCATCAGGCCCTTTGAAGTGGGCTCCTTGAGAGGGGTTGCTTAGTCTAAACAGCAACCTGTTTAAAGACAGAGATAGAGATAACAAGTAAGGCACAGGCAGGTAAAAACATAAATGCACTTGCCAGCAGCTTGGCATCAGAGGAGTTAAATCCTCATGCAAAACTGAGTGTCTTTTATTTTTTGTTCTTTTTCTAGAGATACACAGGTATGGGGTTTACTTCAGTCATCTTCCCACACTGCCTTGGGAGGGTTGATCCTTTCCTTTGTCCTGTACTGTGGATCAGAAGTCAGCATAGGCAGAGAGGGAGGTAAGGAGGATAGACACACAGGGACACACTGTGATCCATTCCCCAGCATGCCCCAGGGTCACACTTCCCTGCAGCTTGCTTGCTTCAGAGACTGATTTAAAACAAGTGAAAGTGCCAGGAATAAAAACAAACATAATACCCTCCATGTTCTAAGGAACGGTACACATAAATTCACCAGCCATTCATGCAGTGCATGATTTGTGGTGCACATGGGACACAAGTGATTTAAAAGCCAATTTTACTGCATCCTTTCTTTTTGTGAATGGACAGTGTAGTGAGAGAGAAATGTGTGCATGTGTTTCATACATACCCCCCGCCCCATCTACACTAACATTTACATCGAGATTTGAAATTAAAAACAGAATGTGAATTAATGACATTATCCCCCACAAAATGCCAGAAATAGCCTTCCCTTTTCCCGTCCTGGTGAGGTCACAAAACACTATTTTTAAACAGTTTTAGAGTTCTTTCAGGCATGAATCACAGATGGTTTGGGTTACAGGTTTATAAATAAAATAAATTTACCCCCCACCCCCCTGGCTACACAACACAAAGTCATGGCATGTATCATAAAGTCCATTACGATTTTAAGAAGAGGGGCAGAAGCCCCATGTACTTACCGCAGATTCTGCATTCTGCGCCCAGTGCAACAGTAGCAAGCCTAGTAGGACAGCAAGGCTGGGAAAACTTAGCAGATGCCCCAGTCTCATTCTTCAAACCCCCTACTAAAGATAGATATTCTCAGTACCAGCTCCAACTGCAAGACAGACCCTGGGAAACTGACATATTACTAGGGAGAGCAATGATGGGCAAAGGGGATGCAGCTACAATGTATCAGGGGCCACTCTGAACTCAGGCTACCACTTTTGCCTTCTACTAGGACCTGCAAACTTTTCCCTACTGAAGTTACCAGACGGACTTCTTTCTTTCCCCCAAAAGGTATTTAGCTTGATCCTTCCGCGCTCAAGTCACTTCTCCCTAGGCTAATGAAATAATCTGCACTCTGATAGATACCGTCGTCTCTCTTGGCCCTTTTTCGTAAAATTAATGAGGAACGTCCTTAGATTTTTTTTTTCTGCTGATAGTGACCCCCTCCTTTCCCCACTCCACCCATCTCCAACACCCCCTCCCCGCCCCCTGACTCCTAAAGACACAGTCTGGCATTTGCATCAGGGGGACTATTTGCTCTCAGATGGATTAGTGAGTGGCTGCCTGCCCCCTTGCTGTAATTGAAAACTAATATTTGCCCTTTTTTTAACAGAACCATTAGAGTCCATTTGCTGAATAAACATCTTAAATGAAATTATCCTGCACTCCAACCATTTTGATTCCAGGGTTAGAATGTTGTGCTTGTTTTGGAATCTGTCATGTTCTAATCTAGATATTATAGTTTTTGTGTTAAAACTCAACATATAGTATTTGGACAGAAATCTTAATATTTTTTTTATGAACTTATTTTGTCATTGTCATCTTCCTCAACCTGGTATTTCTGATACCCTCTCCTTATAGTCTCTTCTTTTTCCCTTCTGCATATAATTGCAAAAAAACTTACTAAACAGAAAGATTTATTATAAAAGAGAGAAGTCCTACTACTACTGATTCTTCTGACGCTGTCCAAATGCTAGAGGGCTAGCTAAATATCCAAAATCTTTTTTTAAGCTTTGAGTGAATTTAGTAAAATCTTCGATTAGAACACAGTTCTAGTACAAATATCAGGCAAGGGATTTAATAATACTAACTACAATAAATAGGGATAATTATATTATTAGAGAACTGGTGGGTTTTGTAACTTTGTATCAATATATATAATTAGAATGAACACATTTCTGCTATTGTTTTTAAAACTTTGAGTACTAACTGTATCTGCAAACTATTTAGTATAAAGAGTTTTTTTTTTTATTTTTTTTATTCCAACATTATCAGCATTAAAACTGTGATTTTCCAAGCAGATGGCTTTTTAGATCCTGTATTAATGACATTGTAAGACCACCCTTACATGATTGCTAGCAGACCCCCTTGTACCTGTGCCTTAGCCTGTCAAAAAATGCAGGAATAGTTAGTGCGCTAGCTGTGATTGACAGCCCCCTGGTCACGCCCCTTTCCTCCATGCCTAGTCTCAGCTCAGTGTTCGCTGCATGGAACCGACCCCATTGCTGAGCCAAGTAAGACTTTGCATGTCGTGCTGAGGCACAATCCATTCCCAGTCTCTTTCCCTGTCCCACTCTAATCCCCGACTCCTCTCGCTAAACCCCAGCCTCCCACTGCAGAGCCGGTCAAGGCTCTTTAATAAGTTTGACCAATTTTCTCTTTGTTTTTAGTTTCCCCTGGGACTCCCCCCGCTAACCTTTCTTTCTGGTGCTCCGCGGTGAAGACTTCAATGAGCCCCCAGCACAGACCACTGTAACAACCGAGGGAAAAAAGGGGGGGACACTCACTCTGCGTTACCCCTCCTTGACTGCAAGAAAATGAACACAAGGTAAGTGGTTTTGTTACATTGTGTCATTAAAACTAGAATAGACCCTCACGGGTCTCATCTGTGCATTGGATGAGGAGAAGGGAGATAACACTTGTGCAGCCTGTTCTAACACTACCAAAATGCTGTTTACTTGTAGACTGTGCCTGCTGGTTACTGTTGCTGTCCTGGCTGCAGATTTGGTACAAGGGGTGAGTTACTTGCAGTGGGAACACTGTAACATTTATCTGTTAATCACTAGATTGTCACACACCTTTATTAATCTTTATGGATCTAGTTATGATGCATTAAAAGTAACTTATTTGTTGCAAAAAAGTATCACACACACACACAAAACACATACAAACACACACAACACATACAGAAAATGTAATATTTGACAGTAATTGGTAAAAAATAAATACATACATAATATATTTACTAGATATATTTGATGTAATAAAAAAGATCTGCATGAATTTCATAAACGTTCATTTTATTAACAAATGTGCCATAATGTGTTCCTGAATATCACTATGGATAAGATTAACTATACAGTTAGCTATTGTCAGCAAGGGGTTAATGTAACTGGGTGGAGAATACACTGCCTCATCATGAACTTCAGTTACCATTGTACATAAATAGTTAACTGCTTCATTTATGCTTCTCAACTTAATTAGATTAGTAAAAGTGTCTTTATTGACAAAACGATCTCGTTGTTTCTACCTGCTGTTTTTTTTATTTTTTCTTGTAAAAATGGATTGATAGTTTGTACTGTCATTCAGCTCAGGATAAAATAAATGCCCCTATTTCAGTGTCAGAAACCCATGTACAGTTCAAAGGGTTAAACATTTAGCATGGAAGATTGTTTAACCGAATCATCTATTTTACTATCAGATTTTTAGTTGATCATGTCTACTTTATCTCAACTACAGTAAATCTCAAAATACAGGATTTATCATGACTAATATCTAAAGATTGCTGTGTTTGTGCAAACATTCTCAGTAATTCACATATTACAGGTAAATCTTTATATGTCACTTTGGGATGTGTAGTTCAGCTCCTTAGCAGGCTACATTTTAAATACAAATTTTGATATAAAAGGTAAAGTGAATGATGGCGTCAGGATAGATAGATAGATAGGTAGATATTATTCTGGGCAAGTTCACTATTTTATAATATATACATTTATATACTAAAATAGTGAATTTGACCAGATGTATCCTGTATTTTTACTGTCACATTTTTTTGTGATGCTTATTCACTAGAAAATAATGGAATTCGGTAAAAACAGCCTGGGCTCTCTAACACTCCTAGTTATTAGAGAAGTTTTGAAAAATAAAATCTTAAAATCTTCAGTTTCCTAAAGATGAAGAACCTATGTGATCATCAACATGTCTCAACCAGAAAATCAGCTTTTTTACACAGGAGTTTTGTAGTCTGTTATCTGAAGTATTATATATCGTATACCTGATTTTTTTTTCTTTCTTACATTGTCTCTCTGGGGGCAATTGCCATAGGAGCATTTTGTGAGAGGAGCTGGTCTCTGTTTTCCTTGTCATTGTAAATTAAAGATAATGTGGGTGTCTATGTTATTTAAAGAGGAAGTGTCACATCTGAGATAATTTCTCATCTTAACAGCTAAATTAGAGTTATCTATGGGTTGTACTTTTTTTAAGCTGGATATGCTTCACACAAGATGCTTTCAAGGCACACCATGGCATGCTATGTAAACTATGGGATCCCATGATGCCTTGCTCCTGAAAATACTTATATACAGCATTATGA
Organism: Pelobates fuscus; assembly: GCF_036172605.1. NCBI lineage: Eukaryota > Metazoa > Chordata > Amphibia > Anura > Pelobatidae > Pelobates > Pelobates fuscus. The sequence continues at coordinate 85,445,737 of NC_086325.1, read as the reverse complement.
GACGAGTGGTGGCATGCACATGTGTGCATATGCCATTTTGGAGGGAAGTTTTCTGAGCTCACTAGGACACATGTGATGCATCATGGGAAGGTGTCAGTATTAATAGCCTGAAGCCATGCATAGGTGTGTTTTATACCTATAGTATGGCTCCATGGAGGAGCAAACATCTTGAAAGCAATATAACTGAGCTTGATTCCATTTAAAGCAAGTTTTTATTGGAAACACTTTAAACTACTTATTGAAATATGATTGAAGGGCTGCAAGAGGAAGACAAGACAGCAAAACTAGCACATTTGATGAGACAATTTGCACATACTAATAGGAACTTCATTGAACAAAATTTAGGTAAAAGTATAGTTACAACTTTGCAAGTTTAGCCTGAGTTCTGTAGTTCGGTTTTAAGTCCAGTGTAAGTTATTGTTTAGGTATTAAACCACAGAGTGGTGCAATACACTGTGAATATTCCTCTGTTACTTAGTGTAAATGGTCACATGAAACACGCTACGTTTTGCCTCTTTTCTTTTTTTTGCTACCACTAGTGAGAGAGATAGTTTGCTGTGCATGCACACTAACATCCCAATGCTTCTCTATGGGGAATTGATGATTGACGATTGATCTCAGATGGGGACGTGGTTCAGTTGTGGTGAGCCATGACATCAAGGTTAAGTGTTCCTTTACATGACTCTTCTTTTAATGGAACCAAGCTCTGCACTTTTGCTTTGAAGAAGTTTGCTCCTCTAATGATGCCCATACTATTGTATTCCTGACTTGTGATGTCAGAAAACACAGCTCAAGAAACAAGTACCCCAAATCAAACAGCCCAGCAGCTTAAACACTTGCCGAAAAGTATTGCTTTAAAAAGAGTTATCTTTCTTTAGCATCAAAAAGGTACAATGTGTATATGTTTTTCACCTACCTCACCTTCCCTCCTCACCCTTGTAAACAATTCACACTTATTGGGGTGAGAGAAATTTAATTGTAAGTACCTCAAGAGTGAGAGATCTCTTTTGAAACTGGTTGCTCAAGACTTTCCTTAAACAAGCGTCACCTGATCTCTTTGAAGCCAGATAAGGTTTTTGAGACATATTTATGGGAGCACTTGAGATGGGAGTAATACAAACGTCCTCATTTAGCTCTAAAATAAAAATTTGTCTCAGCAATATGATAGCTACAATATTTTGAAGGTGGTATACATTGTAAGCTCTTTGTTAAACTGTTCACTGCTCAACCCATAGATCTATCAGAGCAACCCAGTAGATGTTCCCATGGTTGTGGTTCTTGCTATGGCTTAGTGAGCAATGAAACAAACTCGTTTTACTGACACTATAACATCCTTAGGACCCCCCCACCCTCAGGGTCCCCCTCCCTTGGCACTGAAGGGGTTGAAACCCCTTCAGTTACTTACTTTAATCCAGCGCCGGGTGGCGCCGGGTGGAGCCGAATGCGCATGCGCGGCAAGCGCGCCGCGCGCATTCAAACAGTCCATAGGAAAACTTTTTTCAATGCTTTCCTATGGACGTTCAGGAAGAAAGCCACTAGAGGTTGGATTAACCCTGCAATGTAAACATAGCAGTTTCTCTGAAACTGCTATGTTTACATCTGAAGGGTTAAAACCTGGGGGACTGGGCACCCAGACCACTTCATTGAGCTGAAGTGGTCTGGGTGACTATAGTGTACCTTTAACTAAAAATTAAATTGGCCTGATTTGAATTGAGATTTGGTAGTTTTATAGTAAAAAAAACACTAGATTTATCCCATTCAGTAATGCATGTATTGACAAAACAGCTACAATTTGCTGAAATTTCCCAATAGTAGGTGAATTTGGCAGACATGTACTACTAACATGTAAAGGCATTCCCTCCAAGTTTACCTATAAAGCCAAATTCCTATCTAAATAAAAGGGTCTGTGATCAGAATCATTAAAGAGCACTAAAAGCTGTTCCCCATTAATTAATTTGTTGAGTGTGAATGGCCCCTTCAGCCAAAGTATTCTTAAAGGGACACTCCAGGCACCAATACTTTTAATAAGTTTTGGCCTCATTAGTATACTGAATATTTGTGCCTGCCCATATCTTTATAGTTTTTGAATAAAATAAATACATGTTTGCAGAATGCAGCAGCCAGGGAGGCATATAGTAAGGATATCACTCCCCGTTTGCAGTTTCTCTGCCTCCGCTCAAGTTGTGAATTAAAAGCAGCTCACTCAGTGCTATTTGGGCTGAAACTGTGCATACATTTGATAAGGAAGTTTTTCTGGTATGAGGGGATGTGGCTAAAGAGGCAGGCTTAAGGTGCAGCAAAAAGTGGAGTGTCTCTTTAACTAGCAATGGAATTGGACAGCATGCTTTAGCTGCTAGTGTAAGAAACCAAGAAACAGACCAAGTGGAGCCACCCATAGGTGACCTCGTCCTCAACAACAATTACCTCTTCACCCAGAAACAATTACCTCTTCACCCAGAAAACACAGGTTTATTTAGTCTTCTCTATACACACCACTCATTGACTATACATTTCTGGTCCACAGAGACCGCTTCAAGACTACTTATACAATTCATGTGACTGAATCCTAGGTACCACCATGATCAGTGCATTCTGACCCACACCACTGTGGTCAATTTAAAATTCACACATAAGATATTTAACTTGTTGAGGGGGAAATATATTGCCAGTTATCTCCAAACATTTAAGGGTAATGTTGCTTGTATAAAGTTTAGGATCCTTTTTGAGTTCTAGAATTTGAGCTACAAAAGTGAGCTCTCTAGGTGGGCTTAAGAAGTGTACAGACCTTGAAGGGATGCTCTTTGCACAATAACCGCTATGCCTTATTGTAATGGTTATGGAACAAAGAGTTTGCTCCCTATTTTGTATAAAAATGTTTGGACAAATTTGAGTGTCCAGTTCTGTAAAAGAAGATTTTTACGTTCACCCAACCAGCATTGGGCAGCAAAAATAGGTTGAGTGTAGTGCAGGCTTGAGACGGTGCCCATCTGGCAACCATGTTTGTGGAAAGTCTCATCATACATCACAGATTCACAGCCCTAGAATGAGCACATCCAGGATTTTAATACTGATTAGTCCCTCACACTTTCTTCTGAACCACCCTAGTCCACACCCATGCTGCCAGTGTTATCGTTCCCAAAAGGTTTGACACAACAATTTTGTGTGCTCTGGGGCCCAGAGAATGACATGCTTTTCAAATGATTCAATGTTAGAAAACTTTCCAAATGATTTGTTTCCGAAAAACACTATAGACTTTAATGGTGACTTCTATAGAAAAGTAATTTAGATTTTTTTTTCTAATCTAAATCATTTAGAAAACATATTAAAATCTAGGCCAATGTCCTGTTTGCTATACTGAGTATCTAAACATGACTGTAAATCAGAAGCTGTGTAAAACAGCTAAAATACACTTATCCAATAGAAACTAATGGTAGCAACATGTATACATGAACAGTCACTGATTTCAGGAATTTAGAGACATTGGAAATCTTTTTAGACAAACTCTTGCTCTCATATAGCTCTACTGCACCCCTTGCACCCAGTACCTTGTTACCTGGTTAGATCACAGATAAGGTTTAAAGAGGATAACTGTATGTCCTCTCCCCAGTGCGTTTGAATTGGAGACCATGGGCCTCTCACCAGCATTTGCTCCATGTCTGCCTCCTCACTAGCCTCTCCCCTGTGTCCGCTTCCTCACCAACTCCTGCCCTTCATAAGTGTCTCCCCCAGTTTGTTCACCACATGTCCCTACACATTTTACAGTCACTCTGTAATGTGGCTGTGTAGGATGTTATGTCTGGTTCCAGGTCTGCACTCTCCCCTAGCTGTTTAGTCTAAATTTGTGCGAGGTGAGAGAGGAGAGAATATAATTGTGCCTCTCACCAATCACCTAGTATCTGCAGAGCCAGACAGCACATCCTGCTCAGCCACACTTCAGAGATATTTCCTTGGTGCACCATTAATTAAAATATAAAGATATTTCAAATCTGCACAGCCAGCCCATATCTCTCCCACACCTCCCCTGATTCCTACATGCAATCATTGTAGCTATAAGTAGACTATTTTGTAATCATTGTAGTTATAAGTATCAGAAAGCGTGATTGGACTTTGAGCTCTTTGGATCTAAACATATGCAAGGAGTTTACTTTGTTACAATGCTTGAAGTGTCAGTTTTAATTATACTGTCACCATTTTGTGTCTAGATTAGCTATTCAAAAGAAGTCCACTTGGCAGTCAAAATCTATTCCTTGTTTAGAGTGCTCATGATTAAAGTTCAATCATCATCATGTAAGATTACAGCAGTAAATGCAATAAAGAGAAATGGAGGTGACCTCGGGCCTGTAATATTTCTATTTCCCTAATTTAATTTCCCTAAGAAAGTTATACTTCTTTCCCAGGTTCAACTGCTGCCAGTGTATCCATTTCTGGTGATTTGGAGGGACCATTGACACTGATATCGTCTGCATTTTTTCCTTTGACTTTATGATGTCTAGTCTAGATGCAATGTAATTAGTCATCTAGACTCAGCAAACCAAGCATGGGGGCAATACAGGTGTGAGATAGTAAACCAGTTCAACTTATTGAAAAGGGAGCAAACAATAGTTTAACAAATATGTGTTTTCAAGGTGTAGAAAATTATTGTAAGCTTTAGTAATTTTTTGAGAAATAATTGGAACAATGTTACTCTTTCTTCAATACAATTTGTGCCCTTGCTGTGCCTTGAATAAGCTGGATACTTTTAATGGAACACTCCAACCTCCGTGACCATAACCACATTGTGCTTTAGTGATTTGGTGCCCTGGTGCCCCCTACCCCTGTGTAAGGATTTAAAATATTTAGTAATGGTTTGATTTTTTTTTTACCTAGGGTCCATTGGGCCCTGCCTCACAACTCTTCTCTATTGAAAAACTCTCTTCACTGAGCTAAGCCAAGTGATTCAGGGTTCCCTTATTGGCTGAGTGAGACCAGCTGACAATTCTCGTTCTTGAACAGAGGAAACAGGAAGTGGAATTTAGTGGGAGTGGGCACTATATAAGAATTCAAACCATTACTAGATGGTTTGACTTTTTACATTGGGTGAGTGACCAAGGCATTCCTGCTACCATAACCACAACAACACACTGTAGCGGTTATGGTGCTTGCATTACGTTAAAAGAAAACAGAGCATTATGTGAAAAAAGGTTAACACAAATTATAGAAAATGTTCAAAATTTTATTTAATTGTGTATTTTCCAGAGAAGTGATAGTTCTCTTTTAAACGTCAGTTCTTATACCCAGTAGGGCCATGAAGGGGAGATTTCTCTCCCTTGTGTACCTTAATCCTCTCTGTGCAGAGTTAGGATCCAAATAGTAATTGGTGTCATTTTACAATGCAAAAGGCTTATTCAACCCATGCCCCTGTATACAAATAGAGGGGATACAGCATGCGCCCTGTTGAAAACAAAATCTAAAACTAAAAATTAAATAACTATTCTTTTGCATTTGTTAATGGATTGGTTTTCATTTGCGTTTTATCCTCAGGCTTCAGTCAGCAGATGCTGGACTGCTAAACTCTCCATGTCCCTAACTTTATCTTAATGGACTTACTTATTAAGACAGGCTGGTGAAAGGTTATAAAAATAAAGATTAAGTCTTCATGTAAATAAATCTGTAAAAATATTGCAGTACGTATAGGAACGGCGGAGTCAGCAAGATCAGAACCGAAGAAGTGGGGTGCTGATCCTTAGATAAACTAACAAAACAGATATGGGGAAAAAGAAAAAGCTCCATAGCACTCAGCTGGCAATTGTTAGTTTTCTAAAGTAATAATAAACCTCAAAGAAGGACATCTTATCTATAAATAAATCACCAGACTTAACCAAGAACATCATTATAACAGCAATCATGCATACAGATGTAAGGGAAATAGTTTATTGTGAAATGTAAAAAGAAATGTAAAAAAACACAAATAACTAGCATATGCAAATAAAGGATCGCTCATATAGCCTTAGTGACAATAAAGTAGAAACGTCTGTCTTAAACTTTAGCATATACCTATACACAATTACTTAAAGAGACACTCCAGGCACCAGAACAACTTAATTTAAATTAAGTTGTTATGATGCTAGAATGGTCTTGAACGGTTTAACCCCAAGGTTGCCTCAAGCGGCGAAGTCCACGCCCCCCCACCCCCCCAGGTGGCATCCGGCTTCTAAATTCTCCGATTCAGGAAGCGTGAAATGCTGCTGGGCAGGGGCAGAGCTGTTTGGCTGATAGTGGTGAGCTAATGCTATAAGGCAATCAGTGACTCCCCATTCACTAAACTAGCTTGAAAAAGGAATGTTTCTTTCCAAGCCAGTTTAGTGAATAGGCAGTCACTGATTGGCTGAAAATTCAGAAGCTGGATGCCGCCTATGGGAGAGTGGAGATCTCTGCTGGAGGCAACTTTGGAGTTTAAGAGTGCCTCCAGTCACCATAACAACTTAATTTAGATAAAGTTGTTTTGGTGCCTGGAGAGTTCCTTTAATATCAGCTTAATGTATGTTAGCATTAGTTTATAAAACTACCAAACTTGGTATATATTTTATATATCTACTGTGGGTGATGTCATTTATTTTACCAATGTTACAAGGCATCCTTCCTAGAGCAAAATGTTTGGGAGTGCATGGCGTGCTGTGTGCAAGGGAGCAGTTCATTACGTCTGTTGCTGGCGCACAGTGCGTGCGGACAACAGGTGTAATTTTTGCACAAATTGACATGAGGCACCCCAAAATAGATTCCACTAGCCCCCAGCACAAGAGTGCAGATTACCTTGTATCTGTAGCATTTCAAGCTGAAACGCTGCATATACAGACTTCTACCACCATGGCTATTTCTAAAATCAGAAGTGGTCATGGTGTTTGGAGTAACCTTTTAATAATGAGAATAAAGAGCATGTGCAGCTGGCATCCCTGCAGGGCCGCTCTGCTTTTGCTTCTTCTTTATAAAGTAGTTATGGTGCTTGGAATATTTCCTGAAGTTCTATTGATAGCTACATAGTTACATAGTAATATAGGTTTAAAAAAGGCTCAAGTCCATTGAGCTCAACCTTTAAGAACCTTTATATGCAAAGGCTCATAAGAGAAACTCAAATACATCTGTAAAACTGATTCAAATTTACTAGCTTTTACTTTTCTATCTCTTCACTAGCCTGTGTCTTTCTCTTTCCTGTTTTTTTTCCCCCTCTGCTTGGGAAATTCTAAAAAATGTCAAATAAAAAATAAAATAAAATAAAAAAAAGAAGGCTTTCTTTCAGAAATAAAACTAGCAGCTTTTACCGTAATCAATTATTTTCCAGCATTCTGCACCGAAAAAATGAATCTACATTAAAATAATACAGATCATTTTAACAAAATACATTTTTCCATTAACAAATAGTCTAGGTGGATCAGCAAACTGTAAATGATATGAGATATATCATAATCTTTGTCATATTTTGCTGCATGTCATATATTCTTTAAAATCTTGCCTCTCTGAGACACGAGGAAGCCATACGTTTTATTGAGTGATCTGGTTAAGATGTCAGCTATCAGACAGCTGGAGACATTTTCTAGCAGAGAGCTTGTTATGGTTCTTGCCACTTCACACAGAATCCCAACCCTTGACATGACCTAGCTGAAATTAACACCGAGGTCGTGATCTGCACATTTTAGCTTGGAAGTGGAAGTTCCTATAGGAAGCTTCATTCTCATACAATATGACATCGTGCAGGTTCTGTGAGCCTTATTATACAAACTCCCATTACATGGGAAGGTTTTAAACACAGCATTCCAGTTTTACTAATTTATGAATAACATAAATACATATTTGTTAAGTGCAAATCATGTGACATATTACCTGAATATGTAAAATAATATTTGTGTGCCCATATTAGCAACATGTTTCTGCCTGTGTGTATTTAACCTCCTTATTTCTGAATGCTCATGGCAATTCCTCTTAGTGCCCATAATTTTATTTGTATTTGTATGTATCATTAGCTTTTATGCAAACGTATGCCCTTTGTGACTATATGTACATATGATGGAGGCAGTGATGTCCATCCCTGACACCTTTGACGTTTTTGGAACTAAATTAACCGAACATTTTGGTTATTGTTGATGTTTCATTCAGTAGCCATGTGTATCTGTTCCAGGCAGCTCTTAAAATATATACACATCTGTGGCACTGACAACCTCCATTCATTCCCAATATAAATGTATGAGCGAGTTAGCCTTTACCTCTGATCACGACCCATTTCCATGTTGACACCTATCTATGTTTCTTTGTTCCTGTCTATGTCTGTGTGTTTGCGTTCCCATATCTTTGCCTCTATTACTATGTCCCTATCTTTTCACGACTGTCTGGGTCATCCTTTCTAGGTCTCTGAGATCCTGTCTGAAATATTTTAATATGGGATATTGCTATTACCCCTGCCTGAAGACATGGCTTTAAAGGGGAACTGTGTGAGTGCGAGAGTTGGGGGATTGGTGAGTGTGACAGAGTTAGGGGGTGAGTATGACAGGTAAAGGGGGTGGGTGTGACATGAGTGAGTTAGTGTGACAGGGTTACAAGGTATGAGGGAGGTGAGTTTGACAGGATGAAGGGGGATGAGTGTGACAGGGTTGAGGGGTGCATGTTACAGTGATAATGAGTCAAGGTTGTTAGGTGAGTGTGATAGAGTGAGGGGGAGTGATTGTGGCAGAGTGATGGGTGGTGAGTGTGACAAGGTTGGGTAGTAAGTGACTGTAGCAGAGTAAGTGAAGGGGTGACAATGTATGGCGGCTGAGTGACAGTATGTTGGGAAGCTGTGTTAAACATATAGCAATACCTTTAATTTTTATTACATGCTTACCTCCTGTGCAGGAATGGGGGCAATAATGCATCCCCTGGTGGTCAGATGGATGCAGTGGTGCAGCAGTAAGCCTTTCACTGTGGTGGTCTGTAAGGAAGTCAGAGCACATGTTGGGAAACCCACACAGAGCGCTAGAACTGTGAGGGTCTGCAAATAGACCACGGACCCCCAGGGAATGATTTCTACAGGGCTGTGCAAGGTGATCTTTTGATCTCCCCGGCCGGCTTGTGGGGAGCTTGATCAGAGCCGGATCTCCAGGCTCAGATATATGCTATGTATCCAATACCTAACAGTTACTAGAATAATTTATACATCGATTCATGGGTATAGATATAGAAATGGTTAGTCCAGATGTTGTGATCTACATCTCCCTTAATGCCTTGCCAGCATTATGATAAGATCATAGGTAAGAGCATTAAAGGAGACGTAATCCATAATATCTGGAGTGCCGAATGTTGCCTGGTATCAAATATGTATAATTTACTTTAGGAGTTCCTTTGACATTGTTGAGACCAAAATTAAGATAAACACACAGAAAAGTACTCAAAGCATTAATTAAAACCGCATGTTTAAAATTTGTTACACCTACTTTAAAGTTTAACATACCTATGCAGTTTATGCTATGTTTTAATAATCTTTATTTGGCTCCTAAACACCCTACTGGGAATGCATTGTTTATTTTGGGCCAGGGGCATGACATGCTGGCATAGGTTCATTAAGAACCAGATTGGGATGACCTCATGGAATCTCATTGGTCCTTGGGATTAACTTTATCTGTTGACTTGTTTCTTTGTTTCCACTGCTGTGCCCAAGAGGCTTAGTTTTAACGATTTGTCACAATTAACATCATTTTTATGCAACAGATGTAAAATTCTGTACAGAAAATGACACCAATCTGAACTCATTATTCAGTTTTAGATAATTAGTACATAACAACAGCATACTGTGGTTCAGTTTCAGAGGATTTCACAGTGTAGCTTTGGACATTTTATTCCACTGATGTGTAATGGGCTGTGGTTGCAAAATCAAGGACTTCTTCCAAATCATGGATATGTTTTTAAATAATGTCCTGCATAAAGGGTACTAAACACTTAATTGTGTTTACTTAGACAGGCCGAAACAATTATATTCGGAGTGCCATTTTTCAGCGTAGCCATAATTTTTTGCTCACCCTGATTTTTTGCTCACCCCCTGTGCCTTTCATGCCTCCATAAATATTGTAAAAAAAATATTACTGTATTCAAGCCTGAAGCTGCTGGCTCTGCCCTGTCTGCCTCAGAAAAACAAGCTGTCTGCTGACATCATCAGAAGTGTTAGGCTTCCCCATAGGATTGGCTGAGACTGACAAGGAGGCAGATAAGGGGCAGAGCCAGCATGATTCAAACACAGCCCTGGCCAATCAGCATCTCCTCATACAGATGAATTGAATCAATGAATCTCTATGAGGAAAGTTCAGTGTCTGCATGCAGAGGGAGGAGATACTGAATGTTTGACTGCATTTTAGGCAGCCATGGCCCAGTAAGGATCTCTAACAGCCATCTGAGGAGTGACCAGTGAAGTTATCACTAGGCTGTAATGTAAACACTGCATTTTCTCTGAAAAGACAGTGTTTACAGCAAAAAGCCTGAAGGTAATGATTCTACTCACCAGAACAAATTCAATAAGCTGTAGTTGTTCTGGTGACTATAGTGTCCCTTTAAACACAGGTACTGGACACACTGTAAGGAATGTAAGCTTATGGAGATATATGATTTTATTACTTACAGATGTGACTTGCTTTCAGAAGTTTTAATTATATCAACACAAATACTTTAGGGTTGCAGCATCTACTTCATTGCACCAATCCCGTGCTTGCTTATGTCTAGAGGCGGCAAGCTTTGGTGCCAATGTTGGCCTAATGGAAAAGCAAAAGACAACATAGAGGACAGTGGGCCCTATGATATAATGTGATAAGCTTGCTCTCACTCTGTGTAATACATCATGCACAATAAAGGTAGAGGAAAGAGGGTAAACACAGCACAGCAGTCATTTTTCCATTTTATACCACATGGGAAAAGGGGAGTCCACAATGTTCAAATGCACCATCTTAACTGCATCCCTTTTTGTTATACCAGTTGTTTCCACCATCTGTCTTCTAGCCTTAGCCAATTGTCTAGGCTAAAACAACATTTAACTAACCAATTAAATCACTATGCCTTGATTTTATCCTGCACCGCTCTAATATAAGTGTTCTACTAATCCACTGTAGGAAAATAGGGGCCCCCTAGATTATGTGTTGTGTTTGGATTCCAGTTCTTTAAAAGAATTCCCAGTGGATAATGCAGATAAATCTTAGTTTAATTTACTTGTTTATTTTAAATGGTTTGCTCAGACTTGTCCCGATCTTGTTCTGATAATATATAAATGTCTCACAGCCATGCTTTCAGCTGTCTCTTCTCCCACTGAAAGTAAAGTCTGCTAATGTTCTATAAAAGAACATGCTCTGTATTTTTGGACTACAAGGCAGCTTGGGAAGGATTACACGATTCTGCTTAAAATATAGTTTTGCTAATATTACTATTAAACAAACTGTAAACTGGAAGGAGACTCAAACAAATACGATTTAATAAAATGGCTTTTTTTCAGCAACATAATTACACTACAAAGTTTTCATGTAGTTAAGCACTGAATATACATTTGGCAGTCTACCAGTTCTAGTTTGAGCTGGAAACGATCCAAGAAAATGAATTAAAAAAAAAATAAAAATATATATAATTATACATATTTGTGGTATCATCGCCATGGAGGGGCTTATAATGTTAAGGCATGAAGGTGCATTTTTGACAGGAGAGACTGGTGTGCTTTGAAAATCTGTAAATCAATTTGCTGCCCTACAAAGCAGATGTCATAGATACTTTAAAGCATAAACATTGTAGAATGCACGTAACGAAGAAAAAAAAAAATAAGCACCAATATGTTGCAATATGAATAACTTCAATTGGGTTTTTCATTGAAGTGTGAGTTTTTTGGAATTCAAAGTAAATTTTAACTTTTAAGCCACAATAGCACAACAAAAAGCAGAGTTCTTGCTAATTCACATCTTAGTGAATGCTCTGTCCTATTTATATACAAGTTATATACTAGTTCCCCAAAAGAGGAACAAAATATCACAAAATATTCATGTCCAAAAAGACTTATGTAGTAGATTTTATCAGCTTTGATCTGCTTTCAAATGTTTCCTCATTATAGCCAATGACACATAAAATTTAATTTTCCTTTGGACATACATCCACCTGACTGCAATTAATGCTCAAATTCCATCCAACAAAGTCATGAAGACAACTTTCCCGCTACCAGTTGAAGAGTTGTTCCATCATTGCCCACTTAGTTTTTTTGGTTTCCTTAAGGTATGCGTAACTATATACACATACTCACCCTTTTACCTATTTAAGAGGATCTGTATTGATCTGTCTCCTTTACATGATGCTGTGCATGCAGTATACTTATCCAGAAATTATAGTTATTAATTAAAGGATCACTATAGTGTCAGGAACACAAACCTGTATTCCTGACCCTTTAGTGTTAAAATCACCATCTAGCCCCCCTGGGTCCTTCATGCCATCATGAATATACTAAAAATCTTAATGTATTCAAGCCTGAAGCTGTAACTCTGCATGCTGTTAGACTCAGAAAAACAAGCAGTCTGCTGACATCATCAGAAGTGGTAGCCTGATCCAATCACAATGCTTCACCATAGGATTGGCTGAGACTGACAAGGAGGCAGATAAGGGGCAGAGTCAGCATGATTCAAACACAGCCCTGGCAAATTAGCATCTCCTCATACAGATGAATTGAATCAATGAATCTCTATGAGGAAAGTTCAGTTTCTGCATGCAGAGGGAGGAGATACTGAATGTTTGGATGCATTTTAGGCAGCCATGACCCAGGAAGGATCTCTAACAGCCATCTGTATTTTCTCTGAAAATACAGTGTTTACAGCAAAAAGCCTGAAGGTAATGATTGTATTCACCAGAACAAATTCAATAAGCTGTAGTTGTTCTGGTGACTATAGTGTCCCTTTAAGATTATATTAGTGACAAGCCTTTCCGTTCAGGCAAAAAGTTAGATCATATTTAATTTATATAGACCCTCAATAGAGGATCTCTTCTCTCCCCCATTTCTCACCTGCTATACTTTCTTACAAGGTCAGGCAACCATTGGCACTCCAGATGCTGTGGACTACGTTTCCCCTGATGCTTTGCTAGTGTAATAGCTGTAAGAGCATTATGGGAGATTAATCTACAAAATGTCGAGTGCCGAATTTTGCTTTATAAAGTAAATATTGATCACATAGATTATCGGAGGTAAATAGTCCTAGGGGCTAGGGGAAAGTGATTTGAATTAGCTATGCAGGGTTTAGGGACCTGGGACACTGCACCCAGACCACTTAAATGAGCTGACGTGGTCTGGGTGCCTACAGTATTACTTTAAGCTGAAATTAAATCTAACCTAGAAATGTGAAGATTTTTGTACTAACCTTCACGACCATGGATTCATCTGAGAATTACTGATTACCTGCAGAATATTTTGCAGGTGGACAGCAGAGTGGCTTTGGTAGACATATCCTGCAATCGTGATGCAACATTTTTACATTGCATGTGCATCCTCCATCATTGCAACAATGAGTAGATATGACAGAGACCTTAAGGCACATGGAAACCTTTACTACCATTGCTAGATGCAGGGGATTACAGCAATGGCTCAGATACCATAGCAGTATTTCGAGCAGTCTGACTTACATAACTATTGCTTGCATCAGGCTCCAGACATAGATATAGAAAGTATACAATCTAAAAGAAAATATAATAAAATAGTGTTGAACTTAGCCTACAGTTCTACACTATTTTATTATAATTTCTTTTAGATTGGATATTTTCTACATTTAAGCTGAAGATTTGAGGAGTCTTCAAGCAATCTTCTTCTAAGGGTAATATTTTATATATTCCCATATTTTCCACTTTCTGGTGTGCACCTTGTTTTATATATACTGTATCTTATTTGTATCCAGACATAGCTAGACTACTGATTCCTATGTAGAGGTTTTTAATATGTCAATGATGGATGACAAGAATGATGAAAAGGGATAATTTACAGCGCTCATCCTGCGGGGACATGCTATACACACCAGAACCACAACATTAAAGGACCACTATAGGCACCCAGACCACTTCAGCTTAATGAAGTGGTCTGGGTGCCAGGTCCAGCTAGGATTAACCCTTTCTTCTATAAACATAGCAGTTTCAGAGAAACTGCTATGTTTACATATGGGTTAATCCAGCCTCTAGTGGCTGTCTCATTGACAGATTTTCACAGTGAGAAGACGCCAGCGTCCATAGGAAAGCATTGAGAATGCTTTCCTATGGACTGGCTAAATGCGCGCGCGGCTCCTGCATGTACATTCAGCCGATGGTGGCAATATGGAGGAGGAGAGGAGGAGGAGAGTTCCCCGCCCGGCGCTGGAAAAATAGGTAAATTTAACCTCTTCCACCCCCTAGAGCCCAGCGGAAGGGGACCTTGAGGGTGGGGGCACCCTCAGGGCACTATAGTGCCAGGAAAACAAGTATGTTTTCCTGGCACTATAGTGGTCCTTTAAGCTGTAGTGGTTCTGGTGACTATATTGTCCCTTTAAGTGCTGTATAATTCTCACTATATGCTTGATACTGATAATGTCGCTGTACTCTTTGTTTCGCAGCCTGCATTTTCTCTTTTCCTTCAACGTGATGACTACTTATTCTGTACGTCTTAGTTCGGTACTTATCCCACCCATTGTTATAATTTAATAAGGATGCAAGATTTGTATGCGCCACACTCCTGCAATATTTTTCTGTAATAGATTACAATTAATGAGTGCAACTAGAAAATGCTATTCTAGCAATATCTCAAATGAACTGGTGCAACTGGGGAAAAAAGAAATACACTGTTGCAGGTTTATAACAAAGTTATCCAACTAAATAACAATCACACTTAAAACGCAAACACAACCAAATATGATTGCTTATATACTTTACCTGGACATTTGAAAAAAATAGCAAGTTTGAGTTTAATGGTTTACCAACGTTTTTGTGGAAGGACCTGTTGGTCATCATAATCTGATTGTTCCAACTTCTTGTCAAAATCTTTTGCAGAAGAGGGACCAACTGCATATCAGTACCCATGTGTTTGGAAAGAGATGCACGTGTCCACCTATTCTTGCTACTTTACTTTATAATAATTTCAGTAGTGCCCTACAGGGAAAATTATTATTCATTCAAAACAAAGGATTTCCTAAATCCACAAATTCTCGAACAATACATATTTCATCTCCGCATTCATATGTGTATACCTCTATACCGACTAATACTTGATTTTATTCTATAGAGTAAAATAGGTTGTTTCTTTTGACTCCCTATGGGTTTATTCAACAGTTGCTGTCATTGAAAAGTTGTAATACATTTTAAATGAAAAGCAAAGACCTGCTGAGGGAGATCCCGGCAGGAAAATTTCGTTTGCCTTTTATGTGTTTTTTTAATGTGGTAACATAACTCCGTGAATATTATACATGGCTTTCAACCTCCAACTTCACACTTCCCAGTGAGGTTCTGCACATGTCTGGGAGAGGTATGTTAAGAAGTAGCAGACAAAAAACTCAGCGTAATTTTAAATTGGAATACGTATGGAGGATAGGAAATGAGTATTGTCATTTAATATAAACATAGCAGGATAAATATAGCAGTCTTGGAATTCTCAATACTCATATCATGGGCATCCACAGAAATTTTTGTAAGGCAGGATACTTAAATAGTGTTTTCACAACATGTTTTATTCCTGACAATATAGTGTTCCTTTAAGCAAATTAAAAGAACATTCTGGTCACCATAACAACTTCACATAAATGAAAATGCTATGATGCCAGGAGGCCCCTGGGCGCTTTCTTTCCTTTAAGGGGATAAACCGTTATCAAATGGTTTGACCCCAAAGGCTTCCCCCCAGCTCCAGATCTCCATGTCGCTCAGTGGTGTTCGGCTTCTGAAACAGAGTGTCAAGAAGTGCAGATTGATGTCAGGCATGTGTGCCGCTGATTGGCTAGAGTGGTCAGCTTAGGCTATAAGCCAATCGCAATTTCCCAGTTCATAAACATGTTTTACTTTTTTATGAATTGGGAGCTACTGATTGGCTTAGAGTGCAAGATGACCGCTCTAGCCAATCAGCGGCACTACTACCCAGCGGCACTCTGCTTCCTGACACTCAGCAAATAAAAGTGAACATATTAACACTAATATATTTTTACCTGGGAGATGAGAAGGTCAAAATTTTCCCTGCCAGGCCCAGGTACCAAAGCCTTATAATGTGGTGTCCAGAATGAAGTAGAGGGATCACTTCACTTGTCCTTCCTGCTTCAGTCTCCTTTTCTTCTCCTTCATTTGACACAGTCTTCTTTTTCTTCTGACACTGTCTTCTCTCCTCCTTGGATCCTTCTGCTCCTTTACCTTTCTGCTTCTATTGCGCCCTTCTGCTCCTTTCTCTTTCTGATCCCATTCTGCTCCTTTCAATCCCTTCTGCTCCTTCTGACCATGTCTGCTCCTTCTCCTACTTTACCTTAGTGCTCCTTCTGTCCCTTCCTGACCATTTCTGCTCCTTGCTGACCCTTTCTGCTCCTTCTACTTTATCTTTGTGCTCTTTCTGATTCTTTTTGCTCCTTTACCTTTGTTCTCCTTCTGTCCCACCCTGCTCTTTGCTGCCCCTTTCTGCTGCTTGCAGAATCTTCCTGCTCCTTGCAGACCCTTTCTGCTCATTTCTGTTCCTTTGTGCTCCTTCTCCTACTTTACCTTTGTGCTCCTTATGCCCCTTCCAGCTCATTGCTGACCCTTTCTGCTCCTTCATGTCCATTGATGCTCATTTCTGTTTCTTCTCCTTTCTGCTCCTTCTCGTACTTTATCTTTGTGCTCCTTTTGATTCTTCTGCTCATTTACCTTTGTGTTCTTTCTGTCCCTTCTTGCTCCTTACATCCCCTTTCTGCTCCTTGCAGACCCTTTCTGCTCCATGCTTACCCTTTCTGCTCCTTGCTGACCAGTTCTGCTCCTTACTGAACCTTCCTGCTCCTTGTTGACCCTTTCTGTTCCTTCTCCTACTTTACCTTTGTGCTCCTTCTGATTCTTTCTTCTCTTTTACCTTTGTGCTCCTTCTGTCCCTTCCTGCTCCTTGCTGGGCATGTCTGCTACTTGCTGCCCCTTTCTGCTCCTTGCAGACCTTTCCTGCTCCTTTCTGCTACTTCTCCTACTTTACATTTGTGCTCCTTCTGTCCCTTCCTGCTCTTTGCTGCCCCTTTCCAGCTCCCTGCTTCCCCCCTCCTGCTCCTTTCAGCTCCTTCTCCAACTTTACCTTTGTGCTCCTTCTATATCTTTCTGCTTCTTTATCTTTGTGCTTCTTCTGTTCCTTTCTGCTCCTTGCTGACCCTTTCTGTTCATTTATGCTTCTCCAACTTTAACTTTTTTGCTCCTTCTGATTATTTCTGCTCCTTTACCTTCCACCTCCTTGCTGCCACTTCCGGCCCCTTTCTGCACCTTCTCCTCCCTTACCTTTGTGCTCCTTATGTCCCTTCCTGCTCCTTGCTGCCCCTTCCTGTAGGCTGCCACCCCACTTACCTGACCCCACTTACCTGACCTGTAGGCTGCCCCCACATCCCTCACTTATCTGACCTGTAGGCTGCTCCCCCATCCCTCACTTACCTGACCTGTAGGCTGCCCCCACATCCATCACTTACCTGATCTGTAGACTGCTCCCCCATGCCTCACTTACATGACCTGTAGGCTGCCCCCCATCCCTCACTTACCTGACCTGTAGGCTGCCCCCCATCCCTCACTTACCTGACCTGTAGGCTGCCCCCATCCCTCACTTACCTGATCTATAGGCTGTCCCCCTCATCCCTCACTTACCTGATCTGTAGGCTGTCCCCCAATGCTCACTTACATGATCTGTAGGCTGCCACCCCAGCTCTCACTTACCTAATCTGTAGGCTGCCCCCCCATCCCTCACTTACCTGATTTGTAGTCTGCCCCCCATCCCTTAACTTACCTGATCTGTAGGCTGCCCCCCATCCCTCACCTACCTGCTCTGTATGCTGTCTCCCATCCCTCACTTACCTAATCTGTAGGCTGTCTCTGCAGGCTGGGAGTTGCTGGATGCACTCTGTGCTTCTCCCCTGCAGATTCAGTCAGGAGAGAGAAGCAGGGATAAGCTATAGCTTTCTATCCCTGTCTCTCTCCACACACTTTACCACCTACTGGCTGGTGCCATTGCAGCTTATTCTCAATCACACCGGCACATGTTGAAAAATCCAGGGGGGGCAAGTGCCCCCCCCCCCTTCCCCCTCCTACGGACGTCCATGACTCATATGGAGCTACCATGATGGTCTTATATCCAAGTAGACAAATTCACTTAAATCACTGAACCACATCAGGGAATAGCCTGATTATTTTTGATTCCACATTTTAGAATACACATGATTCCACATTGTACAATATATATAATCTAACCAAAATCCAGAAAAAACTCTGACATTGTTTTTTACAACTTATGTATCTGTTTTTTTTTATGAAACTATGACATGAGACAGTTTAATTTCCCCAAATTACCTATTCATAGTAATTTTGATTATAAAAGGGTAAAAGTATGAAGCAGAGGTTCAGAAAACACCCGATTTATTGAATATTGTCCCTAAGGCACAAAGTATACTCTCAGCCCCATAATTAACTAAAGGTTTTGTGGGTAAGGTATAAGCATACAATGGGCAAATCATGAACAAAACTGATGTGGATATGGGCAAAGGGAGGTGGATTTAGTAATAGAAAGTTCTAATTTAAAGCCACTGTCCCCAAGAAACATGAACTGGTGATCCACAGGTTAAATCCAGCCCTCAAAGGCTTTTGTGTTGCCCTCAGCTTGTTAAGTTCTATTATATGAAATCACTGATTTGAAACGTTTACGTGGTGTATGGTCCCTGATTAAGACTTTCATTTAATATTTATTTTGCATTAACTTTTCAAATGATTGAATATTTTTGGAAAACTTTTTTAAATTACTTAATATTTAAAAAAATATTTATATATATTTTTTTCATTTATCAATATATTTTGTTTATATATGATGCAATATTTTAATATTTTGAAAAAAAAATTATTATTTTAAAGTTCGGCTAAAAATATAAAATAATTTGAAAAGCTTATCCCAAAATATAAGACTGAGGCCTAAATTCTGAGGATTATGGGAATAATGAGTCCTAAGCATATTACGTCTGGCACAGACTATTTTATCTTTATACAAAGATCTATTTGGGTGTATGTCCATCTTCTAAAACTCTACACACATTTGCCAATGCTTGGCATAATGTGTTTGAATAACCACAATTTCATTCCATATTATCACACACAAGCACAAGATATTTGAGCACTTTCAGACAAAATAGCTTCTGTAATGTAAAGACAAAATAAATAATTGCATATTTTTATGTTTTGTATAGGGTGTCAAATCTAAAATAACAGTTTGTTAAGTCTATTTTTCCCATGTACTCTTCCAAAAGAATTAAAATATAGGATTACTTACAATTATGATATCATTCCATCATGAAATTTATCTAGCGATAATAGGAATGAAGAAAGGGATGGGGGTGGGGAGGGCATACCGGACTGGAATTCCATGCCTTAGAATGTGAATGGACAAATAGGTACAAGTGAGCTCCTTGACATATCTGAACAAGAAGGACACTTGATACCAATCATTCTTGAATAGGTTATAGACATCTAAAGAACCAATGTGAACATTCATTTTAGTTCTGCTGGAAAAGAAAGTCAATTTTTATGTTAATAGTTTGTATGAAACTTCAGAACCAGAGTAAGGCAACTCCCTTTACTTCAGACAGGTAAACTGTTTTATTAGTGCTAATTAAATAGTTGAAAATAGCAGAATTTAGTAGTCCAAATATTTAGCTCACACCTTTCAAAGAGTGAAAATTCTAAAACTCCAAATGAGTTCAGTTATGGTTGCACATTTCAGGAACATGGGGCATCAGGCTTTACATGTTAAGTCTTCTCATGCTAAATCACTTGGGGCTGATGTGAAATATAGTCCATAGCACTTTAACTAACAGTGACTGCTGTTTCCTGGCAGGGACATAACTTATTGTGTTTGCCATTTTGTATGTGAGACTTTGTTCAGTATGCTTTTTGTCTGTCAGCATTTGGTAACTTGTTGATGTTAAGACTCGAAATTGACTATGTGTATCACTACGGCTATCATAACATAAGTTAATAATCCCCTGCAATTCGACGTGGACTGCTGGGGAAGATTAGCTGACTTTATTGTTCGGTGTAACCACACTGTTCACAAGTATGAAACGCATCTGGCATGATAAGGGCTCAAATTTAGTTAGAACTCTGACACACAATTGTTAAAGCAAAACTGTCACTTTATAGATTTTGGTTTTAAATTAAAAAAATTCTGTCCCTCTATTTCTTCTTATTATTTATTTTTATAAATTCACCTTTTTAGTTTTTTTGTTATACATAAGAATAAGTAGGAATTATTAATTTACACACAACCAACAATCAACGTAATCCCACAGCAGAAGCGGCTCTTGTCTTAAGACTATGAGGCCTTAGGCAAAATTCAAGCATTTTACCCTCTAACACCCAAAGTATAAAATAATAGGGTTGTATTTTGTGTGTGTGTTTAAGGAGTATTCGCTATATTGAAAGGCTGGCTTGCAGAGATACTGGATCTCTGCTGGATACAGAGAGTCAGTCTCTGCATTCCTTGTTCAGAAGCTTGCAGTGTCATAGCTTCCTGTGCCCCTGCATTGTGAGCTCTCTGGCTGTAGTTGTAGCATAATTTCCAAACAAAATTAATTTGCAATAAATAAATGTAATTTGCAATTACGACAATCGTTTATACACAATTGTGGGGTATGGTTGCATAGTCTGGCAGTCGTGTGTACATAAGTACTGGTGTGAAGGGGTTATCGAAAAAGCTTTAAAAAAAAATATTTACCAAATAATAAATTGTGTATGATGTATGCCAGGGGTAGGCAACCTACGGCACTAGTGCCATGCACGGCACTCGAGGTGTCTTTGCACGGCACTCAAGGCTGCTAGAGTCAAACAGGCTCTGGCCTATCAGGAGTCCCAGTAAAACTTCAGATATCTGCTAATCCGAAAAGGTGGTGAAGGACAATCCTCAATTTATGCATTGCAGCACGTAGAGGTAGTGATCTCAGATCACTTCCTCCCAGCACTTGTGAATAGGAAGCCACTCTGTAGTAGAGCAGCTCGCAGTTGCTGTTGCAGCTCCTGTCCTTGACATGTACCTGGCCAGACTAGTCCCCACTGGAACCCAGGGAAGCCACCCACACTGCTAGATATACACAGAAATGCAGAATAACCCTCCCCTCATACAAATAATACGGACAGCTCACACACAATTGAAACACCACTAACAATCCACATACATGCACACAACCCCACATGCAATACCTCAAACAACCCCCACACACTACCAAACACACACTTTGACATATCCATCCATCCATCCACACACACACACAATTCCACAAGCAGCACCCATACACAGCTTACATTCATATGTATCATACACAATACCATAAACTACTCATGAACATAAACAATATAATAGCTCATATACGCAGGGCCTTCTTTAACGCGGGGCAAACTGGGCAGCTGCACCGTGAGCCCTGCTGGCCTCAACTATTTCTAACCCTCTGGCTGGTAATCTGCACACTAAGGAGGCCCACCGGGTGGCCCATGCACAAAGGACAACCTGCTGGGCTTCTGTCAGCAGGGACCCGGTCACACGCTGAGGTGCTTTAACAGCGCGAGCGGGCCCCTTGCTTTTCGGCAGCAGGCTGGGAGGAAGTGACGGCCACGCATCACTTCCTCCCACAAAGAGAGGAGCGCGCAGGAAAAAAGATTAGGCAGATTGGAGGGGGGCTGGCCAAGAGCTCTAGACCCCAACTCCCAACACCCTCAGCCACCAGCAGGAAAGGTAGGAAACTGGAGGGTGAGTTTTAAAGTGTATGTCTGTGTCAGCATGTCTGTGTCAGCATGTCTGTGTGTGTGTGTGTGTGTCAGCATGTCTGTGTCAGCATGTCTGTGTGTGTGTGTGTGTGTCAGCATGTCTGTGTCAGCATGTCTGTGTGTGTGTGTGTGTGTCAGCATGTCTGTGTCAGCATGTCTGTGTGTGTGTGTGTGTGTCAGCATGTCTGTGTCAGCATGTCTGTGTGTGTGTGTGTGTGTCAGCATGTCTGTGTCAGCATGTCTGTGTGTGTGTGTGTGTGTCAGCATGTCTGTGTGTGTGTGTCTGTGTCAGCATGTCTGTGTCAGCATGTCTGTGTGTGTGTGTCTGTGTCAGCATGTCTGTGTCAGCATGTCTGTGTCAGCATGTCTGTGTCAGCATGTCTGTGTCAGCATGTCTGTGTCAGCATGTCTGTGTCAGCATGTCTGTGTCAGCATGTCTGTGTCAGCATGTCTGTGTCAGCATGTCTGTGTCAGCATGTCTGTGTCAGCATGTCTGTGTCAGCATGTCTGTGTCAGCATGTCTGTGTCAGCATGTCTGTGTCAGCATGTCTGTGTCAGCATGTCTGTGTCAGCATGTCTGTGTCAGCATGTCTGTGTCAGCATGTCTGTGTCAGCATGTCTGTGTCAGCATGTCTGTGTCAGCATGTCTGTGTCAGCATGTCTGTGTCAGCATGTCTGTGTCAGCATGTCTGTGTCAGCATGTCTGTGTCAGCATGTCTGTGTCAGCATGTCTGTGTCAGCATGTCTGTGTCAGCATGTCTGTGTGTGTGTGTCAGCATGTCTGTGTGTGTGTCAGCATATCTGTGTGTGTGTCAGTATATCTGTGTGTGTGTCAGTATATCTGTGTGTGTGTGTGTCAGTATATCTGTGTGTGTGTCAGTATATCTGTGTGTGTGTCAGTATATCTGTGTGTGTGTCAGTATATCTGTGTGTGTGTCAGTATATCTGTGTGTGTGTGTGCTTGCAATCACGCCAACACCACATACAAACATATTCCACAAAAACACACAAAAACTGCTTAGTGCTAAATACAGACCTGCAAACATGAGTAAATGGTAGAGCCCCAGCTGTCAATTCTATTCTGGAGTTGCACGACAGATGGGGATCTACCTTTTAATCAACCGTGCAACAGGGAGACCGCCAAGAATTCTTGCACCTCTCTACTTTAGGTCCGCCACTGTGTTGAGGTGGAGGACGTTATTGCATGCCAGGGAAGGGGGGACAGGGTCCAGGGGGCCCTAAGCAAATGCTTTGCCCAGGGTCCAGTCATTATTATAGACAGCCCTGCATATATACGCACAAATACAACGATACAAAGCAATTACAGTAAAAATAACACAAGCAGAATACGGCAGCATACACACCTCGATTAATAAAAAAATAGGACCGGCACGCTACGGGACATCACAATCTTATATCGGCACAGTGCTGCTAAAAGGTTGCCTACCCCTGATGTATGCCTTCAACTGGTGACTGTGACTGTGTCAAAGTGAGTAAAGGGTACCAGTGGCAGGGAGAGTGTGACAGGACGAAAGAGGCAAATGGGACAGGGTTAGGGGTTGTGAGAGAGAATGAGGGAGGGCGAGTATGACATGGTTTGATGAGGGAGTGTGACAGGGCGAGTGGAGGTAAGTGTATCAGGGCAATAGTGGCATGGTAGGAGGGATGAGTGTGACAGGATTGGAGAGGTTAATGTGACAGGGTAAGTGTGGCATAGTTGGGGTGGTGTGAGTATCACAGTTTTGGGGTGAAGGGTGAATGTGGCATGGTTGGAGGAGGGAGTGTGACAGGATTAAGGAGGGTTAATGTGACAGGGTGTGGCAGAGAGTGACAGGATTAGATGCATGAATGTGATGGTATAAGGGTGGCAGAGTTGGGGGGCGAGTGTGACAGAATGAGAGAAGGTGAGTGTGACAGAATTAGGGGGGTTAATTTGACAGGGTGAATGTGGCAGAGCGAGGGCAGGTGAGTTTGGAGGCGTGAGATTAACAGGATTAGGAGTTGTTAATGTAAGTGTGTATGTGTGATGGGGCTGAAAGTGTGGAGGGGGGATGACAGTGTGGTGATGGGTGACAATGTGTGGGAATGTGACAGTGTGTGTGGGGAGGCTAACAGTGAGTGAGAGTATGGTGACACTATATTGTGGGGGGTGACACTGTGTGGGGGGCATGACAGTGTGTGTGAGGGGGATGATATTTTGTGTGTGAGGGAGTGACAGTTTGTGTGTGACGGGTGATCCTGTGTGTGTGGAGGGGGTGATCCTGTAAGAGAGGGGGTGATACTGTGAGGGAGGGGGTGGTACTGTGAGGGAGGTGGGATACTGTGAAGGAGGGAGGATACTGGGATGGAGGGGGGTAATACTGTGAGGGAGGGGTGGGATACTGTGAGAGAGGGGGTAATACTGCGCTAGAGGGGGTAATACTGGGAGGGAGGAGGGTAATACTGTAAGCGGGGAAATACTGAGAGGGAGGGGAGAATACTGGGAGGGTAAGGGAGGCGATAGTGTAAGGGAAGGGGTTATACTGAAAGGGTGATGCTGGGAGGGAGGGGGAATACTGGGGGGGAATACTGGGAGGGAGTGGGGTGATAGGTGATGCTGGGAGGGAGGGGGAATACTGGGGGGAATACTGGGAGGGAGTGGGGTGATAGGTGATGCTGGGAGGGAGGGGGAATACTGGGTGGGAATACTGGGAGGGAGTGGGGTGATAGTGTGAGGGAGGGGATACTGGGAGGTAGGGGGTGATAGTGTAAGGGAGAGGGTAATACTGAAAGGGAGGGGTTAATACTGTGAGGGGGGATACTGGGAGGGAGGGTGGTAATACTGTGAGGGGGAATACTGAGAAATACTGGGAGGGAGGGGAGTGATATTGTGTGGGAGAGGGTACACTGGGAGGGGTTGATGGTGGGAGGGAGGGATATACTGGAAGGGTGGTAATACTGTGATAGAGGGGGTAAAACTAGGAGGGGGGAGGGTAATACTGGTCAGGACTAGGGCTCTGCTTCAGCCTCCATTTAGATACTCTTTCAAAGTGTTTGTCAGCCATTTGGTTACCACTAGCAATGATCAGTACAGCCCACACTAGCTCTCTGAGTAAGCTTTATTTATTTTTTTTTTTTTTATTGTAATGTCTTCTCTGTTAGTAATTAACAGATTAAGTGCCAAAAAAGCACTGAGTTTGTGGAGCTCAATGTTTCGATCAGTCTCCGGTTTTATGCCTACGAAATAGTGTTGTAGATAACAGAGCTGGTAGTACTAGTACAGCAGGTGAAAGCTACAGTCAATATTATTAGTGTTACTATCATTTATATAGTGCCAACTCATTCTGCGATGCTTTATAATTATAGAATGGGTATATTTGACAAGTAATTGACATACAAGCAGCAAACAATGCCCTACTCAAACCCGCTTACAATTCTCTATGTATCCCAAAGATCTTTCATTAAAAGCTTTTACTCAGACCTACACCGGGGATAAATTATATTCATTTCGATTCATTATATCAATTTCCCACCATACATTTGAAGCAGATGTTCAATAACCAGCCTTATTTTACTTTTTTTTTTTTTTTATTACAAATGCTGTTCATATACATCAAACCATAATGCACATACTTTTATGAAATGTACTGAAATTATACATATGTTATTACCTTGTCATTGTAAAATTAGCCCAATGAACTAGTAATAATGTACACTGAAATAGATTTTGTGAACATTTAGACTCTTACCCGTGTAACAGGGTTCTAGAATGCACTTTTACAGTAATGTTATATCAAATCCTATGCTACTATCTAGCCGTAAATGGATACTCTACTGCCCAAATACAATTTTTTTGTTTTATTTTTTTTACAAAAATCACTATTTATTAGATATTACCAATGAAAACATCCATGCACTTAATTATTCATTTTTTCATTGGTGGTGTATATATATAGCCAGTTTGCGAAAGTTGAAGAACTCTTGTCTACAGCCTATGCAAACCCTTAACTTCTTCCCCAGCCCAGACTTTCTATAGCTGTCCAATCACAGATCTCCCAATGCAGCTCATTGAAAAGTCTTTGGAAGGCAATGCTCTGAGCAATTGCCTGCCTCTTGAGTTTAGCTTTACTGAGCTAAACTACCAGTAAATAACAAGACCAGTTGTCTAAACGACAGCTATGGGGCTTAACAAGATGATTTTTATTTTAAAATAAAAAAAGAAAGCACATTCTTTACATATAGGTGTTTGGAGTGTTCCGTTAAAAGTTACAGTCAACTATCCACTACCACAGGACCTCTGTGTTTGACTAGGGCACCAGCATATGATTTAAAAGTTAATCACAGTGAAGTTGTTAGATGTCCAGTAACAAATAAAAAAAATAAAAAAGCATTAATTACGTAAAAGTTGATTACGCATTGGTCCTTTATGTGTTTGAGGTGGAGAGAGGGACCTACTTGTGCCCTCTCTACCCTATAAATAGTCTGCCTTGGGAGGTTTACTATGTGTTGCAACTTTAGAAGAGCCCTCTGCATAGTTTCTGAGTTAGGTGAGGGCTGGTGGCCAATAGGCATATTTCTACAATATATTCTGAACCTTCTACTGTTGTTGCCCAGTGTTATTGTCTAATGCAGGGGTAGGCAACCTTCGGCACTCCAGATGTTGTGGACTACATCCCCCATAATGCTCTTACACCCATAATGCTGGCAAGCATCATGGGAGGTGTAGTCCAAAACATCTGCAGTGCCGAAGGTTGCCTGTGCCTGGTCTAATGCTACTTTTGATGGCTTCAGATAACCAGCCTGTCAACCATGCAGCAACTGGTAAAATGCTACTGCGTTCAAACAGCATTTGGAATCCGCACAAGCCATTGACTAATGGACGAGTGGAAATATCAAGCATTGGAATAGGCAGATACTGGAGTTTTTATCTAGTGTTCCTCTTTAAGGGCAAGATAAGCATGTTCAGTCGGCCATATGCTGATGGAATGCAATGAAACAGGGGCACTGTAATGATTGTTTGTATACTAAGTGGATTTTTCAGAGGGTGCTGAATACCACATTTACACGTTTAGCACCATCCACCAGTGGACACTTCAGTCTTCAGTTGAGTGAAGGCAGGTATAGTAACCTCTAGGCAGTCTTTTAAACAAACCCTTGGTGAAACACATTAGTCAGCTTGCCCTGATATGATCTCTATACTTGTTTTTTATTCCCCCTGCTGGCAACACCTGTTTTGATTTTAGTCCAGATGTGTGTGTGTGTGTGTAATTTCTGCAGCTCTTTTTCTATTTTCATTTAGTTCCAGCCGAATGGATTGTAACAATCAGTTTTCAAACAAGAACACTCTTGTAAAGTGATCAGTGTATAAAATGTAAAAGAATGGTTAATATCAGCTGCACTGGATCAGCAGCTGAAGTATTCAGCAGTTTATACTTAAATCTCCTTAAGTGCCCTACAGGTTGAAATTCCTGCCCCTTCAGGTCAATCTGTTTCTTGGTTAAAATGTTAGATTACGTAGGGGGAAGGGAATGTTGAGGAGTGTCAGTATAGTCAGTCAAAATCCACATCTCTAAAAATGTAATTAAGAAGTTGGTATTTGCCTCTCATACTCCTGTCACTGGCACAAGTTCTATTCTGAATGCTGTGGCATGGGAAGAGAACCACAAAGCTAACATTTTGACAAATTATTATAGAACAAAATACCCTTGAATTAATTAGAACTGCGGTTTTGATCCCATCAATATTTTTAGAGTTAGATGATTTAGTGGATCTTTTGTTTCAGGAGATATTGTAGAAGAGTACAGTAATGCTATTGAAATGTACAAAGTGTAATAAATTACTTAAAAAATAGCATACTCAATAGTTCCTACCACAGAGTAGTTAGTGTTTTATTTTATTTATATAAATCTCTTTTAAACAATAATCCTTCAGTTTGATATTTTTCCCTTCAATCTGCAGTCCATATAAGTGCAAATAGCATTCGATGTAAGTCTAGATGTAAGTCTCACTTGACAATTTTACCAAAAATTTGTTACGCTGTGAATTTGTTGGTGGCAGTAATTGATAAACAAATGATATTGCAGAACATATAGGAGATCAGCAGCCAGTGATTGTAGATAGGACATTTCTGATGATTTTGTCACTTGAAATCACAGCATTCTATATTGTGCATAATCTCCAATTATAACAAGTGCAATATCTAGGCCCATACTGCCACTGTGCACTTCTAGCCTCATATGTAAGCAAAATTACAGACTTCACCTTCAACTGACTGAGACTGGACCTGTTGAGGCCGCTAAGCAATGCTTTCAGCTAAGTTCTTATAGTCATCTGTCAAACGGCAGCCAATCAGTACTAAGACTGCTGTCAGGGAAAAAGTCATTAAGAGCGTGCATCCCCATTTGCCAAAATATCAGACAAGTTTTTGAGAGGAGAAAAATAAAATGAGTGATAGGGGAAAATTGTTCTCTTATTTCCACACTTCATGAGGATGAAGTGTGGGTTGATATTAAACATCTACCTGTTCGTTCTTCTGTCATGTGGTTTGTGGAGCTGTTTAAAACAACACACGCTATGAACCCTGACTGACACTGTATGGCCCTCCTTTTCTATTTCTGATGTGTGGTTCACTTTAAGTTAATTGTAAGGAGCTGAACTTCGCACAATCTGATGGGGACAGTTAAATACATGGTTTAAAGTATATAGGAAAGGAAGGCTCAATAGTAATTGCTAGGTGCACTAATACTACAAATACATTCAATGGGGACACACCAAGAATTACAAACATTTGGGGCTTGATGACAAAATACATGGTTGTAGAAATCCTTTGGACCCACCCCACCGCCTATTATATATTGCTAATCCATCCTATTACTCCACAGGAGAAGACTTTCATGACCCTCACTCAGACCAGTGCTCAATTTCCAATATGACAAGACATGAGTTGTCCAATGACCACCTTGTTGGCCCGTTCTTTGTTCACCACTAAAATGTTATGTATATCATTAAAGGACCACTATAGTGCCAGGAAAACATACTCGTGCCCCCACCCTCAGGGTCCCCCTCCCGCCGGGCTCTAGGGGGAGGAAGGGGTTAAACTTACCTCTGGGCGGGGAGCTCTCCTCCTCCTCTCCTCCCTCTTCTTCCGTCACCGGCTGAATGCGCATGCGCGGCAAGAGCCGCGCGCGCATTCAGCCAGTCTCAGAGGAAAGCATTATCAATGCTTTCCTACGAATGCTGGCATCTTCTCACTGTGAAAATCATGAGACAGCCAATGAGACAGCCACTAAAGGCTGGATTAACCCTATTATAAACATAGCAGTTTCTTTAAAACTGCTATGTTTACAGAAAAAAGGGTTAATCCTAGCTGGACCTGGCACCCAGACCACTTCATTAAGCTGAAGTGGTCTGGGTGCCTATAGTGGTCCTTTAAGGGGAAACCACCCATCAGCACATTTTGTTTTAATAATAATTAGAATTTCTATAGAAAACACAATGTCAAATTATTATAATCAGTATTAATATTTACTTGTGGGAACTCAAACTCACCTTGAGTTTGCTATTAGCTTTGTTTGTCGTCTGTCACTGGCACAATCCAAACAACTAGCAGAAATTGCGATATCTGCCAGTGCAATTTCCGTAGAAATCTCTGTTCAACCTGTTCGTGTCAATTTAACTTAGTCTTTGTGGAGCATGACAAACGAAAAGATTTCCAAATAAGGTATAACATTAGTGATGGATAAGCCATCTTCATCCAGATTTAAAATATAAAACATTCCTATGGTGTTAGCAAACGTAATAAGCGGTGAATGAACGTCTTGATAGCTAAGCCCTAAAGAGTTTTCTCAGCCCATAATAAAGAGTATTTTAGCCAGCCACAGCTACTTTATAACTTCTGTGTTAAAACCGAAAATGCCCTTTTACAAATGTCTTATTTCAAGAAACTTGGGTAATCAGGTTTTGCAACATGCTCCTGCCAAAAAAATCTCTGCACTCCGGGATGTTTGCTGCAACAAAGCATTAATGTTCACAGACAAATTGGAATTCTGTGGGAGGAGTGATAGGCACAGGGCTCTGTTAGGTTCAGAGCTTCAGAGCTTCAAAGCTTAGTTTACAAGCTTATTTTTTAAGGAAAGGTAGGAGATTTGTAGCAGACTGGTTTCCTTTTTTTTTCTTACAAGCTGAGATATTTTACTCTATAAACTCAAGAGAAGACAACATTGTAATTATAGAGTTTAAATCATTGTGGACACTAAGACCTAACATTGTACCCCTAAAATTAGGAGATGGCAGTCAGTGAATGCTGAGATGTGGTTTGCAAACTAGTAGATTTGCTCATTTGATTTCTAATGAATTGCAATTCATCTGAATTTAAGTGGTGAGTAGTCTGAATTCCATTACTTCGAAATGCCATATATAGCGTTACCAGATTTACCACGGACACATATTGATATCCAGCACTGTAGTATGTAGAATACAGAAGAAGGTGTATAATTTGGCAATGAAGAATCCTGCAAAATATGCATTATGCACACTGAAGAAATACCCTTCTAATGTGTTTTCATAAATATGACAGAATGATTTGTGTCCCTGAAAAAATGGTGGATGTGGTAACCCTAACCAAATAGGCATATCATGAACAAACGACACGAGCAATGGCCGAATAGGTGAGAGAAAGAGAGAGAGAAACCAAGGATCAGCCGGACCATAAGCTGAAAATATGCAACCAGATGCTCAAAACTAACCGTACTCTCACAATTGTGATTATTGACAAAATCTGAATGTCACAATACCACCGTATTTGGCCAGAATTCATTAAAAGGCTGTTAGCTTGTCACTGTACTGCAAACACATAAACATATATTTTTGGCACAATTTTAGTTTATTGAATCTTCGCGTTAATAAAATTTAGGTCATTGAATGAAAAAAGAGAATTTGACCCAATTTTTTTGCCATGCACTAAGGAGTCATGTCAGTATTGAGCCAGTGTGTGCTAGAGCTGACAAGAAACTTGTTGGAAGACCTGGCCAATGTTTACAACAAGCACAGTATAAATTCTTTGTTAGAACCACTTTCTATGATGCCCTAGAACATGCAGATTTTATGGTTTTTTTTTTGTAAATCTGTTTATTGAGATGATATAATCAACATAAGTGGCTCGCAGGCCAAGCAAAAACGTAATATTTTCAAAACAAGATAAGGCCAGCATAGAATATTCTAGTATCAGGACAGTCTGAGTAAAACAATCTTAGTACAGTTAAACTTCACAAAATCAGGTAAACAGAGTATTGACCTAGGTTGACAAATTCCGTGGTTACTTCCCTTTATCTGTGGGAGCAGAGAGCAGGAATCAGTTTTGAGCGCCTTCATGTAGTATTTGTGTGTATATGAGTATTTATTCACGGCGTGATGTAATTCTGGTTAGACATGGATTACAGTTGGCGCTTGCCTATGGTGAACAGGGGGTAAATATGTCACATAAGTAGTTACTACCTTAGATAGTTGAGGCTGGTTCGGGGTGTAATATAGTTTCAGGGGAGGGAGACCAGTGAGTCTCGAGTTTAGAGCTATGTGGGGTCGGGTCAGCAAAGGTCGGAAGATAGAGTATGGGCAATGACACCAGCAAGTCTTCCACATATGTGGGATTGTTGGTGGTAGGGTCCCAGGTGTAATCCGGGGTACATCCGGGGAGAGATATAATCTGTTCAGTGATGTTGAAGTACCCCCCGTTAGGTAAGGTATGTGAAAGACCTATCCTACAACACCTCCATGTCCCGACGCCCCCACCCTAAGTGGCCAAATGCTCAGACTGAAGGTAGAAAACTAAGTCCCAATGCAAGTGCTGACCCCTCCCATGCGATACCCATCCAAGGCGGAGCCCAAAACATGTTCACCGGTCACCCCTACCTCAACATCGCTGAGTCACCTATTGGTTCTAAGAGCCTCTGATCACTCCTGTCATGGGCGGTGTTTTCTGTTGCGTGTGCATGTGTAGGGTTTCTGTCAGTCCATGTGTCAAGATGCCAGTGAATTGGATCAGAGCGTATTCAGATTGTGGAATGTCCAGTACAGTAAGTGTCCCTGAAGGCGTCCAATGTCAGGTCCTAACTCGTAGGTTTCTAGTCAGTGATTCCTATTCTGTCAGTTGTCACGGAGCTCCACCTATCTGCTTAAGTCCAGTCTGTCCAGTTTCGATCTCAGACCCCTCGAGACCCTGCGATCAGAGGGAGGAAAAGAAAGGAAAGGAGATTAGGAGGAGGGGAGCATTGGTGCATGCGCCGTGTGTCTCTGATTGTCTCCATCTTGCCGATACTGAGCAATATAGTAAAACCAGGGCATCCACATGTCGGTGTGCCTGGTTCTTCGACCTGTGATGGTGGCGTGTGCCTCCTCCGCCCCCTGAATATCTTCGACCCGGTGAATCCATTCTTGTTTAGTTGGCACCGTATCCGTTTTCCAATGTGCTGGAATGTTGGCCTTAGCGGCGTTAAGCAAGTGCCGCAGTATCGACTTTTTATACACTGGTATGGGCTGTGTAGAGGCGTGTAGCAGGGCCAGTTCCGCATTCCAATTGGGTATGTCTCTCAGGATGAGCGTCACCTCGTCCCTGATCATGATCCAATATGGGGTGATGAGTTTGCACTCCCACCAGATATGTAGTACCGTGCCGCGTTCTTCCTGGCATCTCCAGCACACTGGTGGGATTGATGGGAAAATTCGGTGAAGTAGTGCCGGCGTCCGGTACCACAGGGATATCAGCTTGTAATTCATTTCCTGGTAATAAGAGCTCATTGAGCTCTTATGTTGCCAGAGCAACGCGGATTCCCATTGTTGGGTGGTAAGTTCCTTCCCCAGCTGTCCCTCCCATTGCCGCTTAAACGCCATCGGTGCGGGAGTGCCCCCCACCAATAGGTTTTGATAGAGCATCGAAATTGCGTGGGCCAGATCTAGTCCTTGGTCACAGAGTCTTTCGAACCATGTGAGGTCCCTGCGCAACCGTGCATTGTGTGGGATGGAGGCAAGGAAGTGTTTCAGCTGCATGTAACGGAATTGGGAGAGAAGGGTCCAGGGCCTGTCTCCAAGCAGCGATGGGAGATCCCGTAGTTTCCCATCAGCGAGGACTGTATGTATGGGTATATATGCACGTTCACTCTCGACGGGCCATGCTCCCGCTGGGAGCCCACCTCCTACCCCTTCATTGTGTGTGATCGGTAGCATTGGGCTAGGCGTTGGAGAGATGTGTTCCTGCTTCCTCAGTGTTCGCCAACCAATCAGGGTCTGAGAGACCAGTCCCTCAATGCGAGTCGGAGTGATGCGTCTTCCGGCACTCCCCCATACCTGGGCCTCCAGCGTTGAACCTATGAGTCCCCTATCCAGGGTCACCCATTGTTTGGGCGCCGATGTTACATGCCAGTCTAAAACACGTTGCATTACCGCGGCCTGATAATATTTTTTAAAATCAGGGAGCGCTAGACCGCCTTGTGTCCTAGGTCGGCACAGGATGTCATGCCGAAGTCGAGGGCGACTGCCTCGCCAGACATATTTAAGCACTCCCGATTTTAGGGCCGAGAAGAAAGACTCTGGGATGGCAACGGGCGTTGTTTGCATGAGATAGAGGATCCTTGGTAGGACGTTCATTTTAAGTACGGCAACTCTGCCGTGCCATGTAACATGTGGATAGGACCAGTTGGAGAGGTCCATCAGGACGTTCTTGAGGAGGGGTGTAAAGTTGCAGTCGTATATGTCCTCCGGTTCTGTTGTCACCCAGACGCCTAGGTACTTCATTTTGTTGGAGCACCAGCGAAACGCGAATTAGGATTCCAGGGAGCGGACCTCCTCTGTGGGGAGTGTGACGTTTAGTGCCTCACATTTAGGGATGTTGAGTTTGAATCCAGATAGTTGTCCGAATCTGTCAAGTTCTGTGAGGAGGCAAGGTAGCGTTGTTCGGGGATTGCGGACAAAAAAGAGGAGGTCATCAGCGTAAGCCGCCACCTTATGGTGCACTCCTTCCCATTCATAGCCCTTGATGTCTGGGCTTCGTCTGATAGCTTGTAAGAGGGGATCCAAGTAGAGTGCGAACAACAGCGGTGAGAGCGGGCACCCCTGCCTGGTTCCATTACGGATCGCGAAGTCAGTCGTCGTGGCCCCATTGATTCTCACAGTTGCTCGGGGGTCCATATACAGTGCAGATATCCAAGAGAGGAGCCTTTCACCGCATCCCTGCCATCTCAGCATCTCCATAAGGTATGACCAGTTGACCCGATCAAACGCCTTCTCCGCGTCCGTGGAGAGAAGCATCAATCGGGTCCCATGTCTCCTAGCATGGTGTTGGATGGCGAATAATCTCATGGTGCTATCTCTGGCTTCCCTACCCGGTATGAACCCTGTCTGGTCCTCGTGAATCAGCTCGGGCAGAAGGCATTTGAGGCGGGTAGCCAGGACTTTTGTGAACAGTTTGGAATCCACATTGAGTAATGAGATCGGGCGGTAACTGCCGCAGTGTAATGGATCCTTCCCAGGTTTCAGGAGTACGGAGATGGTAGCAGCTACTGATTCCCTCCCCAGATGTCCCCCCTCTCCGACTGCGTTGAGGGCGTCAGTGAGTCGCGGTAAAAGTATGTCGGAGAAACTTTTATAGTACCCCACAGAGAAGCCGTCTGGTCCTGGTGCCTTACCGGTCTTAGAGGATTTCAGGGCTGCAGCTATTTCTTCAATACCAATTGGAGCTTCCAGGAGTGCCGCAGAATCTTGCTCCAGTCTGTGAATGCCCATTTCAGTCAGATATTCCTGAATCATCGAGCGGTGCCTCACAGTCTCAGCTTCCCCTTTAGGCGGATACAGATTGTACAGTTTTTCATAGAACTGCCTGAATTCCTCCGCAATCTTCTCCGGGAAGGGAGATATCTCCCCGGAGGTCAAGCGGACCTGTCGGATTTGCCTATGGGGCATGGGGCCTTTTAACAGTCGTGCAAGGTACTTGCCACCTTTGTTGGCGTGGGCATAGTAGAAGCCCTTAGAGCGTTGTACAGACCTGAGGTGTCTCTTCAAGAGGAGGGCTTTAAGTTGTCTTCTATGTTCCATCAGTTCTCCATAGACCGCATTTAGTTGGGATCTCTTATGACTGCGCTCCAGTGCCGAGATGGTGCGGTGTAGCTCAGTCAGCTCGGACATGAATGCCTTCCGTTTTTGCGAGGCGATGCGTATGAATGTCCCGCGGATCACGCTCTTGTGTGCTTCCCAGAGCGAGATCGGGGAGACATCCGTCGTGTCATTTTCCCTAAAGTACTGCTCTAGTGCCTGATGTAGTTGGTCCTTCGTGTCCATATCTAGTAACAGGGCCTCATTGAGTCTCCAGGTCCATCCTGTTGGTTTGTAGAGTGGGGAGGCCAATTCCATGACAACAGATCCATGATCCGACCATGTGGCAGGGGTGATGTCGGCTCCAAGTAGGCAAGATAATCCCTCTTGAGTGAGAAAAAGATAATCAATGCGTGAATATCGGTTATGAAGCGCCGAGAAGTAGGTGAAATCCTTCACCTAGGGGTGTAATGTCCTCCAGCAGTCCACCAGTCTGAGGGCCTCCAGTGAATGTCTAATGGACCTAATATGGCGCTGCGATATGCAGCTGTGACCCGTGGAAGAATCCAACGTCGGGTCCAGCGGGGCATTAAAATCGCCTCCTACTATTAGGATTCCATCGGAGAAGTCCTCTAATTGTTGGAGAGCGTTGCGGAGGAAAGGAGCTTGCCTCTTATTAGGTACATAAATGGAAGCTATGGTGTAGATCTTGTCCGCGATGACCCCTTTAAGGAAGAGGTACCTCCCCATTGGGTCCTGTACACGGTCCAGTTCTTCAAATCCCAGGTTGGTCGCCATTAGAATGGCTACACCGGTCTTGTGCGATGCGGGATGATTGCAAAAGTAGTTGGTAGCATAGTGTCGGTTGCGTAATCTGGGTTGTGACCCTTCCTTAAAGTGGGTTTCTTGTAACAGGGCGATTGATACCCGCTTTCGTTGTAGTTCCCTCAATAGGTGCGTCCTGCGTTCGGGGATGTTAAGTCCCCTACAGTTCTGCGTGACAACCTTCAGGGGCGCTGTGCGGTAGGCCATAGTGCTCAGTATCGTCGGGAATGCGGGTTAATGAAGAGCAACCAGTCTATACGCCCGGCAGTCCAATGCAGGAGGAGAGGGGGGAGGGGGAAGAGGAAAGAAAGAGGGAGAAAAAAGAGAGGGGGGGTGTGAGAGAACGGGTAGGGGGGAGAGAGGAGGTCAGAGATAGGTAAAGTGAGCGTAGGGGCAGGTTCGTCCAGGGGCCCGAGATAGTCGTCTGTAAGGGGATTAAAAGGAGGTAAGTATCCCTATTGTCGATACCCTCACAGAGTTTGGGTTCTATCCCAAATCTACACCCCCCACCAAGGTGGAGGAGGGTAGTCTCGTGCAGCAGCCGACGTCAATGGGCCTTCACTCCGGTACCAGCCCAGGAGATTAAAGTACCCGTTGCGCGGCCGCACCACTTTTAGCACGAGTGTATATGTGTGGAAGCACGGCTCGGGCTCCGCTCAAAGGATTTCCCACGAGAAGATAGTCAGCACCCGCCTCAACCCACCCCCCGTATTGAGAGCTAGTGGGCAATGTGAATTTCCGTTTGGGCATTAGCGATGAAGGAGCCCACGGACAGTAATGGTTAAGTAGGTTAGGCAATAAATATAAGTGTCCAGGCTATTCAGTGAATTCCAAGGCTATCCCGTTTTCCCAGGTACAGCCCCAGCATAGAGCACCTCCTTCTAGTCCTCCCACCTATCCCATTAGTCCGCCCCTAGTAGGTCGTCTAGTGATCATATTGTAGATTAATGAACATTTTGCATATGTCAGATCCCCGAGTTGTGAGAGGGAATGTGAGTCTATGGAAAGCAAAACCTAAAAATAACCACGTGCATATGTAGTGATCCATGTAAAACGTAACACGGCAAAACAGGTTTATCAAGCCTTAAAACAGTGTTAACACATTTAAGTACGCTCCCCCACCACGGTTCTCCCCCCCCAGCTTGCCCCGCACCAGAGGGGGGGGGGGGGGAATACACACGTGTTAAAGGGAACGCTCCCGGATGAGGGTCTAACAAACGAATATACCCCGAGATGAACAGATGGGTCTGATATCCCTGCAATCCCATGTGCGTTTCTGGGCGGGGGGCTTGGGAGTCTGCTGCACATACCTGGGGAAGGGGCTGGGGGGGCAGGGGGGGAGGGGGAAAGGGGGAGGAAGGGGGGGGAAGAGGGGTGGGAAGAGAGGGGGTGAGAAGAGGGGGGGGTGAGAAATTTTATGTTTTTTTATGACAGATTTTAAGATGAATAAGAATTTGAAGATCATAAATTTTTTTTTTTGGGGGGTGCAAATGTTTGTGTTTTTCTTTTGTTGTGTCATCCCAAATTCTCTGAGGTCAGATCCAGTCCTCTTAGTGATCAACTGGTAGTAAGCAGGAACATGATAGCACAATAAACAATCTTATGTCAATAAGCAAAGGGTAACCTCATAGGTCATTTACCAATTCTTCTTATTTACTTCAGAAATTATCTCAGTACAGTGAAACCTTTTTTTGTAGATGGGGCAATCAATGATATTTGCAAGACCACTATCCAGACTGCAAAGCCTCACGGTTCTGATAATTTATATCACTCTTAAATTGTATATATAAATATGGTTAAGTCAGTTCGAAAAATAAGTTCTATGAAATGTATGTGTGTGTTTGTGTATATGAGTCTGGGTGACTTTGTGTGTACATGAATGTGTGTTTGTGTATGAGCTTGTGTGTGTATATGGGTCTATTCTTGTGTGTGTGCATATGAATGTGTATATTTATACAATTGTGAGTATGTGCGTGTCATTTTCTAAATGAATAGGGGTTACATGGTGCATAGTGAGACACAAAAAAATGATGCAGTTTAGGGGAGTGCCAAAATATATCCACCCCAGATGCCATTTAATATTTGTACTTCTCTAATAAGAAGCATTCTTGTTCATTTTAGGTAATGGCTTAAAGCAAATATGGAAGAGCATCCTCCTTTCTGGTGCACATATATAAAAGGGGTGTTTTACCTTGAAATCTGCACATTTATAAAATAAAACAAGGGGGACTTCTATAACCTTGTGAAATATGGGACTGGAGTGGTTCCTCTGTACTCTATTTTCTGCACTCTATACATCCTCTCAAAGTGAAGTTGTCTTTTTCCCGCTTCCATTAAAGCAATCATTCCTCCTAGCATAACTTAACCTGCCTACAAAGTGTAATGACTAGATTAAAAATGTCCAGTTTATGTTTCTAACATTTTCTTGTATTTCACAGTAAAAACTACACTGTTGACCTAACCATTCCAGGCTTGCATTGAAGCAGTCAAAATAAACATTACCAAGAGAGTCCATCATCATGCACTTAAAAAACATCCACAAAATGATGACCCATATCTAGTATGTTAACTCTGACTAATGGATCACGATGCCAGGATTCAATCTAATCATCCACAATAAGGCCCACCCCCAGCAAGGCATATGTCATGTTTCTCTCTGCATGTTGAAATATGGGCTTTTATTATAAACTTAATATTTCTTTGCGACGTTGTGTCATAAACAGACTGAGAATAATCTGTTCACCTTGAGTTCACCCAGACTACAGTACTACCTGTACAAATAAAACTTGATGTGTTTATATTTCCTGAATCTTGACATTCTTAAAATCTTGGCAGCATTTAAATCAGACATTAGGTGCTCAAATTCCTTTGTATTAGGAAATATGCAGTAACACAGTATTGGGAGATCCTTATCAGTTACATACTTTGTCGTGGATAAGATCCTTCAACAGATAATTTTGAAATTAGATATATTTCTCATGACATACATTTATAATGTATATCATTCATAAATTATAGTGATAAATAACAATAAAGGAATAATTGAGTAGCATAATAAAACAAGTCCTCTCGCCCCACCACTTGCCTGCTCAATCCTGTCCCATCTCACCTCATCAGATCTCTCTCCCCTTGTCTTGTGCCTACCCTAACACACATCTTTAACTGCTCTCTCTCTTCTGGCACTGTTCCTGCTGACCTTAAACATGCCACTGTATTACCTATCCTGAAAAAAACATCTCTTGACCCATCCTCCCCCTCTAACTATCGTCCCATATCCCTGCTCATCAAAACTTTAGGAAAGACTTGTCTTTACCCGTGTGTCTCACTTCCTTAATTCCAACTCTCTCCTTGACCCTCTTCAGTCTGGCTTCCGCCCTCTCCACTCTACTGAGACCGCTCTTATCAAAGTGACGAATGACCTAATCTCCGCTAAATCCAAAGGTCACTACTCCATATTAATTCTCCTTGACCTCTCTGCTGCCTTTGACACCGCTGATCATGCTCTCCTCCTTCAAACTCTTCAATCGCTACGTCTCTGTGACTCTCTCCTCTCTTGGTTTTCCTCCTATCTCTCCCAACGCTCATTCAGTGTCTCCTTTTCCAAGGATACCTCCTCCCCTCGTCCTGTCTCGGTTGGAGTTCCCCAAGGCTTTGTCCTTGGTCCCCTTCTATTTTCTCTTTATACTGCCTCTCTTGGAAAACGTATTGTCTCTTTTGGATTCCACTAACACCTGTACGCTGATGACACTCAGATATACCTCTCCTCCCCAGACCTCTCCCCTGCCGTCCTGCAACGTGTCACTGCTTGCCTTTCTTCCATCTCTGACTGGATGTCGTCACGCTTTCTCAAACTTAACCTCTCTAAAACTGATCTGGTCTCACCCGTGAGTCTCACATCCAGTTTGTTGCCAAGTCCTGTAGGTTCCAACTCAAAAACATAGCCCGCATCCGCCCCTTTCTTACGCAAGATGCTACCAAGGAGCTTGTCCATGCTCTAGTAATTTCCCGCATGGATTACTGTAACCCTCTCCTGATTGGTCTCCCCAAAAACCGCATTGCCCCGCTACAGTCTGTAATGAATGCTGCAGCTAGACTGATTTTCCTCTCTAGTCGGTCCTCTCACACCTCGCCCCTCTGCCAGTCCTTACATTGGCTCCCTGTATCCTATAGGAGTCAATTCAAAGTGCTAACCCACACATTTAAAGCACTGAACAATTCCAGCCCCTCTTATATCTCTTCACTGATCCATAGGTATGTCCCTCCTCGTACCCTCCGGTCTGCTCATGACCACCTCCTGACCGCTGCTCGCACCCGTACGGCCAACTCGCGCTTGCAGGACCTCTCGCGGGCGGCTCCTCTCCTATGGAATAGCTTGCCTACTGCCATCAGACTCTCCCCTAGCCTTAAAACCCATCTCTTCAGGAAAGCTTATGGCCTCCCAGAGTAATCTCTACCTTACATACCTGTCTCTTGCTCTCTCCTACGGGACAGTGCTTTGCTCTCTCCTCCTGCTCTGCTTCACTCCTACCTGATATTTCCTGTCCTAATGTTTCTAATACCCCACCTCCTATAGTCTGTAAGCTCATTTGAGCAGGGTCTTCTTCAACCTATTGTTCCTGTAAGTTTTCTTGTAATTGTCCTATTTATTGTTACATCCCTCCTCTCAAAATATTGTAAAGCGCTACGGAATCTGTTGGCGCTATATAAATGTCAATAATAATAATAATAATAATAATAACTAATTACTTATGGAAATGAGGATGAATTCTCGGCTCTGCGGCCAACACATACCCTACAACAGGGGTAGCCACTCCAGATGTTGTGAACTTCATCATCCTTGGTGCCTTGCATGTATTATGCCTACAAGAGCATTATGGGAGATACAGTCCACAACATCTAGAGTGCAGAAGGTTGCCTACCCTAGACCTTCTCTCATTTTGAGCGTTGTGGTAGGTAGAGTGGTGTATTTACCGCGAGGCTGACGAGGCATTTGCCTTGGGCAGCACTTTCAGGGGGGCGGCAAAAAAAGCTGCCACGCCAAAGGTCCCGGCAGATGCCATGTAAGCCTCTTGTACTGGGGGGCCCAGGAGCTGGCCGGCTGGCCACCTCAGGGCCCCCCCAGAGGGTGGCATGCGCTGATGTTGCGGACGGCAAGGGAGAAATCTCCCCTGAGCTCTTCCTCCTCAGCTTCTTCGCGCGCACCGCAGTGATGCCAGAGCTGGAATATGACATCACTCCGGCATCACTAAGAGGCGTGCGAGGGAGCTGAACAGGAGGATCAGAGCTCCCTCGTCGCCCGCCTGAACCGTGCACCTGCATTTCCGCCTGGCAGCCCCAATGGACCTCAGGGAAGAATCCACCAAAATACCACAAAAACTTGTGGGATTGTGTAATTTCACTGCTGTTTCCAGGTTAGCTGCCTTGTAATAGGTATAAAGGTCTGGTAGGCCTACCCCACCTCCATCTGCCAGTCTCTGCAAAAAGTGTTGGGAGAGTCTCGGTTTGTGGGATTCCCAGATGAAGGAGGACAGAACCTGTTGCAGTTTCTTAAAAAACATTGGTGGGACATGGATCTGTAGCAGCCGAAACATATACAGTAGTTTCGGAAAGATAATTATTTTAATGGTGTTGATTCTACCTAACCATGATGACTTAACTGATTTCCAATGGAGGTATTCTGTTTTGCAGAGGCTGAGTAGTGGTTTATCATCGCAAATTCTGTCTACTGTGGGTGAGATTTTTACCCCTAAATAAGTAATATAGTCGCTTCTCCAATCAAAGTTATATGTGTGTTTGAGTTTTGGGATGTGGACTTGTGAGAAGCCTATGGGCAGTGCTTGTCTTTTGTTTTGGTTTAATTTATAGTATGATAGTTTACCATACGTTTCCAGGAGCTGTAATAACGAGGGTAATGTGGGCACATCACTCAATGTTAGCAGAATATCATCCGCGAACATGGAGAGTTTGTATTCTGTCGAGCCTAGTTTAATGCCTTTGATGGTGGGGTGGTCTGATTATGTACGCCAGTGGTTCCAGTGAGAGGACAAACAATAGTGGAGATAGGGGGAACCCTTGTCTGGTACCATTGGGGATATTGAATTGGGTGGGCAGGAAGCCCACATTGGATACCTGTGCTGTCGGGTTGTTGTAGAGGGCCATAATGCCTGAGATTATTGATGGAGTGAAGCCAAAAGTGCTCAGGATGTGTTTCATATAGTCCCAGTTTAGTCTGTTAAAGGCCTTCTCTGTGTCAAGCGCTAGGAGAAGACCCTTGCCTCATGTGGTATGTATGTGTGTTAGGATATTTAGAATTATTGTGGTGTTATCCGAGCCTTGGCTTGATTGGTCATTGTGTGTTAATTTTGTGAGGATTTTGGACAGTTGGTTTGCAAAAAGTTTGGCGTAAAGTTTAACATCCCCATTTAGAAGGGAAATTTCTTCATTTTTGTTTTTGTAATTCTTTTTTTTTATTGTGCATGAAATCACATAAAAGCTGACGATGCCACAACAGCATAGTATAAGCTCAATTACGCAGGATTTTGACATAGGTGGCATTGAGTTATAGGCACATTTTTGCTATTGGTATGAGGAGAAACAAGCGAGGTTCATACATCTGATTATACGCCCCCAGAGTGACATTAACTTCAGTGTGCTTGGCGTGGTGGGCATTGTGAGAGTGGCTGTGTTGTATTATAATAAGGCGTATGTGTTGATGGCATGTCTAGTCTGGGTAATGCTATACCATTCGCTGGTCTAAAGTAGGCTCGAGGGTGGCATGTTATGTGTCCTGAAGGTTATACTGAGCCTGTTATAAGTGAGGTATGACAGACATGGGAATTATTAGTTAAAACGTTAACTTGCTTGCATATGTGTCTGAGTCTAGTTACTGTTAATTTCTTCATTTTTGAGTGCAAATGATTTCAAGTGTGCATGTAGTGCCACTACAGCATTGACAAGCTTCATCTTGTTACACGTTTTGAAACAGTAATATGGCATGAGAAAAAAAACTGCACAATTTTTTATATTATAACATGAGAGAGCTATGGAGTACAAACATGGTGGGTGGGTATGAGTAGTAGTAATATCAATAAAGTGTAGCTGACTAATTTGTTGCTTTGACTTTAGTGTTAGCATGCTGAGTCCTAATATCAGGCTTATCTCAGCAGGAAAAATTGATAGCCCGCGTCCCCTAGTAAGCTTCAAGCAGGTACTTAGGGAAAGATCATAGGGTGAGTGGGTGAGTGAGTTTTGACCAGAGAGCAGGTATTAGGCCCTGTGCTATGCATGTGAGCAGCAGACTCATCTGTAAGGCCACTGATACCTCATGCCAGCAGTCGGTAGAGCCAGGGGGCACCCAGAGGGGTGTTTCAGGCTTCAGGGCCCAGGTGAGAGTCAGCAGGTCAGCTTAGGGATCGGGAACAGGGCTCCCCGCCGGCAAGTAGCGGTGATGTCTATGGTTCTAGGGGCTACCGCATGGGATGCGGGTGTCGCGAGAGCATAGGGCATTGGGTGCATAAGGCGCATCCCTGGTGTGGGGAGGGCATTGTCGGAATTAGCGGTACTCTGTGTGTGTTTTTATTTCTCCTGTGGGGAATATACTCAGGGACAGAGTGATGGGAGCGGATGTCGTTAGAGTGAGGAGGTCTCCACCACCCTGGCAAGAGGGGGACCTGTTGGTGCGGAAGAGACCGTGTGTAGCGGATTTGTGAGTAACAGCAGGTGGACATGGCATTGTATGTGGGTACCTCAAAACAGAAGTGCAAACATAAAACTTGATTAACGAACAAAAAAATAACTGTAAACATGTGGTAGTATTAGGTGTAGGTGGCCTGGCCATGCAGACCCGTAGTGAGAGCTCAGGTAGTGGCCATCACATATGTTTCAGGGGTGATCCCTCAGGGGTCAAATGTCTCGGACGTTGCTGGGTTTCACTTATGGGGTTTGGAAGCTGAGCGGGGCTGTTTTAAAGAGTCTTGTGGGACTCTTGTCAGATGTGACTTCGCCTCCTGCAGATCTGTGATGGAGTACGTAGCCTCTCCATGGAGTACCAGGAGCTTGTGGGATGAGCGCCATTGATACTTGACGTTGTGTGCACGGAGCAGGGATATAAAGGGCTTGAAGGATCTCCACCAAGCCATGGTTCCCCTGGATAGGTCCGCATAGAATGTAAGGGCTATACCCTCAAAAGCGTGAATTTCCCCTGATCGCGGTCATAACTGCATCCTTGTCCTATCGCCTCTGGAATCTAACGATTGAGTCCCTTGTTGCTGTTCCCGGGGCTGTAGCCGGCTTGAGGATTCTGAACATGCCATAGAAGCTTATCCCTTTAGCCTTCTTAGGTGGGAGTATTGCACTCACCAGGTGCCTCAGGAGGTAGGGCAGCTCCGTATCTGGAACTGAGTCTGCTATGCCTCGTATCTTGAGGTTTTGAGCATAGTGCAAGTACTCCAATTCGGTAAACCTCTGTTCAATTATCAGGTGCTCT
The DNA here is from genome assembly GCF_036172605.1 of Pelobates fuscus. Classification (NCBI taxonomy): domain Eukaryota; kingdom Metazoa; phylum Chordata; class Amphibia; order Anura; family Pelobatidae; genus Pelobates; species Pelobates fuscus. The sequence goes on along the minus strand of NC_086325.1, from coordinate 85,401,420 downwards.
TGTTGCATCGACTTCAATTCCTGTTGTAGCAGAGTGGCTTGTCGTGTGTGGTTGCGGGAGTCCTGCTCCAGGATCCCCATGCGGCCTGTCAGGCATTGGATGTCTTTCCTGATATCATCCACATCAGCCTGGATGTTCCGTCCGAGGTCCGCCAGCAGTTCCTGCATGACCGACTTTGTGACCGGCAGGGCCGGCCTTAGGGGTGTGCGAGCTGTGCGGCCGCACAGGGCGCCATGGCAACAGGGGCGCCGGGCAGCCAACACAGCTCGCACTCAGTCACTCACAGGCCGAGTCATGTGCAGAGCAAGTCAAGTGCATTGTGCTGTGCACTTGACTTGCAAATTATGAAGACAGCAGCGGCCGAGAGAGAGAGGAGGTCAGGAGCACGGAGGAAGAGCATGCTCCGCATTCACAGTCATTCGCGGAAGGATCTGCACAGTGAGTGTGAGGGAGGTGGTCAGTGCTGGTATCAAGGTCGGCAGACTGGGACACTGTCAGGAGGGTCCAGGGAGCAGCAAGATTTAATGTGAGTCTGCTTATTCTTGTTGTAACTATTGTTTTTCTTTTATTAAATAGATTGTTGTTTTTGTGTGTGGGGGGTTTGCAGAACGAGAGCAGAGGTTTTCTGGCTGGGATTTTGGGGAAGGGGTTTTGTAGAAGGGGAGGGGTTTTGGTTTAGGGAGGAGCAGAGGTTTTATATAAGGGGTTAGGGGTTTTGGTGTAGGGAAGGGGTTTTGTAGAAGAGGGGGCAGGCATTTTTGGTGAAGTGGCAGGGGAAAGGATTTTGTGGAGGGGGCATGGGTTTTGTTGAAGGGGGAGCAGGGGGTTTGTAGAGGGAACAGGGGCTTAGTATAAGGGGGGCAGGAGTTTAGTATAAGGGGCAGGGGTTTAGTATAAGGGGGCAGGGGCTTAGTATAAGGGGGCAGGGGTTTAGTATAAGGGGGCAGGAGTTTAGTATAAGGGGGCAGGAGTTTAGTATAAGGGGGACAGGGGTTTAGTATAAGGGGGCAGGGGTTTAGTATAAGGGGGCAGGAGTTTAGTATAAGGGGGCAGGAGTTTAGTAGAAGGGGGGCAGGGGTTTAGTATAAGGGGGACAGGGGTTTAGTATAAGGGGGCAGGGGCTTAGTATAAGGGGGCAGGGGTTTAGTATAAGGGGGCAGGAGTTTAGTATAAGGGGGCAGGAGTTTAGTATAAGGGGGACAGGGGTTTAGTATAAGGGGGCAGGGGTTTAGTATAAGGGGGCAGGAGTTTAGTATAAGGGGGCAGGAGTTTAGTAGAAGGGGGCAGGGGTTTAGTATAAGGGGGCAGGGGTTTAGTATAAGGGGGACAGGGGTTTAGTATAAGGGGGACAGGGGTTTAGTATAAGGGGGCAGGGGTTTATGTAGAATGAGTACAGGGCTTTTGTAGAGGGTGGCAGTGGTTTTGGTGGAGGGGGAAGGTTTTAGTGATATTATGTGTACATTGCTGTATAGTTGATATATATATAATGATAGCATGTGTTTTGTTAAAGGGGGAGAAAAACTTTGTAGAAGGGTGGGCAGGGGTTGTATTATAGGGAGAGCAGGGGTTTTGTAGACGGGGTAGGTGTTTTGTAAAAAGGAGGGCAGGGTTTTTGTAGAAAGGGAGGCGGGGGTTTTGTGGAAGGGTTTTGTAGTAGGCGGAACAGGGCTATTGTAGAAGGGGCAGGGGTTTTGCTGAAGGGGGGGGGCGCCATATGTTGGGCTCGCACAGGGTGTCTGATCACCTATGGCCGGCCCTGGTGACCGGGGTTGAGTCTGGTTGTGGCTTGGGCTGTGTTGGTACCAGCAAGGTAGGTAAGCGGGTTTCCTCCGCATCTGAGATCTGATCGTCGGATTCATCAAAGTCGTAGTTGTCGACGTAGGCAGCCATATTGGGCTCCAGAGCACCATGTGCCTGTCCCCAGAGATCCCCTATGCTCACGCCTGGCCGGGGCTGTTCTGGCTTTTGATTTTTGTTTTTCCTACCCATCTCATTTGTGCTTATTAAGGGGGCCCTGCTTGTCTCGCGATTTGGGGGTAAAAGTGGTTATTTTAGCGGTTTCTTTGCTTGATGCTACGGAGTGCACAGAAAGTGCTACCAGTCAGGTTGGCTGCTAGGCTCCGCCCCCATGGACAATATTTTTTAAAATAAAAATATACATTTATTAGAGATATTTTCAACTCATAACTGACAGCTGTAGCAAGAGTTATTGGTCATGTCTGTTTTTACATAAATACATCGTCTGTCTCTTTGTTGGAGTGATTCTTGGCAGTTCTTCTATTTGTTTAACACAATTTTTTAGGCATTTATTATTTCAGCAGATAACAATCCCTGCTCTAACAAAAAGTCTGCAGCTTTTCCTAAAACACACAGTATAGTTTTGACAAGATGAGGAAAAGCATGTTGTGATTACCCTTCTAGAATTATCTGTTAGCAGATTGTTTTTACCCAAGACAAATCTGTTTTATATAGCATGCATCTGGGGGAAGATCGAAGACGTAAAGATTTTTATCAAGTTCATAGCCTACACAGGATCACCATGTTAAATAAAACAAATAGTGAGAGTTACTTTTTTTTTTTTTTTTAAAGATATATAATTTTTAATGTGTGTGGTATACTGCAGCTTTGTGTTTTAGAAAATATTAGTTCTCAGTAGTGTCAGTGACTGTCATGGCCGCCCACTAGGGAGAAGGAGGAGTTGAAGCTTTAAAGACTCGCTGGTATCGCTTAGGAGTCTGGGTTCAGTCACAGCTGATCCCTCTGTTGAAACATCAGGGATGATTAGGTACTTTTCAGGTTTTCAATTGGTTTCATGGCTTATTTCTAAATTTCTGAGGCAATGCCTTTTTTCTTTAAGCAAATGAAGTAGGGATCAAATTATTTACTAAAGTAAGTGAATTTCCTATTTTAGGACAAGAAAAGCTGAACTGAAAACATATCTGGCTTAGAGACTTTTTTTTTTAAATTAATGTTGCTTAAAATTAAGTCTATTTGTTTATAGTGCACTTACATCTATTTCTCAGAAAAAGTAAAATATTGAGAAAAGTGTTCAGTGTATACAGTATTATTTGTAATCACATTATCCAGACGTTCAGTGCAAAGCTTTATAGTCTAATTTAACTTTATTGTGAGTAGGACTCCAGGCACACCACCATTTGTTCAATCATCATTCATTCCTTGGGACGCCGCAGCAGGAAGGATAAACTTAGGGGGGAGCTAACTAGACCGCTGATTTACTAGTTTTTTTCATTTTTATCACCCAGTGGTTCAATATCTTATAATACAACTCAAGGTTAAAATTTATATATAACAGCTTTATCCATTAATCTTTGGAAGTCAACCTGAACTTGAATCTCAGTCCAGCAAGGAATTTTCGTTGTCTTCCAAAATCTGGCCAAGCAAATCTTCATAGCCATCAGAATATGTATTATTAACGTGAAAAGGTTTATCCAATCTAGGTAGGTCCAAGTAAAAGAGAAAGCTCGGTAGAGTTAGATGTATGGGTGATCCCATCCTTTTACCAATTTCGGTTACCAGTTTGTTTTTCATAAAATTTTTCTTATGAAACTAGTTTGGCCTAAAACCTGAAATACATTTTGAATTTACTTTTAACAAAAAATTACACTTCCTCGACAAATCCTTTCTCCTGCTCCCATCCATGAGCCAATCTCACCTCATTCAACTGGCATTCCACTTTATTGGTCCCACTTTTGCATGGGATTAATGATTCACTAATGTCTACAGTTCTGTGTAATTCATCCCCAATCAAGCATCTCTGGTAAAACAGAAAAGAAAAGTCGTAGTTTGAGTGTTTTTGAAAAGCAAAAACATTGAAGGTTGTAATACACACCCTCCATGCTGTAAAATAAGGGTCACGACAACTTTGCTGGCCTGCAGAGAAACAATCTATGTTTTAGAGTTGCAGGGTGAATAGTTCTTTAAATTGTGTTCATACTTTAATACTAGTTTGCAGTTTGATTTGAAATAAAAAGTATCATAACGGATTGCCATGGTTTCATGTGGGGACACTGGGTATGTAACATCTACATGGATTCAATCAACCTTTTCCTCTTCATATTACAGTACACTGTTGGGAGTTAGATTCTGATTGGCTGCTGATTCCTAATGTTTTCTGCAACTTTTTTTTTTTTTTTAAATCAGAACCTGCCACCGTATGCTATAAAACAGTAATTAAATTCCAAAATGGCCGTCAGCACTCTAAAACCTATCTTGAAATGGAAGCTACAGTTAAATCTTGATAAGATGAAAATAATCTGTTTTCAAATGTTGTTTCAAATTGTTTTATGTAAGAACATTTGAGATGGAAGAGTCTCTTTAACTACAGTTTTAGCAATTCAACATCGTAGCTCTCTGTTGGATTAATTGTGAATATCTGAGAGAGATGGCAGTTATAGCTTACTTATGAATGAATCAGTAGTGGTCAGATACTAAATTATACTACGGTGTGACGTGATATTTCACTATAGAATGCCGCCTGTGGCTGTCTTAACTTCTACTGTAATGTTACTACTCCAAAAGATTGGATGTGACAGAGCAGCACCATTCTAGGAATAGAAGCAGAGCAAATTGTAAGTATGAGATGGAATTTGGCAACTAAGTGAGAGGAATCTATCTTTTTTTTTTTCTTTCTTAAAGATGAGAACATGGACGTTTTCTTACAATTCACTGGCCCTTGAGAAGTCTTATTTATTTTAATATGAGTCATTTTCCTTCCTATAAAAACATTTGTATAATGTCACAGTATTGTTTGGGTTGACAAACTTCGACACCCAAACATTGCAGTAAACAATGACTTTTCTCAAACGATCTAAAAAAATTATTTAGATGTCAAGTCATACAAGTAACAGAAACCCATTTATACGAAGAATGAATCACTGCAGGTTTGTAAAGTGGTAGAAGCTGTATCAGCATATGGCCACTTTACAAAATGATATTAAAGGCTGGCTGTTCACTGTAATACATTTAAAAAAAAACATCATTTTATTCAGCTTGCCAATTAGCATATTTTATTTTTTGTAAAATACTTTAAAGTTGGATGAATTTTTTTTATATAGGTAGATAGATAGATAGATAGATAGATAGATGGAACAAAATACTGCTCACAGCTATCTCAAGCTACCATCTCCTTCATTTTACCCAGAAGTTGATTGTTTCATGGAGGAGGTCCTTGGATTTTATCTGTAGTTCACCTTTAAGTGTTCAATCTCCCCGAGGCAGTGTAGTTTGTGATATTTTACATTAAATCAACATATCAGTCTTGTAAATAGTGTCACAACATAAAAGAAAACATAGTTGTCTCATGGAGAAACACTGATAAAAACCACTCATTTGCCCCAGGCATTACAATGTGATTGTAAACGTTACAGAGTGGAGATGACTCCCTACGGAACTGACTGTGTGATTCTACAATTTTAGAAGAATTTTTTTCTTTGAAAATAAGATTTAATATCACTGAATCCTTTTGTTCCATTTTCAACTAAGTTTATATATTAAAAAAAAACAAATATCATTCTCTTTATTAATTTGCCAAAATGCTCCACATACTTGCGATGGGTAAAGATTCTGGAGCTTCATACAGATTCCATCTAATCTGTGTTCAACAAAAGATTGGATTTTAACTTTACCAGCTGTCAAAACAGAGATTACTATTTTTAATGAATGCCTTTCAACCAAATTGTCGGTGCCTGTACGAAACAGGTCCCATGTGGATTTTGTTTGTCAGATATCTTAAAATCATCAGATATCCCCTACGGTTAAAGTTTTGCATCCATGCCTGGGACAATCAAATGGATATGATGACTAATTTCTTTGCATGTGTGGATTCAACACCAACTATTTAATTACATTAGGTTTTTTAAACTAATGCTCAGTCAATTCCATTTAGTTCTTTCTTATCGTAGGCTCTGCTAAGTGGAAAGTTAAAATGAAAATGCCTTCCATATTATTGTTGATGCTCTGTTATTCATTTTACAGGTAACATACAGTCATGGGAAGAAGAAAGTACACTCTTAGGAATTAAGTGGCTAAGCAGCAGTCGGACTTTGCTAATCAAATGCCCTTGTTGAATTGATCATCAACAAGTGACCACCTCTTTAAAAGCAAAATGTTATCCTTTACATAACTCTAAAAAAAAAAAAAACATAAAACAGTATCCACACTAGGGAATTCAGGGAAAGTTGTGAATATTACATAATAGTAGGATATTATGTTCCTAAGGCAATGTTTAGCTTTGGAATGCTACTTCTAACAGAGTAAGTGAAGTAGGACCTTAAAAAAAACTTAAATCGCTAATATTCTTCAAATGTATTATCAGTAGTTACATTACTGTCTAGTCTGTCATTTGGCAGTGACAGGACATAAATAACATTGCTTTTTGCAAATACTGTGCACAATGTATTTCACATATATAAATCACATTATTTAACCGTCTTAACTTTCCTTCATTTTAGTGTGGAATGTTGCAAAGTAGTACTCTGTTTTCATGTATGGGGTGAGAGGACTTAATACTGTAACTGTGCATAATTTCTGTAATTGTCCCAATTTCAAAGAATGTTCAGTGGAAATTCAGGTGTTTTGCTTAATTAAAATTAGAGACATGGCCCTAAGGGATATGTTTTGGTATACAGAAGGCACTGGCCCAGACGAGAATTATTAGGAGACAACACCTGGTAAATGAAAACCATCTTGTAAGACATCTGTTTTAATTATTCCACCTGAAATTCCACCTCTATGGCAAATGCCCCGTTCCCCAGAGATGCAGTCACCTTGTGAATAAGAAATTGACAAGAGAGTTTGCTGCTATAGTTAAAGGCAAACTATAGTGCCAGGAAAACTAAGTTGTTTACCTGGGACTATAGCTCCCTATAGTCAGGGCCGTCTTTAACATTGACTGGACCCTGGGCAAGCATTTGCTTGGGCCCCCTGGATCCTGCCCTCCCCCCACACTTTCACTCTCTGGCATGCAATCACGCCCTCCACCCCAACACAGTGGCAGAACTAATGTAGACAGGGCCCTGGCGCAAGACATTGTTTTGAGCCTCCCCTCTAGCGCAAGAGCAGAGAAAAGATAAATCCTCATCTGTTGTACAATTCCCACGATGCTATGCCAGCTGGGGATCTACCATTTGGCCATTCTTGCAGGGCTGTATTTGTGAGCAGTGTTTGTGCATTTGAATGTGAGCATGTTGTTGTATACAGTATGTGTGTGCATGTAGGGTGTAGTATTGGTGTTTAAGTGTAGGGATGTGTTTCTATATACTTTTTGAGTTTGAATTCAGGGGTGTGTTTGTATGTAATGTTTGCAGGGGTGTGTTTGTATGTAATGTTTGCAGGGGTGTGTTTGCATGTTGTGTTTGATTGCCGTGATGTATGACATGCATTCACAGATATACATACACATTAGCACACTGATACATACACACATCTGGGCACATGCACACACTGACAAAGACTGGCGTATACACACACAGACACATACATAAATACACATCCACACACGGAGATACACACTTACACACACTGACACAGATATGTACACACACAAACACAGGTACACATGCAGGGGTGTATTTGTGTGCAGTGTTGGCATAGCAATGCTGGAATGTATGCATTGTCACACAGATGCACACTTACACAAACACTGAGATACACACAGGAACACAGTGTATTTGTGTGCATTGTTAATGTTGGAATGCAGGGGTTTATTTGTGTGCAATGTTAGATGGGATGTATGCATTGCCACATGCATAGATACACACATTGACACTCATATACACACACAGGTAAATATACACTGACACACAGGTACACATACAAACTGACACACAGGTACACATACACACAGATACACACACACACAGTGAGATACACACAGTGAGATACACACACAGTCAGATACACACCCACACAGTCAGATACACACACACACAGTCAGATACACACACACAGTCAGATATACACATACAGTCAGATACACATACACACACACACATACAGTCAGATACACACACAGTCAGATGCACACAAAGTCAGATACATATACACACACAGTGAGATACACAGTGAGATACACACACACATAGTCAGACACACACACAGTCAGATATACACACATACAGTCAGATACACATACACACATACAGTCAGGTACACATACACACATACAGTCAGGTACACACACACACACATACAGTCAGGTACACACACACACACATACAGTCAGCTACACACACAGTCACACACAGTCACACAAACAGTCAGATATACACATACAGTCAGATATACACATACAGTCAGATATACACACACAGTCAGATATACACACACACAGTCAGATATACACACACACAGTCAGATATACACACATACAGTCAAATACACATACACACATACAGTCAAATACACATACACACATACAGTCAAATACACATACACACATACAGTCAAATACACATACACACATACAGTCAAATACACACACACACACAGTCAGATACACACACACAGTCACACACACAGTCAGACACACACAGTCAGATATACACATACAGTCAGATACACATACACAGACACAGTCAGATACACACACACACATACACACACACAGTCAGGCACACAGTCAGATATACACATACAGTCAGATACACATACACACATGCAGTCAGACACACACACAGTCAGATACACACACACACACACACACAGTCAGGCACACAGTCAGATATACACATACAGTCAGATACACATACACACACGCAGTCAGATACACAGTCAGATATACACATACAGTCAGATACACATACACACACGCAGTCAGACACACACGCAGTCAGATACACACACAGTCAGATACTCACACTGTCAGATACACACACACACAGTGAGATACACACACACACACACAGTCACACACACACACACATAGTCAGACACACAGTCAGATACACATACACACATACAGTCAGATACACATACACACATACAGTCAGATATACATACACACATACAGTCAGATACACATACACACACAGTCAGATACACATACACACACAGTCAGATACACATACACACACAGTCAGATACACACACACACAGTCATATCAATTTACATAGTTTAGCCACCCTCCTTACCTTTACAGAAGTGTGGCTTCCCTGGAATCCAGTGGGAGCTGGATGGCTGAGATTGATGGGAGTCTTCTTCTTCTTGGCCTGTACCTCCTCCTTCTCTCCATGTATGCTGCCTCCTCCCCAGCGGCACTCTGTTAATTGGGAGGAAGTGACCTCACAACACTTCCTCCCAGCAGGCAGGAAGACAGAGGCCCGGTCTGGAGCTCTCTTAAAGGGCCGGGGGGGCCCTGATTACCTCACCTGCTGCAGCCCACCGGAATATTTCTTGGTATCCCAGTGGGCTGTTCAGACCTGGCTGCAGGCAGGGGGCCCACAGGGCAGCTGCTTTGGGCCCCCCAGGAGCAACAGGGCCCGGGGCAGCTGCCCCGTTTGCCCCTTGTTAAAGACGGCCCTGCCTATAGTGTCCCCTCCGTCACAGCCCCTTTCGATCAGGCTCTGCTCCTCCCCCACCCACATCAACCAGCAGGGGAGCCTAATGCCCATGTGCGGCAATTACATTAGGATTTCCCTCACAGGAAAGCATTATACAGTGCTTTCCTATGGGGTTTTGGGTGATGCTGGATGTCCTCATTCATAGCGCCTAACGACCTAGAAGTTCCTCAAGTGGCTGTCTGTTATGTTATATTTAAGAGTTCACCTATACTATTATATATTTAAACATACTATGTTATATTAAAGAGTTCACCTATACTCTTATTATTCAAGGATACAGTATTGAATAAATGGGGTACCAGCTTCTTAATTCAAGGAGAAATATCATGGCCATCATCAGTAAAGTAGGATTTCCCCCTTTTAATGAAAAAATGAAAAATGCTTCACTTTCTTTTGGATCAACAAAATAATAAGGATGTGTGAAAGGTTATCTTGATGGGGTCTTTTTTCAACATGAGTTACTATGTGACGATATATTTTTGTTTATAAGGAAATTGCTTATTTAACCAAATATACAAAAAGAGCAAAAAGTTCTCATCTTTTGCACATTCAGTAACACTACAATACTTTATTTCACATTTTTACTTAATATCACTAATAGTATTATAAGTATTACTAATATAATAGTCATCATATAATAATAAGTAATAAAATATGGAAATATGAAGAAGAAAAAAAAAAGAAAAATGAAAGTTGTTACACATGATCTGATTTTTACATTAGGATACATTTTGCAGGCAAAATACAAAAATTTGCAGTGGATTACATCTTAATTACACTGAACAAAATTATAAACGCAACACTTGTTTTTGTCCCCATTTAATCTGTGTTAGTGAGCACTTTGCCGAGATAATCCATCCACCTCACAGGTGTGGCATATCAAGATGCTGATTAGGCAGGATGATTATTGCACAGGTGTGCCTTAGGCTGGCCAAAATAAAATGCCACTCTAAAATGGGCAGTTTTATCACACAGCACAATGCCACAGATTTTGCATGTTTTGACGGAGCGTGCAATTGGCATGCTGACTGCAGGAATATCCACCAGAGCTGTTGCCCGTGAATTGAATGTTCATTTCTCTACCATAAGCCGTCTCCAAAGACGTTTCAGAGAATTTGGCAGTACATCCAACCGGCCTAACATCCACAGACCACGTGTAACCACACCAGCCCAGGACCTCCACATCCAGCATCTTCACCTCCAAGATCGTCTGAGACCAGCCACTTCCGTATGCGCAGAAGAGTATGCGATAGCCGCGGCCAAAATACCTCACGTCCAACTGTTAGAACGCAACTCTGCGTTCCACCAAACTTCGGGAAACAATCCGAAAAGAAGTTACTGGAACAAAAGCTAAAGGTAGCTACATAGAGTAAGATATTAATAGTCTAAAAATCCTAGGTGAGACCCCGCTTAATAATATATGGCTCTCCTAAATAACCTTGCCTTTTGTGGGGTAAAGTAACCCAATTCTTTCTTTAACCCAGCCACCTGGACAGCTGCTGCAACAATCGTTTTGCATAACCAAAGAATTTCTGCACAAAGTGTCAGCTACCATCTCAGGGAAGCACACCTGCATGCTCGTCATCCTCATCGGGGTCTCGACCTGACTGCAGTTCGTCATCGTAACCAACTTGAGTGGGAAAATGCTCACATTCAATGGCGTCTGGCACTTTAGAGAGGTGTTCTCTTCACGGATGAATCCCGGACATACTCCAGCCCATGGTGGCGGTGGCATTATTTTTATGGGCAGGAGTATGTTATGGACAACAAACACAGGTGCATTTTATTGATGGCATTTTGAATGCACAGAGATACCGTGAGGCCCATTGTTGTGCCATTCATCCACAACCATTACCTTATGTTGAAGCATGATAATGCACGGCCCCATATTGCAAGGATCTGTACACAATTCTTGGAAGCTGAAAACATCCTAGTTCTTGCATGGCCAGTATACTCACTGGACATGTCACCCATTGAGCATGTTTGGGATGCTCTGGATCGGTGTATACAACAGCGTGTTCCAGGTCCTGCCAATATCCAGCAACTTAGCACAGCCATTTAAGAGGAGTGGACCAACATTCCACAGGCCACAATCAACAACCTGATCAACTCTATGCGAAGGAAATGTGTTGCACCAAGTGAGGCAAATGGTGATCACACCAAATACTGACTGGTTTTCGGACCCCCCTGTATCCTCGCAATACAGGAAAAATTGAGTGGCCTTTTAATGTGACCAGCCTAAGGCACACCTGAGCAATAATCATGCTGCATAATCAGCATCTTGATATGCCACAACTGTGTGGTGGACCGATTATCTAGGCAAAGGAGAAGTACTCCCTAACACAGATTTAGACAGATTTGTGAACAATATTTGAGAGAAATAGGCCTTTTGTGTACATAGAAAAAGTCTTAGACCTTTGAGTTCAGCTCATGAAAAATAGGGGCAAAAACAAAAGTGTTACGTTTAATATTTTGTTCAGTGTATTGTAAACACATTACAATAGTAATGGTACAAATCTTTCCAATTTGTTAGCCAACTACACTTTCTGAAATAATCTGGAACAGCTGTACTAAAGAAAGTACCCAAATTCCAAACATTCACCCTTGGGCTTATTGAGCCTAAAATGTGAGTTTTCCCTTTCTTGAAGTTTGGCTAACATGCCATTCTCCAATTTCTGCTTTGAGGGTTGATTGACCCTACAGGGACAAATTAGAATATTTGACTCTAATGCATTTATTGTACTTTTTACACCCAACTCTGAAATAAAATAACACATTGGACAGAATATTGCACAATGTTGGCACTAAAGAGCAGATCTGAAAAAATGTGTTATATAATTTGGTATCCAACAAATAAACGAATCACTGTATTTCTTCCCTGCTCATTTGGCATTTGTAAAAATAAGCTTAGATTATATAATTTTACTCCTCTCAGAGAAGTTGCAGTTTGTGTCACGGCTTATTTATTAGGAATTTTCTTGCATTTAAATATAAATCCAAATAAAATATGTTTATCTGAATGCACAACTGAAAGATAACTTCTAGGTGATATTTAGAATACTTCCCCAGGTTTTCACTTCCCAATTTGTTATTATTGTTCATTTAATTATTGTCATTTTAATTTTATTATAATAGTAAATACCTAATAAAAACTATTTGAAAAGAATGTTCCATTACCTTCAAATAGACGTTTCCTCAACAGTAAATATTTAAAAAAATATAAAGTTGTAAATGTCAAAAATATATTTTATTCACGGGGGAACCTGGCATGCACTTTTTTAGATGCATATTTTGACATCACTTGTCATGGCGCCTTCCTTTTTAAAGGGTTACTACATGCACCAAAGCAAGTCATGTCTCTGCAGTTTCACTGCTCGATTCCCTGTCATAAAGTACCTGAACAATTTGTTTTGTTTGTGCTGCCCTCCCCCTACTGTGAATGATGCAGGCAGCATGAGAAAATGGTTCCAGGTCTTACTTACTCTAGGAGTTTTTATCTCCTGCTCTACAAATTGAGCTTTACTCACACACAGGAGACTCCTACAGGCTCTAGCAGTCTGTTAGCAGAGCAGGAGGCAATCATTTCTAAATTAAATAGTCAGAAACAGAGGAGGTGTGGCAGGGGCTGCACAAAACAAAGTGATTGAATTCCTAAATAGCAGAGAATTGAGCCATGAGACTGAAGGAACATGTTATATACACCAAAGCTGCTTTGTTAAGCTAAAGTTGTTTTGGTGCCTATAGTGTTCGTTTAGCAATCCTGCAAGCTGCTTCTTGCAGTGAATGTCTCCCATTATCCCATTTGGTCAATTAGTCAATTTCCAACAATATTTATCAAGCGAAAGGTGCTACATTAGGAGCAATCACCATGGAGCATTAACACTTTGCTCTAGTATATCACCTTTATTTGCCTTGATAAATATGGCTCTACATGCTGTCTGTCCATGTGAATACAAGGGTCATTTATTGTAATAGCAGTGAAAGTCTGGCTGCCAGCAGACTCACTGATGCCAACGTTGACTGTGGCACACATGTCATCTGTGAACATCTCCAGAACGGAATTATGTAAACAAGTTATACAATAAGTTGACCTTCATGCCAATAAAAAATAGAAAGCATGTTATTTTATTGGCTGAAAATGGTTTTCACTAAAAAAAGGAGCTGTCGGAGTTTGTACAGTCACTCACCCAATGCAGTCAATAGAATTATTCACGAATGCCAATATCATTTGCCAGACATGTCGATTACAGTACTGTTTTGAGATTTAATAGGGAAGTGAATCGTTTTTTTCTGATCAAATTGTGGTAAAACCACTGTATTCAGAATTGATTTGTAGCACTGTAAATTAATGTCAAACAAACCACAAGTGTGCCTCTTGTCAACATTAGTATCAAAAAATACACTGTAGTCTAGCCTTCACAAATTTATTTTATTAACTGTGTTAGTTTAAAATAAAATGTATCATTTAGTACCTTCTTGATTTTAACTGTCCTGATTTTTTTCCTGTAACATAAAAATTAAGACAGGATGTGAATCCCACTCATTCTGGAACAAAACAATTATTCCAAAGAGCAAAGCAGCTTTCTGGATCAGCATCAGTCAGAGCATCTGCCACAAATTCTGTTTCTAAAGAGGAAAAAGATAATTAAAATTATCTCATTACATATTGTTCACAACATTATTTGTAGAGAAAACATCTTGTTTTTTGGAACACATCATCGTATTTGGATTTTCTTATATTAAATGTGTTCCAGATTAGTATTATTTTTTTTCTGTCTCTTGCTCTTCGTTTAACCTTTGACAATTAAAAGGCAACATCACAGGAACAAAACCCACGTGTTCCCATTTTACAAAAACAATACTAAGCCTAGCAGGGCCATTTCCCAAGCACCTATTACAAATCTGACCACTTTCCATGTAAAATCACCAGGCTATAAATGTAAAAGTACAAAGAGCGTTTAAAGCTTCTTCCATTGCTTTATATAATTAAAAGTTTAATTAAATTTTAAAATAGGACTCATTTTTATGGTGTTTTGAAATTCCTTCCACCTGGAATGTATGATGAGAGTCTTCTTGTTGCTATGGCAGCAGGTAGAAAAACCCAAATACTTTAATTTATACGGGCCGAACATTTCCACTTGTCTACTCATTTGTATAAAGTTACTCCAAGCATAAAGAGTGTTAAAATGTGCCCAACAGAGCATAATAAATAAAATAAAAAATCCACGTAATAAATGTTTTTGAAATCTTGCATCTTACATTTTGAAAAGTTTGCTCAGATATTCACAGAAAACATATATAGCCCTTCTTACCTTTGATTTCCCTAAGCAAATGATTCTCGATCATTTTAGTTTTAAAATTGAGACCATCCCAAGCAGTTATCTTTGTGTGTGTGTGTGTGTGTGTGTGTGTATGTAAATAAATAAACCAGTGGAGGCATGGCCATATGGACAGGTGTGGCTAGAGGATGGAGTTTGACCTCTTTAAAGGTTGACTTTAGAGCACTAACATCTTCAAACTTCATCAGCCAGCCATCACTGATTCTAAACCTATATACACATCCACAGGCAAACTCTATGAGATTGCCAGGATTGGCTGATAATCATTAGACTTTTCCTGGGCAAACATAATTATCACAGGATAGAAAACATATTTAGATCCTGTGGAATTGTTGCAACAGAGGCAAATTCAGTGGAGTCTTAAAATAATTAAATTAATAAATTATAATCCATTGTTTTTTTTTATAATGCATTGGCCATACATGGAAAATCCATTCAAGTGTCCATTTAATAACAATATTAAACAAGCAAAACCATTTCTATCATGTGTGGCTAATGAAGTTTATAGATGGTGGGATGTTGCCCCAGAATTGGCTTTCTCTGTCTTCTTAACCCAATATACTCAACCCCTAACCCAATAAGATGTCAACCTATGCCCCTATGTAGTCCAACAAATTAAAAGACTGGGCACAGCTATTTTTTTTATACCAAATAGTTGTTTGTTTTATTTATTACATCTGACTACTACATCTGATTAGACCTTCTCCAACTGTGCCCAGTTCATAAGTCTGTTGGGAGTGCAGTATATTCTGGGTTGGAGGACCTTGTGGGGTCACTTTATGTACACTTTCTCACTTCTATTTCTACCACATGTCCATGGACCATCTTCCACTGGTCTATATATTAAAAAAAAACCACACACACACACACAAAAAAAAATTGAGTGGGCTAGGAACATTTTCTATCCACATAATTAAGATTTCTACTGACAGATAAATCTTATAAATATTTTCCTGACATTGTTCTTTATTGCCTGACTAGATATTACTGTAGTATCTCATGATTACCTCCCTAAATATAGTAAACATTGATTATTTTACTGTACACTAAAATTATAGTGCGTATTCCCAACAAACATTAAAGTAGATTTTATAGCAAACCAAGATGAAGTCATCCTTAGTCCCCCACTTACTGTACATTCCAAGCCCCGTACCTCTAACGTTTGTATCACCTCCTGAAATTGACCAGAGGATCTCTTAACAGGTGCAAAAAATCTGAAAAATACAATTTAGGGAATTCCAAGGGATGCATAGTAGTATAGAGATTCCAAACCTAATGACTCACAGATAAGAAACTGTGGGAGGTACAGGCTATCATAAGTCAAGTAATTAATCTAGGTAAAGTACTGCTTAATCAAACCCCTCTGGCACCATATAAGTAAACCAATAAAAAAATGTTTAACATTCCAATTGAAATGGACATTTAACCCCCCCGCCCACCCCCCCCCCCCCCCCCATGGTGCTCATCCAGTCAAGTAGCTGGCTGAGCATTGGGAGAGGGGTCCAGACAGTTGCTAATGGTTAGCTATCACAAGGTTAATTATTTAAAAAGCTTCACTTCTGAGTAGTAACAAATGTCATGTGTTCCTGTTGGTACTTATGAAAGTAGCAACTTGGCTGTATTTTTTATTTTTTTTAATTGCTTCAGTATATGACTGTAGATAAGGTAAATGACCTCTAGCCCTGACACTATGGGTGATGATTGGGGCCACATTAGGGAACTTTAGGTATTTTTAAAAGTTTTTTTAAGTAAAATTCTAGAAATAATAACGTTAGCATTCCTGTACCTGTAAGGTGTGGAGAGTTTCACTTTAAGAGAAGATATAACACATACCATAGAGGGTAGATTTGTTTAATAGAACTGTTCTTTTACCATTTGAAGAGGACAACCAATCACCCTACAATAGAATCAAAGAATACTTGAAAAGAAAATATCTGTTAATAAGCATTTTATTTTGACTGTGTAAGCATTCCAGCAACTGATGTCCACGATTCCCACCATACTTTGTCTCTAGAAAGTGTTTTAGTCCTAAACTCTTGCATAACCAGATAGTGTTTTCTCATTACTGACCACCCAGCTGTGTGTTATTATGAAGTGAAAGCTGGATAGAAAGTGATCTAAAACCCCTCGTACCACCACCACACACTTAGCGCTTTCCTTATCCAATAGTTTTTATCACTTGTCTCTAACTATAAATAAGATTGCTTCCAGATTCGGTACTCGCAGCACCATGAACAGTATTACATAATTTTCTGCATGTAATTATTATCATTTATTTAAACTATACCCATAGGTAAAGCAGTGATTGATATTGATATATATAGGATATTACAATGCTAACATAACAAACAGAGACAAACTAATGCACAAACATAGACAGACGCTTGTCCAGGAATAAATGGTGGATTTTGCAACATTAAAGGGACACTATAGTCACCTGAACAACTTCAGCTTAATGAGGTTGTTCAGGTGAGAACTATAGCTCCCTACAGCCTTTCTCATGTAAACACTGTATTTTCTGAGAAAATACAGTGTTTACATTGAAAGCTAGGAACACCTCCAGTTGCAGTCACTCAGAGTGAACCAGAGGGACTTCGAAGTTGATATAGGCATAAAATGCCTCCATCCACTCAGATCTGCTGTCAGCAGAGCACAGGGCAGCAGTGTGCACAGCATCCTGTGATTCAGTGTCTCCTCCCTCTGCATGCAGACACTAAACTTTCCTCATAGCGATTCATTGATTCAACTTATCTCTATGAGAAGATGCTGATTGGCCAGGGCTGTGTTTGAATCATGCTGGCTCTGCACCTGATTTGCCTCTTTGTCAGTCTCAGCCAATCCTATGGGGAAGC
The DNA here is from genome assembly GCF_036172605.1 of Pelobates fuscus. Classification (NCBI taxonomy): domain Eukaryota; kingdom Metazoa; phylum Chordata; class Amphibia; order Anura; family Pelobatidae; genus Pelobates; species Pelobates fuscus. The sequence continues at coordinate 85,383,650 of NC_086325.1, read as the reverse complement.
ACTGTGATTGGATCAGGCTACCACATGTCAGCAGACTGTTTGTTTTTATGAGTCTAACAGCATGTAGATTTACAGCTTCTGGCTTGAATACAGTAAGATTTTTACTATATTTACTATATGGAGGCATGAGGGGCCCAGGGGGGGGGGGGCTAGATGGTGGTGTTAACACTATAGGGTCAGGAATACATGTTTATGTTCCTGACCCTATAGTGATCATTTAACAGTATCAGGCATTTATATATTATTATTATTATTTATATAGGAAGATTTGTGTATAGGTGGTACCCTTTGTTACTTATTTCTATATATATTTATAGACCATCTTGAATAATAAACTACCCATTTCTGTTTAGGTGCTCTCCATATGTTCCTCCACCCTGTTTTTTAATTTCACTCCCTGATTCACTATGAAGTGACAAAAAGAAATCACAAACAGAGAGTTATTCACTAAATCATTAACCATTGGTAATTGTTTGATAAAGCCTAGAATAGTGAGACTTGTTAGAGAACTGTTTTATAGCATTTGCATGTGATCATTCTTTTATTTGTTGTTATATGTGGTCTCAACACATAGCAGTGCTAATTCTGTATATTGCCCAATTATTTTAATATTTTCTCTTCCATTTTGCATTATTATATATTTCTACTCCTATGCGAGCTGAGTCTAGATCTATGGAAGCCTGAGGGTTATATTTGTTGTGAATTTTGAACCCCTCTTTTTATTTAGAGAATCTTTGTTTGCTGCCTATTATACCTTTCCATAGCCTTCTTTTAGGTTTTAATACATTCTCAATGACAGTCTGAAACAACGTGAATCTGTTATACATTGTTATACATTTTCAGTTGGATCTACAATAGCAGACTACCTATGGGTGTTGTACTTCTGTGTTTAAAGTCTAATAACCTACAACAGTGAACTATGATATTTCTAGCTTGCTTTCTTTGTATTTTTTGTTTATTCTGTATACTTACCTTTGGCAAATGTTTTACCTTGAAATATCCAGAAAGGCATCTCCCGTTTTACCCCAGATATAATTGGGTGAGTCAAGCAAGAGTTCTAGACCATGGTTACAGTAAAACCACCTAATTCATGTCACTCATGAACTTTTTCTTATGGTCTTCCTCTAACAGAATTTGCTGTCCTAGATTAAATTATAGAGTAGGAGCCCACTTTAATTTTGCATGAGTCGCCTAATCATGTCCACGTTCGGCTGTACAATACTTCCTGCTCTTAATCATAGATACCCTCATCTTTTAAAGACTAGTTGTATCACTACAATGGCCTATTTCTGTAGTCTCTTTTCCCTCAAGCTAAAAGTCCATTCTCCTTTCTCTGTATTAGTACATAAATGGCTGATGACTTGATTAACACGTTCCTAATGTTTGGCTTTCACTTGGTGTGGAAAGAGGGAAGATATGTTTTAGGCATGCTTTCGTTCAGGGGAAGACAAAAGGTAGATCCCCCGCTTCCAAAATGCTCTGCTCATTCGTAAGGCTGGCAAAGCATTATGGGTGCAATAATTCTGCAACATCTGGGGACTTTCTCCTAGATAACTCTGTTACGTAAAATATGATCTACTTGAACCACCATGTGGTGTTTGTGTATATCTATTTTTAGAGTAGTTCATGAGTTAGAATGTATTCGATCAGATAAGCTTATCTCTTGTAATTGAATTGCATGTTTCTCATAGAAGTCAATGGGAAAATGACATGGGATGCGATTTAATTACAAGAGATAAGCTTATCTCATGTAATATAATCTAGCCCTGAGTCTTAGATGTTTCCGTTTGTCTCTGTATGCAAAATATTTATGTCTTTAATTAATTTTAAACATCTTTATGCATCAAGGAATAATTAAAATTTAGTTGGCAAAAATGAAGATACCAATGAGAGACCTTCACCAAAACGGTATGGTTAAACTGCTAATGGTAGATACTATACTGAGAGTTCACAACAACTATCTACATTCATTGTGTTACAAATATAATGAACTCTAATTGCCATCACTGTCATCTACCCTTGAGCAAATATCTATTGCTCTAACAGGGTTTAGTTATTTACTAAAGTTTGAATGACCATGTAATGAATGGGACAAAACCATTCCGCTGCATTCGCGGCCATTTGGACTTGTTCACTCTATTTAATAATGTCCATGTAAACTTTGCAATTTAGGCCTGAATTTGGGCCAGATTTTAGCAGGACTGAACACTTCCAAACAGCTGAAATCTGGACACAAATGCGTCAAAGATTAAAAAAAAAATCCTTACAGCAGCACAAAGGTTAATTATATGGTATCTAGCCAGCGCTAGCCAGCCACCACATTGAAACATTTAAAAAAAAAAAAAAAAGGGAGTGTTATTATATGCCAGACTTCTTTTGAGAGTTGGCTAGCTAACCAATCAAACCAAGAGTTATTTTTCATATCGCATAGTGTGTGAGGTTTTCACATGCAATCCAATAGCTGACATAGCATGGGAAAGCCTATATAAGGGACTTCCCTGCTATGAGAGCTCAGTCTGCAGCAAGCCCTCCCGGAGAGATGATGGATTAATTTTATTGCGTCACTTTTTTATATTTGTTTCATCTTTTTTCTTTTGTAAATATATATATTTTTAAAATTATTTTCGTTAGTTTCTAGTATTCAATATTTAGTATATATGCCTTCACCTGCTACATGGCAGATGGGGGGACATAGGGGAGTTTTAAACTTATATGGGGTTCTTACTGACCCCCATAGGTCTTTTTTATTTATTTATTTATTTATGTTAGCTTTTTTAATGTGGTGGCTGGATAGCAAGTGCAAGTTCATCCTGCAACATATATATGGTTCTACATTTTAGTAAAACCTGTGCTTTGTTATTATTTTAAATTCTATAGGTTGTAAAGGATTTGAATATAAAAGATCCGATTTTTATGTGGACACCAAATGCATATGGGCGATTGCTTCAGATACACTCGGGCCCACCGAATTCCAACGGGAATTGCCTGCAGTAATTATAAGAATTGTCATCCCGATCAGAATTTATTCATTTTCTACAGATTTTGTCCATCATATTGAATAACCCCCTAAGTGTTCGGGGGACGTCTATATAGACTGAAAATCTAATTGCTGACACCAGTCTGCACTACAATAAAGTTAAATTAGTCAAACCCTTTTGATGTCATCTTTACATAAATGGTTTCTTTCTAGTTCCTCAAACACAGTAAAATGCCAACAAGTTACTAATTGTTAGCCTAATATTAGACAATGATCACACTTCTTATTCTAGTTTAGACGCCGCGATGATGCAAAATGTATTGTTTACATTTATCCTTATGCGGTTGCCACCAGTGAGGCAATATACATGATTCTAAAAATATATAACAGACTAAAAATGATTCCATCAACAAGCCATAGGGGTGCAGCACAATGAGTCATATAGCTCATTTATTTCCTTTGCCTTAGGTAACCACCTCAATTTTTTAATTGCTTAATAAGAGCATATTATTTTCTTGATGTTCCTGTTCTGCCGTAGGGAAGGATTTATAGATACATACTAATGTTGCACTTCATGCAGCTGAGTTGACTAGAGTTTTAACATCCCCAAAATAAAGTAAAAATTAAGATCCCCAAAGAGCCCATGATCGTGCCACTATATTGTTGATGGCAGATACTCACTTTTTTATACATGGCCTAATGACATATTAATTCGAGAAGACCTCAGACTCCATCTGGATTATAAAAACCCACAAACAATACGGGATACGGCTGTAAAATCTAAAGAGAAAACATACAAAGAACACAATAGTGTAATACAGTTTAAACAGTTAATCTTGCGCTAATAATATTATATAATTATTAGCGCAAGATTAACTGTTTAAACTGTATTACACTATTGTGTTCTTTGTATGTTTTCTCTTTAGATTTTACAGCCGTATCCCGTATTGTTTGTGGTTTTTTGTATTGTGTAAAGATCGTTGGTTGTGGATAAACGATCCCGGGAGGCTGCATATTAATTGAAGCTAAGTAATTTACACTTTTTTTATGGCAGTGGCGTACATACCGGGGTCGCAGGGGTCTCGGCTGCGACCGGGCCCGGCCCACCAGGGGGCCCGGCCGCCCTGCGACCCAGGTATGTATGTCACTGGGCCAGCCTCTTCTCCTGGGGGGCCCAGGAGCCGGCCACCTCAGGGCCCCCCGAGGCTGGCCCTGCTGTCACCCGGCTGGCCAGTCCTGCGGGCGCGCGAGGGAGCACTGTCTCCTGGGTGCTTCCTCTTCAGCTCCCTCGCGCACCGCACTGATACCGGAGCAGGAAGATGACGTCATCTTCCGGCTCCGGCATCAGTACGCGGCGCGCGAGGAAGCTGAAGAGGAAGCACCCAGGAGACAGTGCTCCCTCGCGCGCCCGCAGGACCGGCCAGCCGGGTGACAGCAGGGCCAGCAACACCACTGGACCCCAGGGAATCCCCTCAGCTCTCCCACAGGTAAGGAGGCTGGGGGGATTTAAAAAAAAAATGTGTTTGTGTGTGTGAGTGTGAGTGTGTGTTAGTGAGTGTGTTAGTGAGTGTGAGTGTATGTTAGTGTGTGTTTGTGAGTGTGTTAGTGTGTATGTGTATGTTAGTGTGTTTGTGAGTGTGTGTGTATGTTAATGTGTGAGTGTGTTAGTGTGTGTTAGAGTGTGAGTGTGTGTTAGAGTGTGAGTGTGTGTTAGTGAGTGCGAGTGTGTGTTAGTGAGTGTGTGTATGTTAGTATGTTAATGTGGAGTGTGTTAGTGTGTGTGTCTGTTAGTGTGTGTGTCTGTTACTGAGTATGTTTGTGTGCATCTGTTAGTGAGTGTGTATGTATGTCTGTCACTGAGTGTGTGTCTGTCAGTAAATGTGTGCGTCTGTTCATGAGAGTCTGTGCGTGTCTTAAGCACTTACCTTTCTCCAGCGCCGGACTCCCTTGGCGCTGGGAATCTCTCCGCCCCGATCCGCCTCTCAGCTCCGAATGCGCATGCGTGGCAAGAGCCACGCGCGCATTCAAACCGCCCATAGGAAAGCATTACTCAATGCTTTCCTATGGACGTTCAGAGTCTTCTCACTGTGATTTTCACAGTGAGAATCGCAGAAAATCCTCTAGCGGCTGTCAATGAGACAGCCACTAGAGGCTGGATTAACCCTCAGTGAAAACATAGCAGTTTCTCTGAAACTGCTATGTTTTCAGCTGCAGGGTTAAAACTAGAGACCTGGCACCCAGACCACTTCATTGAGCTGATGTGATCTTGGTGTCTGTAGTGGTCCTTTAAGTGTATGTGTTTATGCATGCACTGGCGTACATACCGCGGTCACACAGGTCGCAGCCCTGCGACCCGGTGCCCGCCGCCATGTGTTGAGGCCCCAGCCCGCGCAGAGTAAGTGCGCGCGTGGGGGGGGGGCACGGATCAGTTTTCGCACCGGGGCCCCATGGGTTGTGTGTACGCCACTGTTTTCTGGTGTTTATATTTGTGTTCTTTTGCTATAGTATCCATCTGGATTATGGCTGTGGAGAATTGATTTAGAAATAGGTTATTTAACCTTTTAAATACCTAATGTGGTCTGAGGGTAGCTTTGAAACGGATTGTGGACCACTCCTAGTTCTCAAAAGCTTAAATGGTAGTATTTATTATAATTCATTTTCTAGGTGAACCAGACCTGACATCATAGCGAGTGAAGACGTTAGGCATTATGGAGTTAAGCCTTTCTTCTCAATGTGTTCCTCATATCACTGAAAACTAACAAGTCTGAGCACAAATCTTGTTCAATGTATGATTACCCATAAAATGCTTTGGAAATCCCAGGATGTTTACTCTCGAGAATGAATCAGTTTACTGTCAAGGAGACTAGAAATGCATTGCATTAGAGCACAGTTATATTCTCTGTCACTGGTGAATGACGCAATCCATCAAAATGAGCTTCTTTGTTAAACAAGTGACAGGCAATTCATTTTTGGTAACAAAAATGCACGGCTTCATTCATAATCTTAAACCAGTTGGGTTCTAATCTTGAAAATAATAATTATTCTATAAACAATTCAAACAAGGACTTATCAAAGAACTGTCACAAATTCCTAGTGAAATAAACACAGAGACACGCATATTGCGAACTTTCAGATTTTACTTTCAAATCATTTAAAAAACACTGAATCAGTGTTCTTACCCAGATGTATCTTATACAGGCCATCATTGAAAGGCTTGCTTGTCAGATGATAACTGTATGATTAATTAAAAGGACACTCCACTGTCCAAATACAAAACAAAGAAAAAAATACTGTTTAGTAGATATACTTCAAACTACAAAAACTTGCATACATCTAATTATGCATTCTTTGTTGTTGGTAAATCTAACAACAGCTTGCAAAACCTGTAGTTCTCTTGTCTGCTGCCTTTTCAAACCCTCCCCTTCCAAACCCGCCTAGACGTTCTGTTACCGTCCAATCAGAGATTTCCCAATGCAGCTCAATGAGAATTCTTTGCAAGGCAAGTGTTCTGAGGTATTGCTGACTCTTGAGTTTAGCTACACTGAGCTAAGAAAAAACAAAAACCCAGTAAGTATTTGGGTCTGTCGTCTGCTTAAAAGCTAAGGGGGTGTAACCATTTTAATTTATAAAAGTGGCAATTTCTATTGAAGTCTGCACTTTTTGCAAAATGAACTAAAGATGACACACTCTTCACACATAAAACTTTTCAGCAAGCTAAAATGCTTTAGGGGTCTGGAGTGTCCCTTTAAGTCACTTTTATTCATAAATAATACTAATAAGGAATGCATTATGATGGATCAGTTTAGAATATGAAGTTAAATCCAAATTGAGTTATCTGAAAATGTATACTGAGAGCCTAAGATTGGAATAAAACACTGGTACTTAGAGCCAGCTTTGAATATTTCTGGTTTTTACATTGTGTGACTAAGTGCTGTTATGGGTAACATACAGCACATTTTAGTTGAATATATATTATGAACCTCATAAACATATCTATGCCACCTACATAGCCCTTTTAAAAGGTCAGGCCATCTTATGCAAGGATGACTGGGGCCCTGTAAATTTAGAGGCCTTGCCATAACTTGTACATTATGTGATTTTTCTCCAACAGCACCTCCAGAGGGTGATGCAAAGAGAGCAAAGAGTGTTCTCATGTATTGACTAACAAATAGCAAATTTCAGACCAAAATAATGAAAGTAGAAAAATAGCTGCGTTCAGAAAGGTTTCCAGTTCGGACATTTTAACCTAAATATTTCACTTTCTTGGTCACTTCTAAATAATCTCCAGTTTAGTGACTAATTAATGTAATGCCATGTGTGAGATTTGTGCAGGTGGATGTGTATCATTAGTTACGCCAGATGACTGGTCTACATTGGAGAATTTATAATTAATTGGGCAGAGATCTGGTAATTCTTTAAGTGTCACTGTGCCTCTTCCATAATATAATCAGCACATGTATCAGACAATTATTGATTGGGCACCAATGGCATCTTCAACAGAGTTAATTCACAGTGCAAGGTGTCTCATTAATGTTTATATCTTATTCTACAAATGCCATTCTGCTCCCTTTGGCCCTTCGACCCAAGTTGAAAGCTTATTGTTGGTGTAAGTGTGTTAAAAGAACACAAAGGTGCTTCAGAAACACAACAAAAGCTTTAAAGGACACAGTGGGGTGTGGTAGATTAGTTACAGTAGTTAGACATTGGTTGTGGGGCTCCCGTGAGAATTTAAAGAGTGCTCTACATAAAGACAGCATGATTGAAGACTGTATAGCTCTCACAATCCAGGAAGTGGAGGTCATGCCTCACTAGGTCCCTGGAATCCTTTGAAGGGTACAACACAATTTTGGCAGGCTTAATGAGTGCAATATAGTGTGTTTGTTTGTGTGCCTGTATACATTGGTGGGTAGTGTTCTGTTATTTTAATTGGCTTAGAAGAAAGTAAGTTTATCCTACATGCTTTGGGACTTTAACTTTTATGACCTTAAAAACAGGTCTTTTTATGACCCATAGCAGGTCATTTTTGGTATATTTTACCAATATTTAATCAAGGAGCAATGACTCACTTGTTTTACAACATACTAGGTAGTGAAAACCGAATTGTAGGTTTGACATAACCTTTAAAACCTTTTCGCCATTGAATAAATCCTTTAAAATGAGTTTTTGTTTCTGCAGCATCACATTGTAGCATTCAGTTTTATGGATTTTCATGTCATTTAGTAGCATTTGAAATTTGAGACTTTTTTTTCATCTAAATGTGTAGTTAAAGATTTCTGCAAGGGATGATACAAAATGGTATTGCTTTTACAATTAAAATCTTTACTTATGTAAGTTGCTTTTTGTAACATGAAATTGTTGTATATTTAGTGGAGTGCTGTATTTGTTATATTTTTGCATCATTTGGCAGCATCTATAATAATGAAACTTTTACTTCGAAAAAAAAAAAATCCCATTAGCGTTAATGCATTATGCATAGGGCCACTAAAGGATCACTGAAGGGGATGTTACTGAAGACACAGATCGTGGTAATTTCTAACAATTTATGGACCATCAACCATAAATAAGCAAACACATTTTAATAGCATACCAAATGTATTTACAAATTATCATAAATAATCTGTTTGTTTATTTTATTATTTCTTTTTTATGTGCAATAGAAATGGCTATGGAAAAATACATCTCGATAAAGAGAACTGTGGTTTGGAAAAAAACGAATCTGTTGTTTCTTTTTACAGTCCTTCAGTTTAGAAAGTATATGCTCAAACGTTGCTTTGTTTTAACCATTTGTAGTCTGTAGAACTGTAAGAATTGTATTCACCTGGAATTTTCAATTCCAAGAAGTGATTTTAAATAAATCACTGTTAGAAATGTAGCAATTCCACTCATGTATGTTAATCGGTGCTGCATACAAGTTAGAGCAGGCACATGCCCCGGGAGATTGGAGGGATGCAATTTAGATATAAGTGAAAAAAAGAGATGGAAGTAACTGTGAGTTGAAGCAAATTTGACCAACACGTGTTGGTTGCTTCTAAACCCTACAAAGATCTAGAGGTCGGCTGAGACCCCAGGGTGAACAGATGAGGTTCCTGGAGGCAGCTGTGGTGCTAACTCTAATACAGTGCATTGCTCAACCATACAATATCCCAAAAAAAGCAAACACTGAAAACGTCCCATACTACAGAAACATAGAATGTGATAGCAGATAAGAACCATTCGGCCCATCTAGCCTGCCCAAAGCTTCCACTTTTATTCCTAAAGTCCCCTATGTTCCTAATTTGCATTTGAATTCTGTTAATTTGAACCATTTGTGCTACAAGGTATCATTTGCACAGATGGGCTTCCGCGTTCGTTCCCATTCTGTATAATGTTCACTCTGTGTTCCATTCCCAGAGGTTATTTCCAGAGATGTCAGATTTTTGTTTGTGTAGCTAAAAATATATTTAGTAAATCAACATGGTGCATGAACTTTAGAAATGAAAAACACAATGAAAAATATATCAGAGTAGAGCTCCGAGGAGTATGACTAGGATTCTGTATGTGCTTGTTTCTTCATAGGTTGTCTTTCTTCTTATTATTATTTCTAAGTACAGTGGGGTTCTGGGTAATAATACAGCAGGGTGTCAAAAATATTTTCAATCAATGCTGGATTAAAGGATTATTTTGGGCCTAGAGCTAAAATATCAGGATGGGTGGGGCCTAAGAAAACAGTGCGAGCATGAGAAAGAAGGTGGTGTCTCATTGATAGAACAGCCTTTGTGATCTAGTCAAAATCTGTGGGGGGGGGGGGGGGGGGGGATCCATGGCTGTGGTTGACGTTAGTGATACATTGATGTAGTAGAGAATATGGCCTTTAAGGGACAATCCATCCAAATTAACATTTATTATTTAATTTACAGAATTAGGATAGGGGTATATTTTGCTATAAATGACTATATTTTGAAAATAAAATGAGAATAATAGGCAAATTTAAAAACACACTTCCCAATATTTCACATGGACAAAGAGGGACACTTTAATTTTAGGGGTGTGAAACAGGGGGTGGATAGAGGCAGGGCTGTTCTGAGAAATTATAGGTGACCTACTGATAATAATTTATGGAACTTAAAGGACCACTATAGTGCCAAGAAAACAAACTCGTTTTCCTAGCACTATAGTATTAATAGGTCCCGCCCTCCCTCATGGCCCCCCTCCTGTTGGGCTGAAGGGGGAGGAAGGGGTTAATCCCTTACCTTTCTCCAACGCCAGGCTCCCTCGGCGCTGGGGACTCTCCTCCTCCTTCGGTTGTCATCGGCTGAATGTGCATGCGCGGCAAGAGCTGCGCGTGCATTCAGTCAGTCCATAGGATTATCAATGCTTTCCTATGGACGCTGGCATCTTCTCACTGTGAAAATCACAGTGAGAAGCGCGGAAGCGCCTCTAGCGGCTGTCAATGAGACAGCCACTAGAGGCTGTATTAACCCATATGTAAACATAGCAGTTTCTCTGAAACTGCTATGTTTACAGCTGCAGGGTTAACCCTAGAGGGACCTGGCACCCAGACCACTTCATGAGCTGAAGTTGTCTGGGTGCCTATAGTGGTCCTTTAAATGTAATTTAGAAAAATAACAATATATCACAGATCTTATTTACACAGACTGATTTCTAAATACATTTATTGTAATTTAAAGACACATTACTGTGAGTATTGTTGCTGAAACTGATAGAAAAGAGGCACATTAGGATAGAAAAGAGGGATAGAGGGATTTTGGCTGAAAATAGGGACTGTCCCTCCTAAATAGGGATGCTTGGGAGGAATGTAAAGGGGAAGGCAGAAGATATATAATAAGGCCTGCGATATTCACAGGTGGAAGTCAAGAGGGTTAGTGAGTGAACAGGTCGGGGTACCTCTGCAATGCCGAGTGAAGAGATCTTAAAAAAAACGTGTAGTATGTACGAGGATATGGACTCCTCGTTCTATTGTATTATTATTATTAGTAGTAGTAGTAGTAGAAGTTTTTATATGGCGCCTACATATTCCACAAGGCTTTATAGTTGGCATCATAACATTGTTAAGAAATATTTTACCTATGAAAACTCTGATTATGTGAGTAATACTTAAGTAACACTTGTGAAAATGAGTCAAAAAAGGTAAGTTATAATCATAGAGACAAGTCAAAATCCTCAAGATATCTGCTTGATGTTGGCTTTCGTTTTTAAATGAAGTTAAGGTCAGACAAGCTTATTAGTCATTCTTTACACAATATTACGTGAAAACAATAAAAATGGAAACTATGCATTTCCACAATGGCTAGAGAATTTAAAGGAAGTTTTAATTGCTTTGCGGTGCCCTCCTGTTAATGACAATACGGTTATTGCTGAGATTTGGTAATATCCAAATCAATTATGATGATGAGCATAATTATTGCTATTATATTTTAAGTGCACTTTATGTCCAGAATCTCATCAATTTATTTCCAAATCACAGAGTAGTACATACATCAACAACAAATAACCCAGTTCTCCGTTGTGAGCAGTTTAAATAACCATAGTGTAGTTAAGGCAATTATTTCTTTTGAAATATCAAAGTGAGTGAGAGTTATGCATACAACTATTATGTCACTGGGAAAAACATGTTTCCACAAAAAATACTGAAGATTGGAATTTCTAAATAAATAATAGGGTTCGTTCCTGTGGTAGTACCCATCAAGATAATTAGTGGCAAGTGAAAGCATGTGAGTTCGCCAAGCATAGTAGACAGAGCTTGACACATGTCACACAAGGATATGTTTAGTTTTTTTCCCCAATCTTTATTTAACAAACTATAGGTAACACAAACACAACCTTAAGGTTTTCAATCTTTTGACAAAGAAACAAGAATCCAGTTATATGCTTTGCACGTGTAACTTAGATGAGCAGACAGTTTACAGATTGTCATATTTCTACCCCATACCGACTTTGGCATTTGTTAATAGTAATGGGTTATTTTACAGACATAATGTGGGGAAGAAACAGACCTGCTACTAGGAAAAGAGTGAGAGGAAATAGGAAGGAGAGAAAATGTTACAGTTAAGAGAAAAATAATGATTCTGAAAGGTGGAAACTGGTTAGTCATCACAATCTTTCACTGGGGCCAGTGGTGTACCTACCATGGTCACAGGGGTCGCTGCTGTGACCAGACCGTTCACTCCAGGGGGCCGGGCTGCAGCCGCAACCCCTGCGACAGTGGGCCACCTGCAAACTGCCTGTGACCGGACTTGTCACTGGGAATGACACACATGGAGGGCCTAGGGGGGAAATAAGACGCGTTAGAAGCTAGGGAGGAATGAGACACATAGAGGGGCTGGGGAGAAATGAGAGGCTAGGGAGGAATGAGACACATGGAGGGGCTAGGGGAGAAATAAGATGCATGAGAGGCTAGGGAGGAATGAGACACATGGAAAGGCTATGAGGCATGGAGGGGCCAGGGAGGAATGAGATGCATGGAGGGGCCAGGGAGGAAAGAGATGCATGGAGGGGCTAGGGAGGAATGAGAGGCGTTTAGGGGCTGGGGAGGAATGTGATGCATGGAGAGGCTATGGGGGAGGGAAGGAGACATGTGGAGGGGCTGGGGGAGAACGAGACACATGGGCTGGTCCCAGGGCAATTTTTGCACCAGGCCCAATGATTTGTAGTTACACCTCTGACTAGGGCATATCAACTAAGGCTTTCAATTCTTTATTAGGTGCTCTCTCCCTGTACTTATTGTGAGTTGTAGTGATGATATAGATACCAGAAAGTGACACCTTTCCATAGTGTTTGTTAGTAATTTCTGCAGTGTCTGTGGAGATGGGGTGCCACCAGAGGGCAGCTATCAAGGACTTAACCACATTTCAAAGGTGCTTGTAGAAGGATCTCTGTTAATTGTGCAGGGAGTACCTAATAATACTGTTTAAACATTATTCATCAATGTAATGTTTGGTTTTGAAATCACCAAGGCCGATACTCTTTGGTATAGTGGGTTATAAGCATAATCTGGACACATAATTTAAACACAATCAGAGAAAATTTAGAGGAACGAAGCTTCAACAGTTTCTGGATATTGGCACACTCCATCTTTGGGGAAGAGGGCTTAGTTTGATGTGGTCCCTGGGCACCAAACAACAAATGATTGATTTGTACTGTTTCCCTATTGCAACATCTACACAAATGCCAGCCAACCAGATAAGGAGACCTCTACCGGCATCTTCCTAGGTTTTGCTATAAAATGACCCAGCAACATAAATGTATATGTTTATGGGTTTCATAAGAGGTTTATAATTGAAAAAACAAGGCAAAGGAAATCTGTCAGTGTGGTTTAGAATATTTTGAGTTGAGAAACTTAAATATGTTAGCTATGACACAGAACAACCTTCCCCAGTATAGTAATTTTCAAAATACGAACCTGGGGTAAAAAATACCAATTACATAATGCATCACCAATACATCATAAACAGTAATCAGCGTACTCCATGACGGGGTTAGCCTGGTCAATCAAATTTGATCTGCTGATAACACACATTAATTGTTCAGTGAACCTCTGATTGCAGTACATAGGGTCTGTGTGGATAGGCAAAGTATTCACATAAAGTCAGTGACACCGTAAATTTTGTACAGAGATTAACAACAGCAACAACAAAATCGGAAGAGGCCTAAAATCATTGATGGTTTTATTCACTGAACTGTAATTTGACTTGTAGTCGTTATGGTGCTTAGGGACTCTCTTTGAAGGGAAGATTGAACAGCCCACTAAATATGTTAGTGTTGTAAAAGTAAACTTGTAATACATTATAACAATTACATTTTAAATATATTTTTTAGCTACTTGCTGAAATAATTATAAGCCAGTAGCCATTATCAGAGACAAGTCTTACAGCTTCCTGAGAATGACCACCCCTGTTGCTTTTAGAACTAAGCAGGCCTCACCATATATTGACTTGCAACATGTAAGTCTGACTTTTCCAGAGTCCTTTCTATAGTACGAACATGTGATCCTCGTCCTCAATATGGGCCATGTTGTGTTGCTGCCACATCAGTGAAAATATGTTTACACATTGTGAATGTATATTTATAGTAGATATAAATAACTACGGCCGTCACTGGTAATTAACTATGACTTCCATTCATTCACATATGCTCTAATGTATACACATTTCAAAATGGATTAATGTTTATACAGGGAAACATGTGGGAATGTTTCATTGAGAAAAAAAGTGCCCAATGGTCTGAGCTGCATATACTGTACGTAAACTTCAATTCAGCTCTCTGTAAGAATGTAGCATGGAGGTCATAAGAAAAAGGGGTTCCATCTGTTATTTATGTCATATTATATAGAGATATAATATGATGCCATGTGATTATGTCAGAATTGGGTATTCCAAACATTAACTTAAAATCCTGTTGGCACAATGTATAAATAATTTTTATACTCTACCTATATATTATTTAGAAGAAGATCTGCCAATTCCAGAGACAGTTGTTCCTTCACCAAGTAAACATTATTTAAGCAATGACAGCAGTGTATAGTGGAGTGGAGGTAAGTAATCAAATCCAGCACAAGTTCTGCCTTGTGGCGTCTCATGATGTCTTGGGTACCTAACAGAAATGACAGTGCCTCAGGTGCACACTTACACACTCCGATTTGTCTCCAGCAGTGCTGTACATGCGCATGTGCCTTCTGTATGGTTCTGCAAGACTTAACTACATTATATACTTTGCCTGACATTAGTTGGCAAAGTATGGAAGTAAAAATATAAATATGGAAATGCACATTTCCTGTAAAGTGACATCTAATGTTGAAATTTCCTTTATTGCACAGTCTGTTGCATTTAGAATTTCTTATCTCCTGCTCTGTTAATAACCTACTAAAGCCCGTAGGAGCCTCCTGTGTGTGATTAAAGTTCAATTTACAGGGCAGGAAATAAAAACATCTAAAGCAAGTTAACATCTAATGGAAAACGAAACAATTTGTCCATGCAGGCTGCGTGAGTCACATCCAGTTGCGATGTGGCTAGGGCTCCATGGACAGAAACAAAAGTGATTTAACTCATTAATGGCATGATCTATTCTGTACACTAAAGCTTCATTAAGTGGTTTTGGTGCTTAAAGTACCCCTTAAAATATCCAAAACAATGCCTTACAAGATTTAAGATTAAGATTTGTTTTATCATACAATCGCCCATAGCTGATTTTAGTATATTAACTATGGTTCTATCCTCGCTATACACTTCCTGATTCCAAGACTGAAATATAATATATCTTACCAGTTGCTTATATGTATGCACATTCATAAATAGATCAGTGGCACCAGGGACTCTATAAAAACTCTCTGGATAACGCAGTCTAGCTCCTGCGGCTCTGTGGCTGTTCTAAATGTATTAGAAGACTGCTAACTTCTTGTTTGCAAGTTTTTACTTAAAAAAGAAATGTTTTATTTATGCCAAGGTGTTGATAGTGAAATCAAATCTAGAAAGCAGTGTACAATCAGTTGCTTCACGCTCAGTTATGGTACAAATAAAACCACAACATTTGGAAGTTATTTGAGTTGATCCTTCAGAAAATAGCATGTGACTAATAGAGTTTTTGTTACGTGACCTACATGAGTAGGAGGACATAGCAATACATCTCTCAAAAATATATATATATATAAAAAGAGACATGAGATTTAGTAATTGTTCACTAAATAGCAATTTGTAATGAGTTGTAAAATTAACATTTTTATCCAGCTCACCGCAATTTAAATGTTGGTGCCAAATAGTGCAGGAGGGAGGTATTTTTGATTTACAATTTGAAGGAAGGAAATTTAAGAGTAACATTAAGGAGATTTCAGGGAGAGTTGGTGGTGCATGGCAGAACATAGGAAATGGTAAGATCTCAGATAAAGAAAAGTTTTAGATTCCCTGGGGAGAAAAAAAAACATGGCAATTTTGAACAGGAAATAAACTGAAGTATGAACTGTGTGCCTTTTTAATAGGAAATGTGAAGACTACAAAGGGCATATAAAAATACTTCACGGGCCTGTTGACCTGTTTGTTTTCTGGAGCGCCTTGGCTTTTTGTAAAATTACAGCTGTTAAAATACTGTCTGTATATCAGTATTGCTGCAACAGAGCGAACAACAGATTAGCCATGTCACTTGTAAACAGACTGAGTGTCTGAGTTTAGCTACTTCCCCCCCCCTGTGACACTTGTCTCTGTGCCAAATGGTGTCAATTTCTTTCCTGTCTCTTAGTGTGCTTTCATTCACAACTCAGCCCAAGCACCTTACTTCTGGCACAGCAACAGAGGGCTGTACCGCCGGGGTTCCCAGACCTGATCTCAGTACCACACTAGATTTAAGGATATCCTTGCACAATCATGGCGGAGTTGCTGTCCTTATATCAAGTTTTTTGAGTTACTGATATTAAAGATGAAACTTACTTTGTGTACATTTTTTTTCAAATGTTTTCTGGGAATCCAAACCACGCTTATCTCTGCTGCACAAAAGTGGGCACCTGGGCAATGGGTACCACTATCATATTATCATTTTAGCTTAAGGACACACACGTGATAACCTAGATAGAGTTAATTGCATGTTTTATTTGGCCCCCAACTTTCCTGCATTTCACTGTGATGTGCATTGTCGCTAGTACATGGGGTTGATTGTACACATGGGATGAATCCTCTTATTGCATCATGCAGTCTTGCAAGCTAAAATTGGGCATCAGTTGCATGAACAATGAATCATAATAAACTAATGGAGCTTACATTTGCATCAGGGTTTTAAGGTCTTTCAACATAATTTGATTAAATCTTAACAGATCGCTTAATACTATTGCCAATTTTATGTTTTCTAAATATTTTATAACCATTTGTAGCACCTATGTTACAGAGTATGTGTGGAATGACCTACCTATGCAATATGACATACTAGCTAGCAGTTTGTTCTCCACCTGTTCTGAAACTACATCCCCCATGATGCTTTTTCAGTAGGAAATCATGCCATATTTCACAAAATTGTTCTGACAAAGTGAAAATAGGGATAGGTTACCGACTGGCACGGGGAGGGATTTCCAAAATATAAAAAGGAAAATATTTATGTTTGCTAGAATTGGTGGGTACTCAGCACCTATGTCTGAAAAAGCATAATGGGAAATGTAGATCCGCAATAGCTACCATTGCTCTAGGATCGTCAGAAAGTTGTCCTTTGGACTGCCATGTCCAGGAGCCTGCATCACGTTAGTGCTTTGTAACAAGAATTATCCATTAGAGGAACAAATAACAGCCTGGTCAGGTTCAGCCAAGTAGTGAATGTCATTAACCCTTTCTAGCTAAAGAACATGGCCTGAATCTTTTACCATCAGTCCATCAGTCTTCATTAGACATTACATTCTGACAGACCAGGGTTTGACCTTTGAGTACCGGAGGTCTGGCCAACATGTTGCTTTGGAATGCAATGGGGACACCGGAGTCACTCAAAGGGTTACAGTGAATTCACCAGTATGAGTATGAGATGCCATTTAACATGTGTTTGTGAGAACAGCACTGTGTAGTGTCAGTGACGTATTAGTGACATATTGGCTTTATATCTTCGATCTGCTTGTTCTTGGACAGTCTTTTCAACATCTGGTAGAATTCCGTCATGGCCGTGCCTTGCACAAAAAATATAAATGTTTACTTGTTTGGTTTCTTAGTTTTGTATTTGTTTTTTTAGATTCACTTTGTTAGCATATTACATATTTACCACAATTTAAATCGCAACAAAACATTGACTTGTGGCGAATTAACAACTGGTTTACAAAATGAAGGTTGGAATATGAAAATTAAAAATTCATCTCCAACGATCTGGCTATCATCACAGAAATGACGCACTTTACTCTTTAATGAATGAACCTGTTGGTCCCACAAATACCATGTGTAATGATTACAAGCATTACAGGGCATTCTTTGTCACCCTGTGAATTATTGCAGGACAGAGCAAATCATTAAATTCCTGTACTATTACACTGCATTGTATATGGGGCACGCAGTGTTCCAAATGAAATGCATCGCTGCCAAAGCCCCACTATTAGAAATGATGAAACTGTGTATGTACAGAAGGTCATTTATAAATACTTCAATGCAAGTTTACTTATTGATATTTACCAATCTGTTTTATACTGCCATGTCACAATTGAAATAAGAAATATTAAGTGTGGATCTTAGGTGTTAGAAATTACGTATCATACCTTCAAGCAATAGGATTATGCAGAGAGTGCTTCAGAAGTGCCCTTAGCATGCGTCACCCTGAATGGGGACAACTAAAGAGGGATCAGAAGTAACACTACTGCCCACTCTGTCCTCAGTTCATACATCCTTATGTTGGTAGGCATGAAATATGTCTATTTTACACTCAGGAAACATATTCATAATAATGTGTGGTGTATGGACGTGATCCAAATTTTCACTGAATTAACACTCATATAGTGTATATGTGTGTATCATTGAGCTCCATAGTAATACATCTGTAATGTTCATTGTCTGCAAGGGTATGTTACTGAGCTGCACAGCACTTAAAGAAGAAGCAATGTGTATATGAGTATAAAGGATCCTCTCCTGTAGGTGAAATCTCCTCTCTTAAAGTCTAAATGAGTGACCCTGTTTTGTTTAGTCATATCAAGGAACAAATTACAGACCCTATATATACTTTTATTATGTTATCATATTGCCTCTAGGTCTGTGTTTTAGCTAACGCTTTTTAGGCTTTCTTTACAATTAAAATCTACTATTCCTCTAATTAATTTGGTAGCCACCTCTGTACTCTTTCTAGTTTCTTCCTTAAAAAGTGATTTAGGGATTCCTCACGTTAGAGTTCTGGTCTATATTCGGGGAATTTCCCTGAACATAGATTTCAATTTCATAGATTTTGATCCAGCCCAAAATTGTGATTGTAGTTAGTTTACAAGCTTTCCAGTGTCTACAGAGGGCATAGTTATCCAAAAAAATTATATTATAGCTCAAACCAACAGTACGACTATATTGCAGTTACCAATAAAATAATTGACTTGCAGGGTCATCTGTTCATAAAGGAATGTCATTTATTTGACGTCAAGGTACTGCATACCTGAAGAGAGAACTTTGGCAAATTAACTTGCTATGCTTATGCAAGTAGGTTAAGCATCTGAGATCTATTTCTGATGCAAAAAAATATATAAATGTCAACGCATGTTTGAACAGGCAGTTAGAGGCATAATTTTTAGGATAACATACCTATAGATTTATTAATGGATTTCTGGTTTAAATGCTGAGCTTGCTCTACAAATATTTGACCGTGTCACAAATATTCAGACGTGAATATTTGCAGTTAGAAGGCTTTTCATCGTTCTTCTTTGTTTGACAGAAGGTTAGCCATGGAAAATTACAATAAAAGGGATTTTAAAATAAATATGGATTTGGCTTCAACTTGCCTTTCTCTACAATTTTGTGTATACAGATGCCGCTAGACTTACCTTAAAGAAATGAAAGGTCTGTGTCAATAATGTTATACAGAAATTGTGATGTTAAGGGAACCCTGTCATAACAAACATAACAGAATCTTATTGAGCAATCCATACATTGTGTTGGACAAACATCTAGCAATCATGTAGATAGCAAAGACAGGTCTTTGACAGCCCACATGTTATTGGACGAAAGGATTTGCTTTAGCACCCTGACATCCTTTAACCCCTTAAGGACACATGACATGTGTGACATGTCATGATTCCCTTTTATTCCAGAAGTTTGGTCCTTAAGGGGTTAAAGGATTTCCATTAGCACCCTAACCACTAAAGCCCACTGGTGTCTGGAGTCCCCTAAAGCTGTTACACAGTAAGGAGTCTAATCAGTTTCAATGTTTGGACATCCATATACTTTTAATCTTCTTCTGGACTTCATTCATATTGCTAAAGTGAAAGATTCCATCTACAGTGTTCTGCCAGCCCTGCTCTTCATTTACCAGGTCTCAAAGCCCTTCTGCCTGGCTGCTGTGTGCTCTCCGTGCCCGGCTCCCTGAATCAGTTCAACCTGGACCGGAAGCAGCACAATAATATAGATACACAGAGAATATGAATGAATACGTTGAATAATAGTGTTCTATGAATCTAGCAACTGATGTAGTTGTTTGTGCTATTATTGTTTAGATAGGTGGATATATCAACATGTAGAGAGATAGAGTTTGATAAATAACACTTTTTTTTATTTGATATCACAACTGCCTTCTGGGGGGTTGGGGGGGAGGGGGGGGCATACTGAGCATTTAATGCAAATAACCTTCTTTTTCTCCATTAAGGAGATAAATTGTAACCAGTAAGCATGCTTTTTATTTAATATATGTATTTATTTATTTATGTGTAGTTGCTTTTGTGCATTTTGCAGTGTTGGGTGTGTATTGGTTCTCTATGTTATCACATTTTTTACTTTTTTTAAACTTCCATTTAAATACATTCATTTGAATTATAACAAGAAAACTATTTGTATGGCTTATATAATAAACCCCCTATGATATTATTCCCTTAAGGAAACAAATTAAAGAATGTATGCAATACATCATCTTGAAACTGGTTAGATATCTTTGATGCTCCAGGCAAAAGAACCAACAAGATGGGACAAGAGGAAATAAAATCCCTTCCCTCGTTCCCATCTCACACCCTTACAAGTTGAGCATCTGTGGCTAAGTGCTTATAACATATTTTTTTATATTTTGTAAGCTTGGTGCTTTTTAAAAAAATATTGCAGTCTGGAAAGAATTATTTATACAGAATTTATATCACAATGTTTGCTGAATTTGAGACAGAATTATTATTTCCATAATGCAGAACATCACCAGGAGCCAATTAACAATAAATAGAGGTGACGTGAATTATAGCCCACCAGTAAAATTAGCAAAATATTGTAAACGTTTAATGGATCATTTGATTGGTACCCAGAGATTTCAGTGTAAAATGTCCCTGGATGTACTCTTCAATTAAACCAAGGAGGACTGGATCTCAATTAATAATGAAACCAACAGACTATCCTTCTTTCATTACTTCATTTTTTTTTTAACTGAACGAGTTGCTGCTTTTACCTTCATATCGCAAGTTGTTTCATTAACTAGAATGGGGGAAATGCTGCATAGTGACTTATAGGAAATGTACAACTGGCCAGTTTTCCTGCAGGAATGTGAGATCAAGACATGGAGCTTGTCTTTAGGGGGCTTATTTATTCAACTAATTATTTAATGCAACAACCATACGGTAAAATAACAGTGATACAGATCTTTAATACACC
This sequence comes from Pelobates fuscus, assembly GCF_036172605.1. NCBI lineage: Eukaryota > Metazoa > Chordata > Amphibia > Anura > Pelobatidae > Pelobates > Pelobates fuscus. The sequence goes on along the minus strand of NC_086325.1, from coordinate 85,362,416 downwards.
AAGTGGTTTAGAATGTAGACAGAATAAATGGTCAACATAAAGTTACTGATAGTCAGTACAAAGTTTGCCAAAAAGTACACCCCAGCTGTTCTAGAATTTCAATGTTACATCAAGTTAGTTTCAATTCTACAACAGCTGGGATCTGTCATTTGGCCACCCCTGTCTCTAGTTTTCCATCTGGGTCTTTCGGTGGACCTTTCCGATGCTGGTCAAGGATGTCAAGCTCCATAGCAGCTGGAGTTCCACGGGTTGCAAAGCCATGGGTTATTGGGTGGGCTATTCAGCAGGGTCATTGGTTTACATACATGTGTTAAGAAAGGAAAATATTCTCCTCGCATGGATATAGAGAATGCTTGGGAGGCTAGTTGCAATGTATCCTTATGGCATATGTTACCAAACACTTGTCAGGAGTGATTACAGTTCGGGCCATCACTGTCAGAGTGAATGCAAACAGTTATAAAGCGGGTGGTAATCTATTTATCCAAGACTGTGGGAGCCACAAATGATCTCATATTTATGTTTTCCTCTGTGCAGGGAGTGAAGAAGACATATCAGGGGCCATGTGCAGGACGAGATTGCAGCGGGGGCTGCAAATGCTTTCCAGAGAAAGGCGCTCGGGTAAGTTTTCTTTATTTACTGTTCCAGATTGGATGGAAAACATGTTCATGTAAATCTTATCACTTCCTTTTTTTATTCTGCAAAAAAAAAAAAAAAACATCTGGCAAACCATCCTGCAACAATCTACATCTGGGCAGGAGAATTGGAACAACTGCGGGCCCATGCAGGTTTTTGACCTAACGAGAGGCCTGCCAAACCTTGGCTTGTATTACTCTACTTGTAACTATCATGCTGTTGAACACATGTGAAGGCAGGTCTGGCTAAGGAAGAAGGAAAGCCTATTTTGTGATTTTGATTAATCCCTGTGCAACCAAAACAGCTTGTAACGCTGTAACATTCTGTAACAGGTTAAAGTGAACCTGTCATCCATAGGCTGCAAAGTAACGTTTAACAGATTTTTGGGGGATGTATCTACAGATTGTGTTCTGAGTGTATTAGAGCAAGTGTATCAGAGAAAATGATATTTACTGGTATCATATTCCATAGCGAAACTGTAACCTTAACAAAAGAAAACACGACACACTTCCAGAATATAGGCCTCGGTTTAATATTGTTGAGTAAACTTCCCAAATGATTTCTGATTTTTGGATAACCTTTTAAAATATATATTTTTTCAAAATCTTAAAATGTAAAAAAAAATCATACAAAAAAAAAAAATATATGAATATGTAAAAAAAATATAAAATGATTACAAAATAATACCTATAAATATTTTTTTATAATATTAAGTAATTTTAAAAGTTTAGTCCGCAATATTACATTTTTTTGGAAAGCTTATCCAACAATATTAAATCGTGGCCATAGTCAGCAAATCCACAGATGTTAAAGAAAACTAAATCCAAATACTTTTATTATTAGAAATTGCAGATACACAGAGATAAATGCTTATGAAATGTAAGACAAAGGAAACCATAATATTTAAGTGAGTAGTAGTTTTGGTGTGTGTGTATGCTGGCGTACATATTGTTTTTTGTGAACAAGTTGCATGCATTGTGGGATAGTGCAAGCATATTCTCTACACACAATAGGATCAGGAAAGATTTTTTATTTTTTTCTATAATTGCATACTTACCAAATAGATTGAATTAATTTTTTTTTTTTCATTTTAGTTCATGAAAATTATTTTTTAATGTAGTAACCATCAGAGCTGAGAGTAGGATTAGAGCACTCTATGCTCCATCACCTTTGCAATGTTGCATATCTTTGTCACCTCGCCTGACTTTTGATTGATGGTAATTTTAAGCATCATCTTAAATTCAGGGTTCTGGGAATCCAGTTTCAAAGTACTGAATACTAATCATGTTCCATAAAATAATGCTGTGTCCTTTAAGTAATCAAGATTTCACACCTATGTGACATTGATTGACATTTGTTATAGACAACGAGATCTGGACTGGGTACCCGAGGCCCTCCAGGTTCCATCAGAAGCTGGATGAGAATAATGGGAGTGCATGGTCAACAACAACTGGAGTGTTTGGAGTGTTTGGTGGCCTGAATTTATAGGAGCCGGCTAGCAAGCAAACAGCAAAGTAGTTCGTTTTGTAAACAGAGTCCCAGGTCAATTGCTATGTGCCACATTCCGATCATTTTTTTAGTGTGTCTTTCTTTTGAAAGACCAAATTTATTTGGTTGCACTGGCATCAAAGCCTCCATCAAGTGAAGTGCAAGGCATTGACCACAATATTATTTCTTTTTGAGTGAAGATCAATAGTAATAGCAGCTTATACTAAAATGAAAGGCCCCGCAGCTGGTGCCCAAAACATGTGGGCTGAGCAAGGATGCACATATCTTCCTATTCACTCTGTCAAGCCTTGGCATGGCTGTTTGAACTGGCTGCAACATTGTTGACATTGCATAGAAATCTGTTGGCATGCCTTTTGTTAGATTGTCACAAACGCTTGGACCTGTTTTCACAGCAGATCTGAGAACCAAATGTGCCTCTTCAACTCTTTCTTATCAGGAATAACCCTTGTCAATTGGGCAAATCTCAGAATTCATTTAACTGTTTATTTTTCCTGCTCTCCCCTCTGACATCCATAGCATTTATCCACAATTAGTGTTATATAAACCTATTCATTTAGCCTTTTATTCAGATCAGTACAATTGGCTCAAAATCTATTAGAGAATAAGAATAGCGAAGACATACTTTGTCAGATGAATTAACTTGACATATGCATATTTTATGTGTGTACTCTCGGATATTAAAACCTCTTCTGCGTGAGAATATTTTCTGGAAAATTAAATCTAATCCTACACTTAGATATAATATCAGAACTCTAAATAAACATAGATCTGCATTAAATAAACATAGATCTTCATTCTATAAACATGCTTATATTCGCTTTCTCAATAAGCTGAGATACTTCAAAATATTAACCATTTAATTACCCATCCCAAAGGTTATATGTAGCAAACTGTCAATTGTGATATTCAAGTACTTCCACCACCAGTGCTCATAGAAACTCTAGTTTTTAGAGACTCAAGGATATGCCTGAGTTACCTGTATTCAAGCAGGGATATGAGCTAGAACATACTTGGAATAAAGATGAAAATCAAGAGTCTCGAGGACCATTTCTGAATCGTAGTTTTGAAGAGTTTTGAAGAGTCAGTGCTAGACTGAGTTACTATGATAATCCTCTTTGCTTTGAGTTTGGTTGAATTTTCTTGGCTCTCGAGGTCCCAGTGTAACCAATCCCATCATCATAAATACAGATCTATGAAAAACTACAGATATTACACATACTGCAAAAGATTCATTCCCGTTTAAACCCCCTAATCTGATTAACTGCAAATTGCTCTGCAGCAGTCTGAGCTTAAAGATTTACCATTCTATAGACCAAAAAAAATGAAAGGAATTTGTTTCATGTTACAAAAGTCCTCATTTGAGTTAAAAAAAAGGAATAACTACCAATTATCCTCATTCCCATTGTAATTATGGAAGAAGGTAATTAGTGGTTACCTTGTAACAGAAACAGAAGATGTTGCTAGACAATAACAGAATATCACCAATTGTTTATATTCTTCTTATGTGCTCATATCTGCATTCATATATTGATGTATACATTTGGCACTGGAAATAGATATCACGGTAAATGTTAAAGGGAAATTGTAGCGTTAGGAAAACAAAGTTGTTTTCCAAGCACTATAGTAACCTACGATGCCCCATCGCACAGCATGAGAACGTCCAGCGTCACTTGGGCAACCAAAATCGCCTAACCTCTCGGAAGTGCCTGTAGTGGCTGTCTGGTTAGGCAGCAACAAGAGGTGGAGTTAACTCTGCAGGGTAATTATTGCAGTTTATCAATAACTGCAATAATTACAAATGCAGGGTTAAGGGGACTGGAACAGTGCATTCAGATCACTTCAATGAGCTAAAGTGGTTTGTGTGCCTATAGTGTCCCTTTAGCTAATATCTGACCACAAAGTTTAACTATCACTGCACTAATTCTAAACATACACATTTAAGTCCTGCGCTCAAACTCACACTACTCCTGGGTGGCAGCAATGTCTATAGTATGCATCAGCCTCAGTATATAGAATTTTAAAACAAAGTTACTTGCACACTAACTCTATGCATATTTAAATAACTGGAGTTTTTTTTAGTATCACTTCAATGGCCAGAAAAAATGTAAGTTTACCGATCACGTTAAGGCAAAACCTCTTAGGTAAATCCTAAACCAGTGATGGCGAATCTATGGTACAGGTGGTAGAAGGGAGGGGGGATAAAAAATTTAAGTATCTCTTTTTTATGTTTCTTTCCCACAGCCCCCCCACAAACAGCACCTCTTTCCCCCACACACAAAGCACCTCTACCCCCCACACACAGCTCCCCTTCCCCCACACACAGCACCCCTCCCCCCACAGCACCGCCCCACACACACAGCACCCCTCCCCCCACAGCACCGCCCCACACACACAGCACTCCTCCCCCCACACATCACACCTCCCCCACACAGCACCACCCCTACACACACAGCATTCCTCCCCTCGCACAGCACCCCTCCACCCTACACACACAGCACCCCCACACACAGCACCCCACCCACACACAGCACTCCTACCCTCCCACACACAGCACCACAATCCCCCCACACACAGCACCCCCACATAGCACCCCTCCACCCCACACACACAGCACCCCCCCACACACAGCACCCCACACACACACAGCACTCCTTCCCCCACACAGCACCCCCCACACACACAGCACTCCTCCCCCACACAGCACTCCTCCCCCCAATCAGCACCCATCCACCCCACACAGCACCCCGCACACACAGCACTCCTCCTCCCACACACAGCACCCCTCACACACACACAGCACCTCCCCACACAGCACCCCCACAAACACACAGCACTCCTCCCCCACACAGCACCCCCCCACACACAGCATGTGTGTATGTATTCAGCAGACTGTGTATGTATTCAGCAGTCTGTGTGTACTCAGTAGTCTGTCTGTGTGTACTCGGCTTTCTGTGTGTGTGTGTGTGTGTGTGTGTGTGTGTGTATTCAGCAGTCTGTTTGTATGTGTATTCCACAATGTGTGTATTCAGCAGTCTGTGTATTCAGCAGTCTGTATGTATTCAGCAGTCTGTGTGTGTTTATTCAGCAGTGCGTGTATTCAGCAGTCTGTTTGTATTCAGCAGTTTGTGTGTATTCAGCAGTCTGTGTGTGTGTATTCAGCGGACTGTGTGTACGTATTCAGCAGTCTGTGTGTATGTATTCAGCAGTCTTTCTGTGTGTGTATTTAGCAGTCTGTGTGTGTCGGTGTGTGTATATATTCAGCAGTCGGTGTGTGAATGTGTTCAGCAGTCTGTGACTGTATTCAGCAGTCTGTGTGTATGTATTATATGTATGTATTGCATTTGTTGGAGATACTAATAAATATAAGCTTAGTAAGACAGAGAGAGGTATTTTTCTAAACTCCTACACACATATTAACACTCAATTGGGGACACATGGGGTGGGAGTTAGCACTGAAACATGGCTGTCTAACAGGCCTGGACTGGCCATCGGGCATACCGGGCAAATGCCTGGTAGTCCGCGATGGCCGTATCTCGTGGCCGGCAGGCGAGATCTCCCCTGTCCGCCCATGCATAGCCGGCGCTATCTGAGAGCTGACCCTGCTGTGTGCCTTTATGGGCCGGTGGGGAGATCTCCCCACCGACCCAGAGGCACTGATATGCGACCGCCGGCTGGGGAGTGAGGGAAGCAGAGGAGGACCCGGGGAGCTCTAGCCAGCAGCTCCGCCGGGCTCCTCTCGCGAGGTCTGAGCGTTCAGACAGAGAATCCCAAACCAGGAAGAGGCTCCACCAATCTTATTCTAATCTGAGGGCTTTCAAGTTACGCATTGTTTATTGGATATGTAGTTTAGACACAGGCGTAAAGTGGGTTTGAAAGCCTTCATTTTGATAGTGAATTTAGAAATAGTTAATACAACGTCCTCCTTTTTTTAACCCCTTAAGGACACATGACATGTGTGACATGTCATGATTCCCTTTTATTCCAGAAGATTGGTCCTTAAGGGGTTAAAATTGTATGCCACAGACTTCCATTTGAGTGCATTTTGCAGAGGGTCAGGTTTTGTTGTAACTACCTAGTTACGGGAGATAGATGATTATAGATAGGTGAACCGTGATTGTACAATCTTTTAACAGCTATAAGTAGCTTTATTAGCTTAAAAGTCTAAAAGAAGCGACTGCTTTTATATAACTACTATTTAATTGTGCTTTTCAAACAGCAACAAAGCAAATGTTTCAACTGGCTGGGTGGTCTTCTGCATTAGCCCATCATTCCATAGGTTAAATAGTATTTAAACAAACAAATTGTGGTTTTGTTACACAGGCTGCTTTTAAAACTTTGATCCATTCCAAACATGATTGTAAAAATGATAAGTGCACGATATATCCGTATTAGATATTTATTTTGTGCAGCCCGGCAGAAAAGGAGTAACTTGTTGATAAACATGGCTTCAAGGGAGAAGAAATATAAATGATTGTCTTAGACTTTAAAGGGGACCAATATACAAGAACTGACCACATTGTAATGCATCATATAGATAATGCATAAGAAATATACAAAATAAAGAAAACAGCAGACTTGGTTTATGAGATAAGTCATTTAGCCCATAACTTTGGTTCCACTTATTTCATAGGATGAATAGTCAATAAGTTGATATCAGCTTGTTCACAGTCCCGTTCACAGTTTTTTTAAACTAGGCTGTGTGCAGTTATGTCCCAAACCATGCAGGTGTACAGCTATAGCTCTGTTCTGAAGGAAGGAAGGGGAGAGGGGTGTCCATCCAAATTGTCCACAAATTAGATTGAGGTATTAAGGTAAAGGATGGAGTAAAACTCCTCCTCTGTCCACACTTTGATCAAGGACACAACTGATAATGATCTCCATCATTTGTTCCAAATTGATGCAGCTATAAACAGCTCTGGGCATGTAGACAAAAAGAAAGGTACTCCCTGCACTGTAACTTTTGCATTTAATGAAAATAGTGCTTAGTGGCCATTTAAGAATGTCTAAACTAAATAATAAAATTATTGTCTTATAACCAATCTAAGAGGTTAAAGAGACAGTAACATTAAATGTGAAGCATTTAAAATAAACATAATTTAACAATTAACATAAATGTGAACATCAGTGAGTTCATTGAAAGTTCCTTCTCACTAAAATCATCAAGAACCTCTTGCACCATGCTACCATGGACAACTACCTCATCCCCTCTTTAGCGTTCACATAAAGAAGCTGTATTCTGTGTAGAGGAGCTTGGGGTCTCCACTCTAGAGATTATGGGCCCTTTTGTAGTAAACTTGAACTTGCTCCTTGGACCCTGGTTTCATATCATATAGTTAGCAGGCCTCCTGTTTTGTTCTGCAATTCTAGAAGAGGCCTTCGAGACCAGTCCTATCTGACTTTTAGCCACAATTTCTAAATTCTCTACCAGGTCTACACTTCTTTGTCACCATTATTTTGTTTGTGTACTGCAATTATGTTCCTTTTTTTTTTGCACCATATCTTGATACAGCTATGCAGATGTCTATGTATAAACTGCAGATGACAAACAGTGTGATGTGTTTTATGTTTGTATAACATAGTTACATGGAATTTAGACCTTAATCCTTTTTTTATGTGTGTGTGTGTTGGATTTCTTTACAGAATACCAGAGAAATTTAACATATTATTGCGACAGGGAGGCAGTTTTTCAATAATATCGTAAAGAAAACAGAAAAAAAACATTGAAATTGTTCATATGCGATAGACTCTTCAAACAGCTAATAGACATTTTTTATATGGACTTTTCAACATGCTTATTCCCCTTTTCAATTTTTGTATAGACTCCACAAAATACTAACATACATTTAGGATGTTTAAAAAGACTCTAAGTATTCTAATCTGCATTCTAATAAAGACTATGCAGTATGTTAATAAACATTCTTTACATTCATAGAAATGTGACAGCCTTTGGCCAGTACTGTTGAAATGACAGTGTGAAATCATGCTGCAAGGCTCTGTTTTGGGTGTAGTCAAGCAGATTGACTTTAGAAGACACATGATTGAACGGGATTTTATGGCATGAATGCAAATCCTACAGGGAAAAAAAATGTGGTTCTAGGTTATGACCTTACAGATGGCTATCAACGTAGCTTTTAATAATTGGTGTAGCTGTGAAAGAAAACTACACATTACATTATTAATAGCATTACTTGTTCCCATAACGGGTTACAGTAAAGAACATGTAATCATAAATAACCAGTAGTACCGCCATTCTGGACTATGCAAATATCTATGTATGATTGAAAATTGTAAACAGCACTCTCACAGACACGAAGAATATTATTATTGTACATAAAGCGTAACAGTTAGAATTTTTGGTTTGTGTTGACCATTTCCAATAACAATAGAGGAACATACTCAAAGTACTCTGTCCTGGCCTCATTCTCAGCCTGTTGTCTGGATGGCAAAAGTCAGTTTAGGTTGAAGAGAAGGATATCATGCATAAACTGCAATATGGTAAACCTCTGTTCTTGTAGAAACCCCATTTGAGTCACTAGCTAGTTGGAAAGGTTCTAGGGGGCATACTGAGACTAAGACCTTCTTTTTAACTATATGTGTTGTGTTATGGCAAAGAACAGGAAGAATCTGTAATGACATTGAATAACTGGAATGTTATCATATCTCATCCAGCTGTCAGTTGTCTAGTAAGATGCAGAGTGGGATGAAGGCTACTTTTTCAATTAAGAATTTCTTTATCTGTGATTCATTTGTTGACATTCTTTTGATCCAGATTAAGCCATGTTTTCCCAAGGTTTCATTTCCATCATTGGTAAGAGTAGATGCTCTGGAAGCATTCACCTACTGGTACATTTGTAACAACACCTTCCTGTTGACATTTTTGGATTCTTCTTGCATAGTTGTGTTTTTTTTACCGGAGCCATTTTGACTAGTATATAAAATGTTTGTGAATGCTGACATTCCATCTCAATAAGAAGAGGACTATGCTTTTCTTCAAAATAGTCTTCCTGTTTGTCAAGCTCAGCATTATCAATATATTACTCGGTCTCTATAAGTACTTCAATTTCACCAGCAGTTCTGGTGTCTTCATAAAGTAAAAGTATGTTTATCTAAGGGATATTTTATCTAAAGGTTTACCAAAAAAAGGTTCCCTGGAACAGGAGTGTGCAGGGATTCATTTTAAAAATAATTTTTGTCCCAAGGCATGATGTGTAAGAATTCTTCTAACTTACAACTGATAATTCAATACACCAGGATATATTCTTAGTGATCCCTCACGATGCACCTGAAAAATCCTCTGTACCCAGTCTGAAATCTATATTTGATGGAATCTACCTTCTCTGGTCTTCATCGGTATCATCTTGCATTCTGAGATACTCATTCACTGCACTACACATGGCCTGTAGGACTGCATTTAAATGGTGTGCTGCTGACGAGGGCTAGGTTTGAGTGCATTAGTACTCTTTAGGTCTGAAATTAAAAAAATAGGAGAAGATGGAGATAAGAACCAACGAGAGAATAATATAATGCAGTAAAACAAAACAAAAAAACAACCATTAAATTACTTGCCTAGGGCTGAAGCACTTACCTCCCAACATTCAAAACTTTAATTTCAGGGGTCTGAGAAATTTTAGGTAACTCATTAATAACCATTTCTGCAACTAAAATGTAATTTAGAACAAGAACAGTTGTTGCATTTACACAGACTGATCTCTAAACACATTTATTGTAGTTTAAATACAGCATTATTACAGTGGAGCTGTGTTAGGCATTTAGAAACACCAACATTATTAACCTCCTATAAAAGAGCAACATTAGGATAGAAAAGATGGACAGAGTGATTAGGACCCATAATAGGGACTGTTTCACATAAGTAGTGATATCTGGGAGACTTCTCCCATAAGAGATAAAAGAATAAAAGGCCCACGTGTTTATCTACACAGTTTGTAACATCATGAAAATTAAGAAGATGAACATTTATTAAATATAAATTTATACCTGGAATTTAGATCTTACAGGTAATTCCCTAAAAAAAAATGCATTCCTCCCAGTCATATTAGTTTAAATCACTGTCCCTTAATTTATTGTTTTATTGTGATGTATTTGCCTGTCAGAGGTACACCAGCTAAAACAGAGATAAGAAGGGAAAGATCACAGAAAGGGTAAAAATAATGCACTGACCTCTCTGGATAGTTTCCCCCTAGCAAATGTAAACGGTGGCCCCAGCTGTTGATATAACTAGCTCTGGTATTCACTGGACACCATAACTCATTACACAAGCCACAGACAGCCAGGTGTTTTCCCCTAAACACTGTAACATGCCACAATCCCCTGTAAGATTCTAATTACCACGAAACAGACTGCTGCAATGTAGATGTCATAGATCCTATTCTTGAAAGATTTTATCAACATCACTTTTTTGGCTCATACGCCGTGTGACAAGCGGACGCATTATGAAAAATCTGTAAATATCTCACAGAATGGAAAATGTACAAAAAAAAAACTGCAATGTAGAAGAGTGGATTATTTAAGCTTGTACATTAATAACGGTAGATTATTTTATTTTGTCACTTAGATTTTTATTAGGCCTTATAAATGGGTTTATCCGCTGCCAAACACATGATACAGGAAATCACTGTATACAAATGTGTACAGCGCATAGAGATAGTTTGTGCTACAGATAAATAATTGTACTCTAATATTATTTAGTTTTACAAATGATATGCTTTCCGAACAGATGTTCTACACAAACCAAAGTTCACGGATCTGATTCAAAATTGCTGCTTTTCTGCTCCTCATCCACCGCTGTTAAATAACACATGTTTAATATTGTCCTCTGCCCCAGTCGTTTAAAAAAATATCTCATTCAATGAATTAACATGAGCAAATCTCACTATACATGTTACATAGTTACATGGCTGAAAAGAGACATGCGTCCATCACGTTCTGCCTTTCTCTCATTTGTTTTTTTTTGCTGTTGATCCAAAAGAAGGAAAAAAAAAAACAGTTTAAAGCACTTCTAATTTTGCAACAAACTAGGAAAAGAATCCTTCTTTACCCCAGAATGACAGTCAGATTTATCCTAGGGTCAAGCAGCTATTACCCCACTAACTAAAAAGGATATCCCGGAATATTATGCTTTTGCAAGTGTTTATCCAATTGCTGTTTAAACATCTTTACATCTAAACATCTAGACTCTGTTATAGAACTCATTGATTGTGTATTGATCTTCTGTATCATGTATATGGGATTACAAAAAGTTACTTACAGTTGAAATGACAGGTTAAAAAGTGAACTCAAAGGATTCAAGGAAAATAAATTCTTTGCATTGAATGGAGGGATTGTGCTCTATTATATTCGTTCACATTACATAACATACATTTTATAGGCCTTAACAAAATAAATCTGTACTTTTCAAACCATTTGCATCTCTCTCTGCAGTTTGCCATTAGCTTTTATTTCGTACATGTTTGGGCCAGCAAGGAATCTGTATTGCTGACAACTGCAGGAGATGTCCAAAAACTATGATGTCACTCTCAGGTCATTTGAGAGTTTACTGGCAGCAAGGAGTGCAACTACATTAGGAGATTTAGATGAGAAAATGCTGCAAGGAGTATAATAGTGTTAGGAGATTTAAAATAGGAAAGTGACACTGACATGAGATTTAAACTTTTTTTTATATAGGAAATAAAATTAAAATATATTTTTTAAAAATCTGTTACAAGTACAATTATTTATATAGAGCCAGCATATTCTGAATTTGATTAAACACCCTCACTGCTTATCAGATTACATATATTTGTGGTTCGTACTGTCAACATTCATGTCATGTCAGTTGGTGTAGATAAAATCTCCTTTCAACAAGTCTCAATGGATGATTCCTTGTTATTTACACTGTCCTGCAGGACAGGTGTGATCATATTTATATATACAGTTTGAACCGGATATATTTGGACACTGAAAATATTTGGACACAGAAACAATTTTCATAATTTTGGCTCTGTACGCCACCACAATGGATTTGAAATGAAACAACCAAGATGCATTTGAAGTGTAGACTTTCAGCTTTAATTCAAGGAGTTGAACAAAAATATTGTATGAAACAATTAGGAATTGCAACCATTTTCATACACAGCCTCCTTATTTCAGGGGCTCAAAACAAGAGACAAACTACCACAATCATAAATAAAATGTTATTTTTTATTACTTTGTTGAGGATCCTTTGCAAGCAATGACTGCCTGAAGTCTGGAATACATGGACATCACCAAATGCTGGGTTTCCTCCTCTGTGATGCTTCGTCATTGCTCTTCAGCTGTTGCTTGTTCGTGGGTTTTTCTGCTTTAAGTTTTTTCTTCAGTAAGTGAAATGTATGCTCGATCTGATTGAGGTTAGGTGATTGACACGGCCACTGCTGAATATTTCACATCTTTACCTTAAAAAAACTCCTGGGTGGCTTTCGCAGTATGTTTTGGGCCACTGTCCATCAGTAAAGTGAAGCACCAATCAACTTTGCTGAATTTGGCTGAATCTGACAAAATATCCCTATACACTTCAAAATTCATCCATCTTCTCCTGTCTTCTGTCACATCATCAATAAACACTAGTGACCCAGTGCCATTGGAAGCCATGCATGACCATGATATCACACTGTCTTCACTGTGTTTTACAGATGATGTGGCATGCTTCAGAATGTGAGCCACTCCAAGCCTCCTCCATGCTTTTTTTATTCTTTTTTCTTTTTTGTGTTGCAGAGCTCACCGGTGTTTTTTTAGAAAAGTACCAAACTGTTGATTTGGCCACTCCTAATGCTCCTGTTATCTCTCTGATGGTTTTTGTTTTTTGCAACTTCAAGATGGCCTGTTTTGCTTGCATTGAGAGCTCTTTTAATTGCATGTTGTGGATTCACAACAACAGCTTCCAAATGTGAATTCTTCACCTGGAATCAACTCCAGATATTTTACCTGCTTAATTGATGAGGAAACAACAGAGAAATTTTCCATACCTGTCCATAAAACACGTTTTGAGACAATTGTTCAATTTCTTTTGACCCTTTGAAAAAGAGGATTATACATATGAAAGAGCTGTAATTCCTAAACCCTTCCTCCTATCTGGATGTGATACCCTCAAATTAAAGCTGAGAAACTGCCCTTTAAGCCCATATTCATTATTCAATTCTAACTTGAATATATTTTGGTAAACAGCAAAAAAAAAAACAACTTGTGTCAGTGTCCAAATATTATACCTAATTGTATATATGAGCAAATTCCCTCTAAGATACATTTCAATCTCCCATGCTGTAGTAATATGTTTAGGGAGAAAAACACAGGGTACATCCTCAACTTGTATTGCTTTGAAAACCTCTCCATGCCTCTTGATTTACTGTTTAGGAAACCATGAGCGTTCCCAGGTATGGTGACATGGTGTCCCTTCCCCCTCTATCCAGCATTAAAAAGGTTTTAGTGGTTTGCACACATGAAGGTATGCAGTGACTCCCATAAACTGTGAGAAATAGTCTATTTTTAACTGACAGTCCAGACTTGTGGTTTCAAAAATAGCTGTGATCGGCTGGTTAGAGACCAGGATACTGCAATATTTCTGGGGACGAATGGTGCAGAGATTTCTAAACCTATTTACACACACACGCATGAGACTAATGTTTTGTTTCACTTTATACCATTCATTGTAGATGGGGGTCTCTCAATCATAACAAAGAACAAATGGATTTCTATTGTGAAACAGATTGCTATAGTAGCTGTGAAGTTCTATTAGCAGACATCAGTGTCCTGGTTTATGTTGCATCCTGAAACAGTTCAGAAAACCAGCTAAGGAAAGTAGAGATTTATGGTAGCTGTGAGCTCTGTGAGAAGTTACTACTTACTCAGCAGTCTAGAGTGCCAATAAAGAAGAACAGGCTCTGGATGAGCAGTTTACTTTAATGGTGTGAAAGCAGACTTTGTTGGGATCTACAGTAAATTTGACAAAAAATGTTCAGCAGCTATTTGATTTTAAGTGGACTGCAAATGAAAAGATTACAAAAATAATGAACAAAATAAAGATAAAGAAAGGCCTATGTACAATTATACATAATGTCAACACGTATTAAAGTGTTAAACTTTTTGCCCACTTTTTACAGGCCTACCCGAACGTGGGTTTCGGCACACTACAACCAATATACACCACCACTACTATAACTTGGCTTATTGTCCCTGACCACAAATAGAAAGACTGTGCCTGTAGGCTGAGCCTGTAGTTGTTGGAAGGGTTACCCACCCTTTCAATACCCAGGCCTCCTCTTCCTCTGGGCCGATACTTACTGGTTCAACCCACCCACCGCTCCCTTTATCAAACCATTCAATTTTGGTGGGCCCCACTTTTTACAGGCCTACTGAACATCGGTTTTGGCACACCACAACCAACTTAGACCACCACAACTATAACTCGGCTTATTGTCCATGACCACAAATTATACCTTATAATAAGATGATTCGATATTCAGAGTTAAATCAAAGGTTCCAATGATTTGTAAATCTTAACTATAATCGAAGGCTGCCTATATTAGGAATGTATTTAATAAATATAAATCACAGTGAACTGAAAACAAAATTGCAAACCAAAAATTATCCAATTATATGGGCCTGATTAGCCTAAATTTGATGTGGTTCTAATGTCAAATACAATTTTTCCCTTTGTTCAGACATACTCACATACTTCTACCTTAAATAAATAGTAATGTTTAAAAACATGTTCTCATATCAGAGTCAGATGGAGTTCCCATAAAAAAGAGCATGAACCAATTCTTGAGGTCATTAAATAATGCCAGTTTATCTCTTCATCTTTTATGGATTTTTTTTTGTTGTTGTCAATCTTTCTTTTATTGAGGCATAGGGTTATGGTGGTACAGAATAAAGAGAGGGAGACTTGCAGGGGTTATACAGGCTAATATCATCATAACAAGTTACAAAATCTCCTAGAATTATCAGCCTCATTTTATATTTTTTAAACAAGCTTAAAACATTGAGTTATTCAAACAGGTGGGTTATAATGTATGTCTCGGTTATCCAGCTTAATTAATGTAACGTTGATACATCAATATACATTTTGTGTAAAAACATAGATATCAGGCTTTATAACAGTAATAGATTGGTTTAAACACGCTAAGCTTGGCAGATTTTTAAACAATCGGGTTCTGGAGCTTAACAATGCTAAATTGGTCGTCGTTATACAGCTAGCACTTTATGATGGTTAACATTTCAATAGTTTCTAATAGAGCTGCTATATGTTTACAAGTTAGGTTTGTAATGCGGTTTGTGTTGCCGTATATTATAGCATGGTGTGTAAGCAGGGTTGTGTGAAGCATAAGCCATCGTCTACCAACATACTGGGCTAATCAATGCCATGAGGCCGGAGACACCAAAGAAAAATATGTACTGTCGTTAGCTAGCTTTAGTTGTATTAGGTATGTTCTAGGTGTGCTATTGAACTGATCCCTATGAAACAGGCATACGGTGACTTGCTTGATGAATGTGCTTAGTAGTGTGACATGCCAGATTTAGATCAACTGTGAAAACAACTTAAACAGCGACCACGAGGTTCCATGAGAGTGCTTGTCAGCCAGAAAATTGTGGGCTAGGTTGTGGTCCGAGAAATTCAAGAAGTGACTTAATATACTGGTAGCTTTACACTAAATACGGGCTATACATTGCGGAATTTAAGAAGAGTGGGATGCCTGTACATCAAGACTGTCTAGGCCCTATTACACAGCGGGCTACCGTATGCAATAGTTAAGCAAACATAAAGATAAAATTAATTAAATACGGTCTAAGCAGCGAAGAACATCAAGTAAAGTAAGGCATACGTTGCACATTTATAAGTTTCAGTAGTCTGTAGCTGTCAGAGTCCAGTGGTGTGCTGTACCGTGGTTTACCAGGGGTGCACTCCAGCCATACCCAGATCCGCGGTATTTTCATCCGACGCCATGAATGTGCTTCAGGAGATAGTCTGTGAGGTGTCTCAGTGTGGTGTCTCCGTTCTTCCTCTGGCTGTTCTGCGCCCGGTGTCGGTCTGCTTGATGGGCTCCCTTGCCCGTAGTGTGTGTGCAGGTCCGTGATGTTCGGAGGCTTGCTGCACTTGCCCGGTGGTGTTGTACCTCGTTGCAGACGGTGCGTGTCCATTTACGTGGGGAAGTCTGCAGCTGGCCCAGAAGTTTCGGTGCCACCAGGAGGCCGTCAGGCTGGTTCTGTTCACGGTTCTCTCCCTGGCGTGCGCGGGAGTGAGTGTCTGTGTCTAAGGGGCTTGATGGCGATTTCCGACTCATGAGGTGTCGGCGTTGCCCGCTGGGATCCCCTCTGGAGGCCCGAGGAGGGTTCCAGTTCATATTTCGCCTGGTCGTCAGGCGGATCCAAGCCGCCGCTTCTCTCCTCGCCCGCCTGAATGCCTGCCTCTGGGTGTGGAGCTTTGTGCAGAGGTGATCAAGGAGTCTGCCGCAGAACTCTGCAATATCCCCGGGGGGCTTGTGTAGTGGGTGCTTCGTCCCATGCTGCTTTGTCGCCGCCATTTTGTTTGGGCCTCGTGGGTCCCGTTTGTTTGTCGCTTGGTTTCGTCGTTTTACAGGGGTTGTCATCCCCATAGTGGACCGGGATAACCCCCGCCGGTCCGAAGGGGGGGGGTTGCAGGGCTTTGCTCTTCTCACGCTTGTGAGCGGGCTTCGAGTCGGGGGATCGGCCGCCTCCTCCATGCCCTAGGCCCCGCTCAGGATTAGGCCGCGTGGCCGGTTCGGGCTTTTCCGTGGCGGTTTGGCACCGGAGTGGTACCATTCTGCTCCGCGTGGGTACCCGGTTCGATATCTGGGTACCTTTTGTTGTGGGCTTCATGAAATCAGACAGATTAGGTATTTGTATGCTCTCTGGTGCAGGAGCCCTCAGAGGACACGTCCGGCCATCTTGGCTGTCAGGCCCCGCCCCTTTTATGGATTTTATCCATATCCTGGCACCCATTATTAAAAATAAATACAAGTGTTCTTAATACTAAATAAAGAAGCTAAATAACAAAAAGAACAACATAAATATCACCAAATTGAACTAGTTTTATTCTACTCTGTATTCTAAATAAATACTCTGTCTTGGTAAAATGTTGCTTAGAACTTTGAAAAAGAGTGATTTTTGTTCCTGAACTCTGAAAAAAATAAAACAAAATCTTTTCCCCCCCAGGATTTTGAAACAAAAATCTGTCTTTTTCAAGTTCTAATGAACATTTTCCAGAATATTTTGCAAAAACAAACAAACAAAAATACTTTGAACAAAGAAAACCAACTTGCCAGTCCATAAACAAAGATTAAAGAAAACTTAGCCTGCAAAGCCAGAACTGCTCGGAAGGTCAATGGAGCAGTGGTTCTTTTCAGAGTAGTGAAACAGAAAATGGACACATTATTATTAACATTTATACAGCACCAATATATTTCTGTTTGGTAGATGGAAGGCCTCAAACCTATATTCCCAAAAATAACAATATGTTTTTCGGGATTCTAGATTCTTTTCTGTCCACTCTACTTTGTCCACACGCCTTTGCTATTAAAAAATGAAATTAAAGAATGATTACTTACCTTTTTTCTAGTGCAAGGACATCTGTGCTGTAGCTGCCCACTCTGCCCACTCAGCCTTTAAAGATATCAGCATGCCTAATGGCATCTTCCTCGATCTCCTCCAATCCAATGCTTCGGATAGAGAAGTAATGGATTGGAGATACACATGCGCAGCCAATGCTAAATGCTATCAGCTGCATTTAATTCCAGCATTTAATTTCACTCGGTTCAGAATGACTGAATGCTTCATGTGGCTGTCAGAAAGACAGCCACTAGTAAAGTTTTATGTAACCCTGTAATGTAAACATGACAAGACCACTGAGGTAAGTGTCTTTAGTGATCCTCTCTGGTTTGAGTGCCTTTAGTGGTCCTTTCAAACACAATTAGTTGAAGGTATTTACTGCAAGGGGGCAAGAGATAGAGAGAGAGAGAGAGAGGGCATGGGTAAAGATTGTAACATTGTTAAAGTTTAAAAAAAATATATGGTGACAAAGGTTAAAATAAATAAGGTGGAGTATATTTCAAGCTTCAGATAGTACCTGAATATTTGCTGGGTGCAAAGAAAATTAAGTTTTAATTTTTTCTGTTGATGGTTTGTGGGATGGGAGGCCTATGAACAGTTCTAGAGTATGCTGTCGATACTTGTGTTCTTCTAGAACACTCATCTCCTGACATCCTCAGAACTAATTCAGTTAGTGAATTTCAGGATGTGAAATGCATGGGGCATCACAATGCATACATTAGTTTTGTGGGCATATTTGGTATTTCTTTATGGGGCTGTTACAATAATTACCATTTGCTATATAGTGCGAAATAGTGCCATCACTTCGTATAAAGACACATTTGACTTTATACCAAAACTAAAAAAAAAATTCCTAGACTTGTGATATTTCTTCTTATGTCCACAAATGCAGTTCCCAGCAAGTAAGAAACTAACAAAGGATAAGTGCTACACTGTATGTTTAAACTAAAAGATTGTAAAACTAGCTGCCAACTTATCAAACTCGCTATTATATTCTTTACAGTTTCTTTTTTCCTGAAGACAAAAAACTTTATAAATATGATATACATGTTATAGGAATCCAGGTGCTCTAGGCAACATAGACACCAAAGAACTTTTTTTTTCTTAAATTCCTCGGGACATATTTCTTATTCTCATGTTGTTTGATTTACCCTTTGAATACAGTTTTCAGGACAAATGGCAGTTAACATGTCCAGACAGCTACCCAAGAGGGACCATGCATATTTTTACAGGGTTAACGTGAATGGATTAATCTTATTGTACTTGCATATTTCCTGTATCTTTTTTATTCCTCAAAGATAGATATAATTTAATTGGAATGCATATTGATATTGTCATAATCATTGTTTGTATTTTCATTGTAATATTGAGAAGGTGTTTTTGCAAGTATTAATATTTTTTCCAGTTCATGTGTTCCCATTTCTGATCAGTATTATTATTTTTTTATTTGTATGATATCTATATTGCACAATAAAATATAATCAATAAGCAAATCATGGTCTACTTAAGAAAATCAGCGTTATTGCTATTCATAAAGAAACAATTTAGGTCATGACCCAGCACTCCGCCAAATATTCGGAAATAGCAGCAGACCTCTGGATGTGGCTAGTAGTAAAGTATAGAGTAGTAGTGTCAAAGCCTAAGACATAAGAAGAGACAAAGGACTGCATTCAAAAGACTACATCAACACTATCTATATAGAACAAAGGAAACTATTGCAAGCTAATTAAAAAGTGGCATCATGGTAGAACACTCATATTATCAAGTTGTCTAAGGCAAGTCTTGCTGAAAACGTGGGCAGTGACCAGTCATGCTCCCTTTTTGCGGGTATAGCTCTTCTGAACGTATGTCAGATATATCAGGAGGACCAATCCAACTTGAGACCAAATACAGCCTGAGCATGCAAAGATACAGCTTATTCAAAATGCTATAGAGAATCTGTTCCAGCTTGAAGTGTAAGACAGTAGCATGCTGTCAGTTGAACAAGAACAAAGTTATATCCACCTTTTGTGGATATTTCTTCCATAGGTTGATTTAGAGAATAAATGTCTTAACCAGGAATCAATATGGTGCCATGAGACAACAAATATAGTCTTGGCAAATAGTCCAGTTTGGCTCCCGGTTCTACTGAAGTGAATTCATTAGTATCCTGGTGCTGTCTTGTATCTAGTAATGTCTACCAATCAAGTCAGAGCCTCAATAGTCTTGAGATATAGACATGAATTAACTCATCTACATCTACATAGGATGACTCCTTAACTCGTTTACCCTAATCAGTATTTTTTCAATAGTTAACTTGTATTGAATGAGAAATATATAATAGTTTGAGTGACACTTACTGGGAAATAGAGTCCACATTTGTAAGATTGTGAGCCTTTTACTACTGATAACATACATGCCTTTGCCTTTTGGGGTTTGTAGGGTAGATCTGGATCCATGGTAGAATAGTGTCAAGGGACGAAGAGATAAGTGCTTCTAGTTGCTCAAGTCTCTCTTTCCAGAGGGAGTGCTTGAAACTTGGTATATCTTAACTTTTAATGGTACACTTCTATTGTTGACTTATACTAGGTAACCTAGACAAGAAACACAAGCAGATGGTGTGCACCTCCTTGGCTCAATAAACACAGGGCTGCATTGATACAGCATTCCAAAAGCTCTATAATTTTTCTACTAGAAAGTCCTCTTGCTGTTTTTGTAGATGACAAAGTAAGAAAGTAATCTCCTTACGTGAATATTATCTATCTGTACGTGAATATTATCTTTCCAATATATGGAGAATGATTACTAAAACTGCTTCTGTGTAGCCGTTCTTTGTACCCATTCTGTGTCCCCATTCTCTGCTAATACCTAAGACAGGAAACATCTCCACTATTTTAATACATATTTAAAAACCTAAATAATGACTAGATATGCCCTATTCTCTTTATTAAAGAAAAATTAAAAAAAATAAAAGATTGATTCATTATATCAGAGTTTGACTAATCCTTTGCCCTTTTGGGTTTACCTGTCAGAGCATGTATGTATGGGTTACAGCTAGACACTTTCAATAGTTTCTTTTAATTGTATTTACTTGATGCTTTAGGGTAATCGCAAGCTTATTCTTGGAATGTGATTTCTGTGCCTTTAGGTCTCTTACCCCCAATTGCCTTACAAGTTAAGTGCTAACAACTTCAAAGGTTGTAAATCAAACCTTTGGTCAGTATCCTTGCTGACCATTGGGTTTAAAGTGATGGATTGTTACATGGTACCAAATTGGTGTCCCCACCCCAGCACTCTAAGACATAATTCAAAGGCAAATAAAGAACTTTCATTTTTATCTAATTAACTCTCCTTTGCAATTATGGGTGTGAATTAGAATGCACAACCTTTGGGTCCTATTTAATTAATCCTCTCCACCATGCACACCATAGGTTGGACAAAAAGGGGAGACCGCGTTTTTGTTTGTTTGTTTGTGGGGACCAAGAGCACTCCACATTTTTATTTATTTAAATATTATTATGGAGATACTTGATAGGCTCTCAGTGAGACAAGTTTGTTTTTTTTCTACAAAACCAAGATGCCATTTAATGAATAGAAAATAGTGTTGATGTTTCTTCGGTTTCCTATGTAGAACTCGCACCCAATCCAGAACCCTTTCCTAACTTGTGTCACAACAAAAATATGCTAGTTAGTTAATAGTAATTTTGGCATATTCTCACCACAATTTACTGATAAGTGAATGCACCAATAAATAATTCTTTACTGTGGACCACTGACATGACCTCTGATCAGATTTCCTCCTTAAAGTGGAACTGCCAATTCCAGTTATATTGTAATATTATGTTCTTTGCCTGCTATATTTAACAAATACATGTAAGGTCTGCAATGTAAAAATACATATTTAGCCTCCATTTTTTGCTCCTTGATGATCATTGTTTTGAGCTCAGACCTTTGCACCTTGCAATCAGCAAAGAGCGCGTACAGAGAGAGTACACAATAGATCCAATGTTTCTGTCTTTTCTCCTCCAATCCATTGTGTAACTTGGCTGTAGTCTATGATGTCAGTTTCTAAATCATTATTATTGTTACTGGCATTTATAAGGCTCCAACAAATTCTGCATTGCTGTATAATCGGATAAAAAGAGGTACAAGATACGCAGACCAATACAAAAAGCAAATCTTTAATATACATTAAAAAGACGTACAGAGTATCACATGACAAGTTATTAGTGTTTTTCAGTAATGTATTCAGTAAGCTGTCAGTTCCCCTTTAATATTCTTTTCTTGCAATCAGTCACACAAAGTATACTTATCTGCAGAGAAAACTTTTATTGGTCACCCTTCCAATGGATATTTAATGGGCCTAATACCACACAAAGCTTCCCCTGCTTGACACTGTATCTGGGTATGTTTACTCTATTTATTATGGAAGAGTTATATCACAGCTAGAATGATGGGATCGGCTGCTACACAGACATATCACTGCTTTTCATATCAACTGTCTCGGACAGACGGCAATGGTCTTGTTCCAGTTTATGTATTCACTTTGACTAAGGGGATTTCCTGTTAATCGCAACCTGTTTGCAGGTCTGTTATAATTCCTGTTTAATAATTTACTATGTCATTTGCACAACTCAGAGGCACCTTATTGTGTTCAAAACGGCAAAAACTAAAAATAATGTTACACATCCGCAATTCCATTGGCAGAACAATACTGTTGTGGCTTAACGCTCATATGTTCATAAAGTTAGATTTTTTAATAGACCTCAAAAGAAAACAACTAATGTTAAAATCATTGTATGTTTCACAAATTTACAGTGATGTTACTACCGCAAAGGATTCTGGGTGGGCATATGCAAATTAGTTTAACAAAGAATCACATTTCTGCCTCATTCCGTTTTAAACATGGATTCCTTTGAATCTGTGTTTGCTGTATACAACAGCTTTGAAACACAACTTGGGAAAAGATGGAAAGCCAGTGAACCACTCATGGACAGCTGTTTCATTGTTAATGCAAATGAGGCTGGTTACTGGTTTGCTATTGGGGCTTGGTAGTGCTTGGGAAGCAAAAACCAAAAAGGTTATGGTGGGGAAAAAATTGTGATTGAAAACCCCTTGAAATCTGTGGATATATATATAAATCCTAAGGTTCCTTGCACTCCTGCTGACTTGAAGTCGTAGTGGGTGCCAGGTGCCAGACTATAGTCACAACTGTATACAGAGTAGAAAGGATGGTCTGCACTTATAGACTTCTAAAACATAGTATTTAATATTCCATGATTAAAAAGATAACACACTTGATGCTAAATAGCGTCAACATTTCAGTCTCTGGTCAGGACTTTCCTCAGGACAGCATTTATATGTGTGTATATATATAGACATACATACACAAACACTGATCAGGCAGAACATTAAAACCACATGCCTAATATTATGCATCAAGATCTCTGAACATGTTCTGTGGTATCTGGCACCAAGACATAAGCAGCAGACCCTTGAGATATACATTTGTGATGGTTGTTCAGCACAAGGATTTCTGTCAGTTGGAACACAATTACCTTTGGGCTCAGCTTCAGTCTTCTGTTACCCTGTTGCTGACTGATTTGAGTGCTTGTGATGGCCAGCATAAGAGCTGTAGCTCGTCTTCAACATGGGTGGTATATTACATGCATAGGCGCCATCAGTCACAGATCTGAATCTTAAAAGAAATGTTTTGGCAATTCTACTCATAGGCACTTCTAACACAACTATGTAGTAATTTAAAACAGGGCTCTTGTGCTATGGTACGTGGGTATCCTTAATCCAGTGTGCATGCAATATCAGTTTGTATGTATGTCAGTGTCCCTGTGTACATGTGCACTGTCAGTGTGTCTGTATGGCGATGTCCCTGAAAAACAAAATTAGGTGATGAGCACATGTTTAATGTAATGTCCAGTTGTGTGATTCCCATCGTATTCAGCCAGCTTTATGTAAAAGGTTATTGTAGGAGCTGTAGTTCATAAGATCTTCAAAGGATGGGCTCACCAGATTTGTGTAAAGTGCAATTCCCTTTATAATCAAGCTTATGAAGTATGTAATGCATTTTTTATAAACCTCCATTGGCGTCCCCCTACCTTCTCCCTTAGTAAACTCTTCCTACCTCTTCCTATACACAATTTTCCCTCAGTAGCCCACAAGTTATCTATCTCATCCTCTCAATTTGCCGAGCCCACCATCCCAATAATGTCTCCCCCACTTATCATTCCCTCTCCTATCCCACTGGTCATCTTTTTCTATCGTATCCCAGTTATCCCCATCTCCTACCTTACTCATTGTAGAGTGACTGAGAGGTGCATGTACATGGCAGTACTATGCCTACATTCTCAACCTTAGTGCTCCGCAGCAATGCTGGAGGGGGCCTGGAGATGACATAGTGTCAGATCACTTTCACTATATTGCCACCAGCTCTATATAGTATTAAAGGACCACTCTAGGCACCCAGACCACTTCAGCTTAATGAAGTGGTCTGGGTGCCAGGTCCTTCTAGGGTTAACCCATTTTTTCAGAAACATAGCAGTTTCAGAGAAACTGCTATGTTTATGAATGGGTTAAGCCTTCCCCCTATGTCCTCTAGTGGCTGTCTCATTGACAGCCGCTAGAGGCGCTTGCGTGCTTCTCACTGTGATTTTCACAGTGAGAGCACGCCAGCGTCCATAGGAAAGCATTATGAATGCTTTCCTATGTGACCGGCTGAATGCGCGCGCAGCTCTTGCCGCGCGTGCGCATTCAGCCGACGGGGAGGAGAAGAGGAGGATCGGAGGAGGAGAGCAGGAGGAGATCTCTCCGCCCAGCGCTGGAAAAAGGTAAGTTTTTACCCCTTTCCCCTTTCCAGAGCCGGGCGGGAGGGGGTCCCTGAGGGTGGGGGCACCCTCAGGGCACTCTAGTGCCAGGAAAACGAGTATGCTTTCCTGGCACTAGAGTGGTCCTTTAAGGATGGAAGGCACACTGTTCTAGGTTTCTTGTAGTGTAGAGTTCTCTGAATTCAAGAGCCAATATCTCTCTGTGGTGATAAGCTCTCTCTGTGTCCCACACAGTGCGGTGGTCAGCCCTCTCTGTGTTCAGCTAAGAAGGTGTATTAAGGGGATTGTATAAACGTATGAACAATTGCAAACGGCTTTACAAAAAAATAGAAAGATCTTTACAGCAAACAAAACAATACTTTGAACTTGAGAAAATATTATAAGCTTTTATCTCAGGCAAACTCCATCTCAGGCTCCCCCTGGGAGTTGTTTTTATGAGTGGATTAACAGTTTAAATTCAATGCCACGGTAAAGAATATCCCAAACTGTACTGTCATCACTCCACTTACTCAGTTTAACTTGGCAAAATAGTCTTCCTTTTAAGTACTCAAACATTTACCTTACAAATATTTACATTTCGAAATGGCCTGGTATAACTTTTTCTCCATGAATTCCTCAAGAATTGTGAAAGTACTTTGTGGAACATAAAACTTTCCTTCTTGTTACGCAGGTCTTCTGTCCTAGAAAGTGTTGTCTCTCTTTTCTTGTTTGCATGGCCTGTAACAGCATGTGCCTTGTTACATGTAGTCACCTTTAGCGCTTTCTTTCTATTGTTTTTCTGTCGCTTTAGGGTATTTATAAAATTATTCCAAGAATGCCATATTATTTTTCTGCAGGTCTCTTACCTCCAATTGTCCAGAATTGTCAGTTTTAACAACTTCGAGCAATGTAAATCAGACCTCTGGTCACTCTCTTTCACCTTTTGGACTATTTGTTTCAAAGTGCTGGAAGGTTGCAATAAAACAGCTTCCTAAAGTCATTGATTGCATCGGTAACAGTTTGGGATGGAATGTATTGCTGTAATAGAGGATTCCTAACAAATGCCCCATGTAGCAGACCTGTGTTTCATAGTCTTGCAGCTAATATTGCAAAGTGTGGAGCAATGAAAGATTGGGAAGACAGCAATAAAATAGTGTGTGTGGAAGACAAGAAAGAGTGTTCAAAACTGCCTTTTCATCCATTGTTTTAATGATGGACAAATATTCAAGCTCAATAACATTCGAGGTTTGTCTGTCTACACATGTGTGAATAAGAAACTCTCATTTAGGTTAACATCATTTATGCACAGTGTATTGGCAAAGTGTTAGCAAAAACACAGATTATAGGATTTCCAAACCTGATTTCAGCAAACCTCTTCTCTTACTTGAGATATATATATATATATAGTGTAGGTGTGTATATATTTATAACATATATCATATAGCAGCATGTTATTGATACTTTGCAATGATTACAATATGTTCTTTCATGTGAATTAGATAGATTTTTAGCTCTTTTATTTTACTGCAACACTCAGGATCTTCAACCACCAGTTGGGTGTCATACTTATATGGAAATATAGGTAAAAGGAGGAAAAAGGCTGCGCCAAAAAATGACCTAAAAATACAGTGAAATAAGTCCCATAAAAAGTAAAAAAAATAATAAAATAAAAAGTGCTTATTTTAAAACAAATTGTCAATGTTTGTTGCACTGGTTGTACTGGTAGAGTGTTCTACTGGTAGAGTGTTCTCTCTTCTTATGATGCTTGGATCCTCCCGTGATATGTAAAATATAAAAGGGAAAAGGACCAATTGTGCAGGTTGTGGGGTACGTAGTAGATAAAAAATAAAATGTAAAGAACTCACATTTGCATGAGCTATAACCAGCTCAAGGGGAATAGACGTTCTGCAGTATAATCCCTGCTAGTAGGATATCACGGAATTCTGGTCCACTTTGGGTCTGGTGCTGTCCAATTCTCAGGAGAAGGGAGAGAAATATATAGACAAACGATAGTGCTCTCCGAAGATAAAATGTGGTATAGATGCAAAACAAAGTAAATATACTCACAGTATAAAGTGCAGATGACACTGCACTTGAGATATTGCGTGGGTGGTATAATCCCCACCTTAGGATGTATAAAATAGCCAGGAAAGGAAAAAATATAAAATAGAAGTGATAAAAATATATAATAAAAAGTATGAATGGCACAAATATAAAGCCAAACGTAATTTATTATTAAAAGTATATAATAAAATCCATTAACGCGTTTCACCACTTGGGTTTTATCAAAATGGATTCCATTTTGATAAAACCCAAGTGGTGAAACGCGTTAATGGATTTTATTATATACTTTTAATAATAAATTACGTTTGGCTTTATATTTGTGCCATTCATACTTTTTATTATATATTTTTATCACTTCTATTTTATATTTTTTCCTTTCCTGGCTATTTTATACATCCTAAGGTGGGGATTATACCACCCACGCAATATCTCAAGTGCAGTGTCATCTGCACTTTATACTGTGAGTATATTTACTTTGTTTTGCATCTATACCACATTTTATCTTCGGAGAGCACTATCGTTTGTCTATATATTTCTCTCCCTTCTCCTGAGAATTGGACAGCACCAGACCCAAAGTGGACCAGAATTCCGTGATATCCTACTAGCAGGGATTATACTGCAGAACGTCTATTCCCCTTGAGCTGGTTATAGCTCATGCAAATGTGAGTTCTTTACATTTTATTTTTTATCTACTACGTACCCCACAACCTGCACAATTGGTCCTTTTCCCTTTTATATTTTACATATCACGGGAGGATCCAAGCATCATAAGAAGAGAGAACACTCTACCAGTAGAACACTCTACCAGTACAACCAGTGCAACAAACATTGACAATTTGTTTTAAAATAAGCACTTTTTATTTTATTATTTTTTTTACTTTTTATGGGACTTATTTCACTGTATTTTTAGGTCATTTTTTGGCGCAGCCTTTTTCCTCCTTTTACCTGTACATCCTTATCCCAGAGGGTTAGAGGGTGACCCTTTGTTAGGTTGCTGCCTTTTTTATATATTATTAGCGCTAACCTACTCCCCACTTTTTTCTTATATGGAAATATGGTAATTAGCTTACTATAGTATTCCTTTAATATCTCTAAGTCACTATGTAAGACCCCACTCTGTTGAATTGTACCTGCAACTCACTCCTCTTACTTTTCTCAAAGGAACATTTGCAAGACAGATTAAATGCTACCAATCATAACATCTCACTGGTCAAAGTACAGCAATTGCCAACTCTATATTCCTACATCTCCAGGACGTACGGACATCAATCTTTCACCATCTCTCCTCTTTGGGAAGATGTCTCCTAAGGTCACTATATGTGCTGAAGTCAATTGATCCTAGTCAATCACACACACTTGGCCAATGCCAAAAAAACATTATATGATGATGTCTTCTATTTCATGAAGTCCCTTAACGGAATTTGTATTGAGAATGTTTACTGATTGTAATTGTTGTGTATTAGGAAAAGAAAATTGTTTGCGTCTCATGGGCTAACATTGCCCAATACTTATTGTAGAGCAGCATCGGCATATATTGATCAAGGCACCATTACAGTATGTTTGTAGCAAAGGGCTAAATTAGGAGCAATCGCCATGGTAACTAGTACAATGCACCTTCTGATACTTCCACATTTAACATTTTGCTCTTGAATAGTAACTTACATACCAATGCAAAACTACAAGTGTGGAAATAAAAGCATTAAAGGCTACATTTATAATTAATTTATTGAGAATTGACGAGTAAGCACCATGGGAACCAATACATAGCATTTCTCCAACTTGTTCCTGACCATACATCTTTCACATCAGTCTCTAAAGTCTGAATTGTTGAGAATGTAAAGTAAATATCTAATTTTAGGACAAAATAGTTAAATTGGAAAAAATGCTCTGTCCTTTATAGCTTCAGCTACTCTGATGTCAAATCTGACATTTTAGTGTAGTCACTTTGAATTAAAGTTTGCACTTTAGAGACTTAGCCTGTAAATAAGTATGATTTCTTCTCATATGTTTTTGATTTAACTTTTCAAAAATATATTCTTTGAAAGGACACATATTAAAGTGAAAAAGTATAAGAGAAAAAAACAAGGTGAAAAATAATGCTGACTCTTCTGTTAACACTTTTCTAAAATGACATCATATTCACATCAATAACTACGCTATGGCTTCCCTTCATAACGGTTTTGGTTTTACTCACCCCCACAAACACAAATGAAATGTTTGCGGGATTGAACCACGCTGTGAATTCCTGTGACCTACTGCCACTGTTGTCACAAGTCACATATGGAATCATGGGAGAGTTGGTGCCTAAGTCCAAAACATCCCAAAGTTATTTAATAAAAGGGCAGCACCTCTTTAAATTCTTTGAGTGCTAGGATTATTGCAGGGTTAACGTATACTCTTGTGGTTAACCTCCAAAGCTGTTGATCTTTAATCCAGGTTTGTTTCATGTTTTTACAATCTATAGGGGTGGAAGTGAAAGGAGCTGTTTGCTCCTAAAAAAGGAATCATAGATGCTTGGAGTGTCCATTTAAATTGGGTGATCTGCCCCTTTCTTGAAAAAAATAAGAGGATAAAGAGTGAACCACATAAAGAGAGATGGACCAGAAACAAATGAAAAAAAAAAAAAAAAGCTACATATAGGAAGAACTAAAGAAATAGAAAATACAGTTAAAGCAGTATATAAGAAGTTTGGTGGAAAGTAATCATTTTGCAGTAGTTGCATCAAATTCTGTCACTTAGCACTTGAATCCTTCTTTCTTCAAGCATACTACACTTCATTCACAAACATCAGATTTAAACTTCACTATAATTACATATTTATTATCTTATAATTAAACTTACCATTTACTAGGCCATTACCACCCCTTGGTGTGAAATTATTTTGACAAATAGTTTTTTGTGCAAATGGAAAAGTCTGTCTCATCACCCTCCTGACAGACACTTATCTATTTATTGAGTTCTCCTTTAAACATACCATAGTGTATGAGATATGACACAAGCCTGTGTTTTATTTGTTC
Source organism: Pelobates fuscus (assembly GCF_036172605.1). Taxonomy (NCBI): domain Eukaryota; kingdom Metazoa; phylum Chordata; class Amphibia; order Anura; family Pelobatidae; genus Pelobates; species Pelobates fuscus. The sequence goes on along the minus strand of NC_086325.1, from coordinate 85,332,799 downwards.
GGGGGTAGGAGGGAGGATGAGGGGGAGAGGATGTGTTATCGCCGATCATAGAAACACAAAACACAATAACCATATATTTTTAAAAGAATCTGGCAAAGATATTATTTATCATTTAAACTGTTAATGCCAGAGAATTCTTTGGCAGCACATACAACAACTTAATTTTTTGCTTATCTGAAGTAGGTTTTTTTATGGTTGTCTTATTTTATGTATAGCTATAAAGTCATTTAAGAGGCTGCTTTTTGTCTTTATTTGATTGGTTAATGAGATCTGTGGCTTGTGTGGTTTTCCTGTGTTTAGCTTACAAATTATTAAATGTTTGCATAGAGTACTAATATTACAACATTATTGCTCTTTCAACCCTGATCTTAAACCACAAGGCCACACTAACTCCCTTCACTTCTATGAAGTGGAGAGAACTAAACACATGTATTTGCAGATGGAATGCGTCCAAGAATGCTACATATGGCTTCTTGTGAGCGGCCTGTCATATAGCTGAAAGCTGAAAAAAATGGAAATGATTTCAAACATTTCTGACTTTTTTTTTGTAGAACGAAGCAAAAAGTGTTAGCCATCTTCATTTATGGGATATAGTGCATAGTTTATTAACCTTTTTTAAATGGACTCAAGATCGCAAAGCAAGGGCTGTGAACTACATGTAGAAAATCGATTGTGGGTTTATAAACTAAAATGAGAACTGTTGAGAAATTTGCAACGTTTACGCCAAATTAACAGAGCTAGAAAAATAATGCAGTAATTTTCCAATATAGATACTCTGGTCTAAAAAGTCAAATTCATGGTCTTAATTCCTATATTAATGAATTAATCTTCTACTACTACATGTCTCTTTTTAAAAAGCCCGTCTTGTTTTAAAATTAAAGAGATACTTTAAGCACCATCTCAACTTTTTATAATGCATGAGAGCAAATTTGAACTAGAAAGGGCTCTGTACTCATTCTTTATCCTGTTGTAAGTTTTCTAAAAAAAACAAACATCTCTACACAACTCCATGCACACAAATTCTTATAAAACAGTGCTTAGATAAAACCAAGGCGAGCTAACAGATTGCTACTGAAAACCTGGTATCAGTCTAAAAGACATAAAGGGAATAGTAATATTGTAGTTGTTATGATGCCTGAAGTACCCTGACTCTATTCCTGGGAGTGGGGCAAACTGTGTAGCAACTGTTTGCCCCCTTACCTTTTACCTACTCTAATGCTAATGTGGTCTAGTGACACACTAGAGCGGTAGAATCTGGGGTCCTTGCTATTCATTGGGTGAGAGTGTCAGCTGATCACTTTCAGCCAATGACTGACATTGTGTGCAATGAAAGTTGCAGAAAATTGGCATTAGCCAGCCTGAAAGTCTAGTTCCAGACTTGCTGCATACACTCCAATGATGCTGCTGGAGGTGGTATTACACCTCCATCAGCAGTGGGGTTAAACTCTGTATGTGCAGCCTTTAATAGCGACGTCGAGTACCGTGACTACTTTAAATCACTGAAGTGGTCATGGTGCTTAGTGAAATACTTTAAAAGTAAATCCACCCCTAATGAAAATGTTAACAACAAAGTCAAGAAAATGATGGATCTTTTGATATGTATTTGAAGTACAGCTTTTAAGAAACTAACCAACATGGTTTTGTAAGCACATATTCAAAAATGATTGATAAAAATATATGTGTGAAATATAAATGGAGTGTCCCTTTCTGCTTTAAATATAAACTGACATGTAGGATTCAGTTGTTTCTAAAATAATAGTTATAATTACCGAGTGTCTATGTATGTTATTTTCTCTTGCAAATATATAGAAAGAAATAGAAAAAACACACCTCACTTCAATATGTGACAGAAAAAAAAGGTCATTGGGGTGGCACACCTGGAGCAAGCATTTCTCAGTAGTGTTGCTGCCATAATGACCAAAATATATAAAAAATACAAAAAGGAAAAGCGCGCGCACAGACATAGTTTTACATTTTATAAAGGCTACTTTAAATCACCTCTTCGCAAACACATGTGACGATTCAGTTACAGTATACAACCCACCACTACGTCACAGACAGTACCCCAATATCGGTGTGTCCAACACTAATTTTAACATGCTAAGGGCAATAATTACTGCTTAAACGCTTCCAAAGACTCTCTTCAAATTTATGCTTACTTGTGGTCATCTCCTAATAGGCACCTATAGTGAACGGATGGTGTGCTCAACCCAAAAGGAATCTGTATTATTTTTTGTGTGTGCAATGTTCCTTAATTTATATCTCAAAATGTGATATATACTGTATATATAAACGTGAGTGAAACAAATATTTAAAGAAACCATATGTATCTCAGACCCCACAGAAAATGACTATGCTGCATATAACTATACATGTCCAGCTGTGTAGCGTAAAGATTAGGATTTATTATGATATTGACGTGTTCTTATACAAACAGTGACAGATGGTGACATTTCTTGGCTGTCCATAAGATCACCTCATCTTTCTCTGTATTCAGTTAGCGTTATACAGTTTTACATCAATGGAGAACACCAGGTTGCCTGTAACTCCCAATCCACCCTCTTCAAATGAAGATCTTCAGAAATCAAGGAATATTACTGGAGATAACAATTGTAAACATTTTTTTTTTTTTAAAGAAATGTACATTAAATAACTATCATTATGTATAACCCCAACATGCAGAGTCTAGGTTAGCAGTAATAAACTAGACTGAAATTAACATATTACTGGGCTTTAGAGTGGCCGGAACGTAACATATAATTGAGAGGAAATGTGTTTAAATACAAGCTTAAGTCAGGATAACAGAGAGACAACAAAATCAAGAAATAGCCAAAGTCAGGTACACAATAAATCTATTAAACAGGTAAATAAGACAGGAAATGGTTACAGAGAAATTCAGGGTCAAGAACAAAGCCAAGGTCAATACCAAAATATAACAATGTATCAAGGAATGCACTAAATGGTATTGAGAACAGAAACCATGATAGAGCACAGCACATAGGGCCAGAGGAGTTTAAATACCATTATGACCGGTCCACAACGCCGAACTGATGTCGGTCAATTAAATCCGGAAGTGACGTAACACACCCATTGCCCTTTCAAGAATGTGCTCCAAACATGAGCAGCGTTCTTTTCTCTAAAATTCGGGCCACACAAACAGCTATTATGTTTGGTGTGTGTGGCCCATTCCGAGGATTCCGACCGGCATGAGTCATCGGTAGGTAACGTTACAAGCGCTAGCAGAGATAGATGTTCAAACAATGCAAGAAAATGATTTGAGAGAAGGTGCCAATAGAATAATACTTTATATATATGAGGTGGTATATTTTATAGTAAAACAGCTAGCACATATTATACTACAGAACATACCATCTCCTAAGTACAGGGTGAAATAAAGGTGTTGTTTTTTTGCATAATTTTTAAAACTACCCATTCCTTGTTCAACATGCTTATGACTCCGTGTATAAAGCAAAGTCCATAGAGAAATAGTATATCCGATCTGGGTGGGAATGAACTTGAGCTCTAACTGTGATTCAACTTAATAGCAACATTACTAGTGCAATTCTGTATAGATAGAGGTAAAACTATGCATCGTTGTTTCAATATTTAGTGAAAAGCCATATGATAAGAGTGGAGGAGGTTTTATGAGGTGTTTGACATGTAGATGTCCACATAACTTTGGCAGATTTAGTGCACTTGGAAAAACTGCTACTGGTTAATAATAAAACATGGTGCATATTTAAATTAGGCCACACATAACAAAAGTTAGAGAAGAACAGTAGTGTGTTTTATTGAACCAAAACAGTCGTGTGTGAGTCTTCAGGTTGCTAATGTACAGACAGGTGTCAGCTATACTAGATTAGTGAGAAATGTGAGACAGTACTTCCTTTGGCACTGATATCCCTCTAGCTCAGGTATCTCAAACTCTGGTCCACCATCTCCCATGATTCACTGGTCAGCTATTTATTCAAAGAATTCTGGAAGCTGTTGACCATCAACACTGGGGGCTAGAAATCCCTACACCAACAAAATCCCCACACCAAATATTTATGCCCAGTTCCCCTGAAAAGATAGAATAGAGAGAGTCATTTTTTAAGCTCAGTCATAAGATGGTTCAGGTCATGGTGAGCAAACCCAGTTTTTGAGACCATTACATGGTCTGCTGTTATATATAAGGTTAATTAGCTGAGTCTGAGATCACGGCTTTTGCGTGTTTAATCTAGACATAATAGACCTCAGTGCAGATGTTGAGATCTGAAGAGATTTTATAGTGGCAACAATACAGGCCATCACTCCCTGAATCATCCTTAAATGTACAAACTGGTGGTAGTAGATAATATTAACATTTTCTGCAGACTCAGGCCACCTGGCTTCTAGATACAATTTATCATTTTAATTTAATGTTTGTCACAATTGTTTATAGTCGAGAAACATTTTCCCCAAATCTTTGGGATAGGAGGAATAAGTGACAGCAGTGAAGCTAAATGGTTTGTGTAGCCATATTTAGTTTTAAATGTATATTCCCGTTTAAATATTTACATAGCAGTTGTAGATCTCGAATCTTTCTCTCAACAGGCATTAAGTGTGCGTGAGGATGCAGTGCACCTGGTTATGTGCAAAATGTCTCCTTATATTAGGAATGATATGTTTGTGAATCACAACAAACATTTTGTAAATGTTGTTATGTCTTTGTGTCTGGTTCACATGGAAGGATTTCAAGATTAAAAGTAGACTTTATCATCGACTGCAATTATCACAATTTGTGTACTGGCGGTGGTATTTCGTAAAAGGGAGCTTAGTATCTGCTGTTTAATGCCTTTGCATCAATCAATATGCCTTGTTTCCTTTGTTTCATTCTATATATTAATTAAAGGGTTACTCCAAGCAACATGACCAATTCAGTGATTTGAAATAGTTATGGTGCTTGGAGTCTCTAGGTGCAGAGCTTTGCTATGAAAATCATACAAGGTTTGACCTTTTGCTGTCAAAAAGTGTAACTCCACCTCCGTCATTGGGCCACCATTAGCCAGTGCCAGCCTGGAGCAAGAGTTCGAGGTTGGCTAATGTAAATTCTGCTTATATTTTTATGCACTGAGGGCCAGTTATTGGCTAAGGATCAACTGATGCGCTCTGCCAATGAACACCTGACAGGATGCACTGTCCTGGGATCATAACCTTTATGGAGGGCTGTAGTGCTTATGGTGCTTGCAGTAACTCTTATTTCTGCAGGAAAAAGGTTATCAAAAATACAAATTATATGCAGCATGAACACATGATTAACATTCTAAAACTCTTCCCCTTGCTAGCCAACACTTCAAATGTATTCAACAATTTTGTATCTATCTTCGTCTCTGAAGTGTCTTTTTTGACTTTTTAATAGTCTAGAACAGGGGTCAGCAACCCATGGCACAAGTGCCATGCATGGCACTCAAGATGACTTTGCTCAGCACTCAAGGCTGCCAGAGCCACACAGGCTCTGGTCTTCCAGGAATCCCAGTAGGACTTCAGATATCTGCTTGTGCAATAGAGCTGTGCATTATAAGGGACAATCCTCAATATATGCATTGCAGCACTTAAAAGAAGTGATCTTAGAACCTGCCATGGAGTAGAGCAGCCCACAACAGCTAATGCAGCTCCTGTACTTGATCTGTACCTAGCAAGAGGGGTCCCTACTAGACCCCGGGGAAGACACCCACACTCCTAGATACATACAGAGCTGCAGAAGAAGACTCCCCTTCATGCATATAATACATACAGCCCACACACAAACACACACATAGTCCCCACAAACACAATACCAATGACAATTAACATACATGCTCTCCACCCCACAAGCAAACTCTCACATGTACACACCACGAAACACACAATGTGACATATCATCCAAACACACAATTCCACAAGCAGTCCCCATACACAGCCCATATTCATATATAGCACACACAATACCACAAACTAATCATGAACATATATAGTATAACAGCCAACATACAAATAGGATGTTATAACATTACAAAGCATTCTCCATTTAAAACTCTACCTTCCTTCACCAACTCTTTTCCACAACTTGAGATGCGTTTTTTTATGTCTATATATATATATATAATGTACAATTAATTGGTGGCTTTTGAGATAGACCACATGTTTGAGTATGGAGCAGTGCACATCATACTCACAGGTCACCAATTGCACATTCGTACAACCACACTTGGGTTTCTGGGAGTGGTGGAGACTTTAACAGAGCGCTATGGAATAAAAATAGTTTATATACAGTTAGGTCTGGAAGTAATTGGACACTGACACAAGTTTTGTTGTTTCGACTGTTTACCAAAATAAATTGAAGTTAGAGTTAAATAATGAACATGGGCTTAAAGTGCAGTCTCTTAGCTTTAATGCGAGGGTATTTAATTTGAGGGTATTGGAGAAAGAGTTTAGGAATTACAACTCATATGTAGCACCCTCTTTTGCAAGGGACCAAAAGTAATTGGACAATTGACTCAAAAGTGGTTTCATGGACAGGTTTGGGCTATTCCTTTGTTATTTTTTCATCAATTAAGTAGGTAAAAGGTGTGTGGTTGATGCCAGATGTGGCATTTACATTTGGAAGCTGTTTCTGTGACCCCACAACATGCGGTCAAAGGAGCTCTCAATTCAAGTGAAGCAGGCCATCCTAAGGCTGCAAAAAAATAAAAATCCATCCAAGAGATAGGAACATGAGACATGACAAAATCAACAGTTTTGTACTTATCTGTGAAAAAAAATAGAAACACACTGGTGAGCTCTGCAACACAAAAAGGTCTGGACGTTTACAGAAAACAACAGTGGTGGATGATCATAGGTTCTTTTCCATGGCAAACAAAAAACCCTTTACAACATCCAGCCATGTGAAGAACACTCTCCAGGAGGTAGGCATATCATTATCCAAGACTACCATAAAGAGAAGATTTCACAGGAGCAAATACAGAGGGTTTACCACAAGGTGCAAACCATTCATAAGCCTCAAGAAAAATAAAGCCAGATTAGACTTTGACAAAAAAAAATCTATAAATGCCAGCCCAGTTCTGGAACAGCATTCTTTATACAGATGAAACTAAGAAGATAAAACTGTATCAGAAGTATGGAAAAAGCTTGGAACGGCGTATTGCCATGAATGTCTTCCAATGGCACTGGGTCACTAGTGTTTATTGATTATGCGACAGAAGACAGAAGCATCTGGATGAATTCTGAAGTCTATAGGGATATAATGTCTGCTCAGATTCAGCCAAATTCAACAAAGTTGATTGGATGGTGCTTCACTTTACAGGTGGACAATGAGCCTACATACTGCGAAAGCAACCCAGTACTTTTTTAAGGCAAAGAACAGGAATATTCTGCAATGGCCGAGTCATTCACCTCATCTCAACCCGATCGAGCATGCATTTCACTTGCTGAAGACAAAACATTTTGTGGGGCGGGGCCTGACTGCCAAGATGGCCAAAAGTGCTTGCTAACAGCTCCTGCTACACAGAGCCTTTTATATTGTCTAAGCGACTGAAATTCAGCTGACCAGAATACACAGCAGACATCTGTTAAACCAGGGAGACTTTTCATGGTTTGAGAAGGCACTGATCTGGCGAGTAGTCTCTCCATCTGGACCTGGCAGTTTGTCGTCTCGGGGAGATGGACGATCTCCCGACTGTAACCAAATCTAACCAGTTTTCAAGATCCCTTTACCCCCCTTTGCAGCTGCAGACTCAGGATTTCTACTTACCCTACCACCACAAGTTGAGTCCAAGTCCACCGAGCCAAGCAAACTTGGAAGGCTAGCATTGGAGGGAACATTTTGGAGCCAAATATAAGCAGCTGTGCAGGATTTTTGGGATCGAATACATAGAGTACTCAGCCGACTGAGTACTCTTACCTCACCTGTCACCATCACTGTCTCCAGAAACTGCTCAGGTTCAATGTTCCTCACCTGGAATCCACGTGGAGCTACGTCCACAGTCCACACCACCATCCTCTCGAAGGCTGAGACCTCTGTGGCATGCAATCCCTCCTTGGAGAGAAAGAGGATCCCTGGACAAAAGGCTCCCAATGTGGACTGGGCTAGAGGTGGTAAATGGGTCCAAAATAAGGAACTGTTCCTACTACAGACACATCAGACTATTCCACTCCTGCATCAAATAGTGAAGGTGTGAGAGGACAAACCAATACCTGGTACCGAACTGCCCTTCCTAATCTGACCTATTAGCCGTAAAGGCTGACTGATCTAGGCAGAATCTTTATCTACTCATGCAACTTTTTTTTAGCATTGCAGTGCTACTAGTTTATCTGATTTTTGTTCTTTGAACCCAGTGGTTTTCCAGCATTCTGAATGTCAATATTTGATTTCTCATGATTATTCTCTGTTATCTTCATGTCTAGCAATTTTATTTATTCACAAGCTTATACTATCAGCTAGGTCTAGACATGCATGCTTAGCCTCTTACTAAGTTTGTATTACTTTTATTACTTTAAAAATGAGATGTCTTTATGACCCAAAAATGACTATAACTTGATTGTATATCACACTAGTGAAGCAACATGTCAAATTCTGGCATTATACTATTCTTCGTATGTTTCATGCTGCCATCTCAACAAAACAAAGACTGACAAAAATTAACATTTTATGTATGATTTTTTAAAATTTGTTAATTTTGTTAATTTGCCCAATTATATATGAGCCCCTGAAATAAAGGAACTGTGTGTGAAAATTTTTGCAATTCCTAAATGTTTCATGCAATATTTTTGTTATACTCCTTAAATTAAAGCTGAAGGTCTGCATTTCAACTACATCTCGGTTGTTTCATTTCAAATACAATGTGGTGGCGTACAGAGCCAAAATTATGAAAATTGTGTCAATGTCCAAATATTTCCGGACCTAACTGTATTATATATATATATATACTCAAAATTTTAAGATTCAAATCTTACATTAGTAGTCTGCATAAAAGTTAGTCACCATTGCAAGCCTAGAGGAAACATTGCAAACTAATCAGTGTTTAAATTTTAACTTTTCACTGGTGGAGAGTGAATTATTTTACATATATGTATCACAGTGCCTTCTATTGAAAACATATATGCATGGTTTTTTTTTCTTTTTAAGTTAGTACAAATTTTGCTCTTCCCACTTAAGTCCGTCTTTGGCGCCTATCGGGGTTCCAAATTTGCTTAAGTGTCTAGAGTGTACTGACTCCCTTTGAAGTAGTACATTTCTTTTCCAGACAGTAGGAAACATATTAAAAAACTCCATTGGTGTCACTGGTTGCAATGATGGATGGTACACAGGTGTTTGGCATACTTCCACAAACCTACTCCTTCATTTAGAACAATCTAAACACTTAGTAAATTCTTATATCACCAAAAATTCAAGAGTCTCTACTCAACACTTTTTCTGTCACTTTAACTCTCACAGTTCTAGCCACTAATACACAGTGGAGCACAGCTGGCTTTGGAACGCAATATTTCGCCCACTATCTGTACTATTCTTTTAATAAATATTTAAGGAAACACCTGTGGTAACAAATGTCACTCTGAAACACAGTCCTGTCTTAAGGAACAAAGAAAGTAAAAGTAGTTGTTCAATCTTGAAATGAAAAATAAGATATTTTTTTTTGTTTTCCAAATACATAGCGTTATAAAGATGGGTAAAGTGATGATGCTGCATTGGTATGGAAGCTTAGTATGAAAATATGACCTGTAAAGGTCATCATGGATAGTCCCATTCTATGGCCTATGACCTCTGACAATGCCTAGACAGATAACAGTGACATTTGTTTTAGTTTTAGATTATTCATTACACTTGGAACTGTAAAGAATTGACAAGGGAATTGAAAATTTTAGACCCAAGTATCTAAATAGAAAATATTCTCCAGCTGTGTTAATTTCACATCTAAACTGTTATTTCACAACATTTTTAGTTTTTTTTTTAATATTCTCTTTCCTTGTATAACTCCAGGAGAGCTAGTAAATACGTAGACGCATTGTTGTGTTTTGTTTTCTTTTTTGGCTTCAATTGTCCCATGTCCTCCTGTTTACTTTCAATAATCATCTACATTTCATGCACTTTTATTATGTTTCCTAACTTTCCATTGTTAGGTTTGAGAGCTTGGAATCTTCACAGTATAGCTGACCTATAAATTCACTCCACCAGTGTGAATGAGGCATGGCATTAAGTTTAGACGACATTCCTTACATTGGTAATTAAGAAAATGCCAATGTCTGTTTATTTCAACTCTTACGACCTGTATCAAGGACAGCTAGAATTATGCTATCATGTCCAGATCACCGGCTATCATACCACAGTGTTTTCAGCACTGCTTCCTTCTCTATCTTCAAGGCCTACTGAGCACAGACTATGACAGGTAAATCTTCCTCCAGACCCCAGTTTCTCTCATACAAAGAGCCATACTTAATCCCTGGCCCAGTGTATAATTTGGCGATCTGCGGACTCATGAATTCCAGGGATATATTGGCAGGAAACACAAAGCACCATGGGTAGCTTTACCAGCCCATATTGTCATTTCAGCCTTTGTTGTATTGTTTGGAGAGAGCTTTGAGAGACAAAGAGACATGTCCATCAAAGATTAAGCAGACTGGAAGTGTAGTTTATACCAACAAATGATTGCGGCGTTTTTGAGTGTTAACATAGCCAATACTGTCCAAAGACTTAAACACACAATCTAAGTGATGATAAGCAACATTGGACTTAATTGTGTATTATATATGCCTAAAGCAATGAAAAGTCATGTGGGTTAATAGTTCACTTCTAGAAATGTCTGCCTTCTATACACCAATGAAATTATATGTCTGTTCCCCTCAGGACTTGTTGATTTTCCTTTGTTTTTTTTTCATTTGTTGCGTCACTTTCAAATACACTTCCTTTTAAAGAAATAAAATTAAAATAAATAAAATATACAGCAGAGGTTATAGCAATCATGGCAAGAATAAGTATAACAACAATCACACCAATTGCATCTCAAGGTCTACAATTTATAATATGACATTAACGTAAGGTTGCGCACACAAAACACAGATTTTCTTGTTTGTATTGTTTAGTTTTAGGTTTTCTTTCTTTTCATAAACTTACTACTTGCATTTGAAATTTGTATTGGAGTGCATCATCTACATATCTTAAAATAAAGTCAAAAAAGTGTCCGATCCACAAAAGCTCTGAAATAATGTGTTTCCCCAGCTCTCTCCCCAGTAACAAGCAATATAAACAAATGAATACAAACAGAAGTTTCACTTTTTACACTTCCTGCCAAGTGGCATTGGTGTTCATTTACATATTTTGCATTGTTTCTGGAGTGCTGTCAAAGATATTATTTTTAGTGTGCATGGCATGTGGATCTTAAGTATTATAATCAAATCTTTACTAATAGAATATAATGTGCTCAACAAATCATAAAACAAACTGAATGGTCTATTCAACCCTGAAACATGTGTGAGACTCACAGTAACCATTAATTTCTTGGAAACGCTTTTATAAAGGGGTTCTTAGTTCACGTCACTTTGTAGGAATGCAGATTATGAGACATTCACGAAAGTGGAAATTGTTGGAAATTCAAAGTAATTTTTTTAGATTTATACCAAAATATTCAAAGTAGGAAAAGAAAATCTCCAAGACAGTTGTATTTTTCATTTAGCATTTTTTTGTGTGTAAAATGTCTAATTTACTTTTAATTATTGACACTTATTGTCACTTTTGTCAATAGCCTTTTGTTAATATTTTTGCATAATACAAAACATTTCTCTTTAGTCTTCGTTATACTGCACTGACATTTTTTTTTTAAAGTCATAAGCTGTGATGAATAAGAAAGTGCCTTCGATTTTCTTGTAATTCCTGGAAAAAACAGCATTGTTTTCACAGCCTGCTGTTTCTGAGAAATAGGCTCTATGCCCTAGAATTTCCAGAGTTTACACAATCAAACAAGTAAAATTCATAATGAAAGGGAAAAGATTGCTCACTATTCAGACTTGTCTTTAAGCGTTCATAATAATTTTGTATCTGTGTGTGAGTCTGTCCTAACATGCCAACATTTTGTTCCATTATTATGTTGGTCAAATGCACAATATGAAAAGATCAAACGCCCTATCAGACTTTAGAATGTTTTTGTTACCGAGTTTGACTGTGGTAATCACGAGTGAAAAGTGGTCGCTGAGGGTAAACTCTTCATCTTTAAAGCATCACAGTGTGATGTCAGATGACCTACTGAGGGCATTTTGATCTTGGTGCTTTGAGATGGAAATGGGATTTCCAGAATAGGGGCTCCTGTTTTGAAGGCTTGAAATCTTCTTAACAGGACATTGGTTGCTCAAATTCACCTGCTGTCTGATTCTCACAGTGATAGCTGATAGAGACAACAGTGTGAAGAATTTATGGCCTAACACTCAAAGAAAGGGCAATTTGTCTATGGCTTACAGTCTCCTCCCCTCAGTTTGCAGGCTACTCATTCGTGTGATGCAGGAGGTATTTCTTTGCTCTGAGTATTTTTGTTAGTGGAAAGATCTGACTTAAAGAAAATGGAAACCATTATGTGATTTCTAAAGTCAAAATAAATTCAGTAGTGAAAAAGGGCACTTTTGACCCACTCGGCGCTAGAGGGGGTGATTGAATGATTTAGACACCGAAGTTAGAAATGTAGATGAGAAAAGCATAGCGGTGGACAAAAAAATCCACAGAATATAAAAGACATCTGAGAATGGGGTGAGGCTCAAGTTTAACTCATTTTTAATACTATTCAATATCGTAAACAATACCTTCCATATAACAATAAATTATATGGACACAGTGACCAAACGCCTGGTTTTTGCACCCCTCTTTGCCACGGATGTGTCTTGGCAGGCTCTATTTAAACCTTGAACTGCAGACAGCCCCAGGAGGATACATGTCCTGAGTTAAAAGGGTTAATCTTTAAGTGGATGGCTATGATTTTTTTATATATATTTATATACTCCTTTTAAATTAAATCGCTTTTGCAAAATAAAATATAGTATCCCTTCATAGATAAAACGTATCCATCTCTTTAAAATAGCAAATATGCGGGACAAATTATAGTGAAGAATGCAACTTTGTCATATTTTTTGTTTCTGTGCTCACTTTAACATGCAAATCATTAGGTCCCTCCAAGTTAACAGTAGTCATTGTCACATCAGTAGTTTGCTCAGCTCTGCTCCGGCTACAAAATTGTTACTATAGCTTTAATAGCTGAAACCATTTGTATGAAGCTATGAAATACTATTCAGATGTTACATAGTTACATAGTTACATAGCTGAAAAGAGACTTGCGTCCATCAAGTTCAGCCTTCCTCATAAATGCTTTTGCTGTTGATCCAAAAGAGTTTTCCTTGATTCAGCTTAAACTATCTTTTGGTTCCTATTCTTGTACATTGCATGATTCATTATGTTCCAATAAACAAATAGCCATGGGCACGCTACGAGAAGTCAATGTGCTTTTATGTTTTGGCAAATTATAAAGAATGCTGTCTGAGGTTTGCAGGACCATGAAGAGATGTTATCGTTGCATCTCTAGGTTAAGGAAAACATTAACAACATATGTATATTTTACTTAAGGCTGAAAGATTAATTATGGTTCCAGATATTAAGATATTAAATTACATATTATGACATCTTTGCACACTTGAGTACTTTTCAATGAGCTGATTGCAGAATAGCAATCCTTTAGCAGCAAGTCGTAATGGTTCTTATCACAAGCTGTTTTAAGGAGATGGCCTGCGGGGCGTTCAATTACAATATGTATGTAGGCCTTATGACATAATAAAATAGTACATAGAACATGGTCCACTCATTGGTCTCTAAAAGTTTGCATTGGAAGTATTTAGAACGTTTTGCTTTTTTCCACCAATTTTTACCCTGACCTAGAGGTAATAAAGATTAATCGTGCATACGTTGCTCTCTGTAGTTAAATATCCTCTATTCTTTCTACCTGCTTTTCGTTTCTTCTCTAGTTTCTTCTCTTTCATGCTCCTTTCATCCTCTTCAGTCTCCTTTGTACTTTCTTTCTGTATTCTAAATTTTCCTATATTATGTTCTTCAGTCTCTTTATATGTCTCTCTTCAAGCCGTCTCTCCTTAAGTCTCTTTTCCATTATCTCGTGTACCCCAGATTTTAGATTTGCTTTTTATTTGTTTTCATTTCTTCGTTTCCCCCTAGCATTTTAGTAAGTGTAGGGCTGGAAAGGAAGCTGGGGGGGCAATAGCCACAACCTCCCAGAGCCACATGCTCTGCAGTCTCACTCCATTTTTTGCAAATTAAGATAGTGGGTACATTGACATGTATGTTGGCAAACTACTGCAGGAGTAAGAATGGCAGCAATTGTGAATGGCCTTTCTTAGCTCAGAACTGGAATAATGCTTGGACTAGTGGCCTCTAGCCTAAATGCACTGCAATATAGGCAACTGATCAGGCTCCCAGACATCAGTGTGTGTTGTCTCCAAAGGTTTCTCCAAGTGACTGGGAGAATTGGTGTCAGTGGAGCTGCAGGAAGCAAAGTCTCTTTGAATACTCACCCATGTTGCACAGCTCATGTTGATGGAATTTGCAGGAATATTCGATGTGACAACTCACAACTTCAGCAGACCTCGTCTGTCAAAGCTACATATTGCATGCTCCATATGAGTAGGACTATTCATACAAAGATACTACTACTGATCCTATTTCCCCACATGGCTGTTCCAGTTATTGTTTTGGTATTGTATGTACATCAATTGTTCCTGAATCATTTTAGTCTTTTCCCTCAGATTCTCTCAGATTGTCTTTTTTGGATAATCCCTTGTCTGTCCTCTACCCATTTTGAGTTCCCAACATTTTTTATCCAGCGCTTTACTGTGCCACCAGGGCTGGATTAACATAGGGGCTGATGGAGCTGCAGCTCCAGGCCCAGGCCCATGGAATAGACCCATTAAAAAACAAATAAAAAAAAACAAATATTTTTTTACACATTTTTTTTTTCACACACTACTCTTAGGTTTTCTACTTGACTGGTATTTTACTGGAACAGCTGGTATTTGAGGCTGCCTGTCCAGTAGCAGTATTGCAGTAATACCGGCAATACAAATGCAGGTATTTTTTTCAGTATAAACGGAAATTACTCTGCAATACCAGCACCGGCCAGTAGGGGTCACTGTGTGTGGAGAGATGCAGGGATAGGAAGTAACAGCATATCCCTCCCTGCCTTTCTTTACTACTCACTAATCCGTGGGGGAGCAGCTACACAGCACAGAGAGTACACACAGCAGCCCTACAGCTCAAGTCAGTGAGGGATGGGGGAAAGGCAGCATGGAGACATGGGGACACTGAGACACTAAGGGACACTGATAAACTAGGGGACACATGGGGACACAGACACTAGGGGATACTGGGAGACCTGGGGACACTGAGACACTTGGGGACACTGGAAAATACGGGGGACACTGAGACACTAGGGAACACTGGGAGAAATGGGTACACTGAGACACATGGGGACACTGAGACATAGAGACATTGTGAGACAATAAGACATTGGGACACGGAGACACTAGGGACACAGTGTCCCTTATTCTCTCAGTGTGCCCTAGTCTCTCAGTGTCCCCTAGTCTCTCAGTGTCCCCTAGTCTCCCAGTGTCTGTGTCCCCTTGTCTCAGTGTCCCTAGTGTCTCGGTGTCCCCATGGCTCCCAGTTTCCCCATGTCTCCCAGTGTCCCTAGTGACTCAGTGTCTCCATGTCTCCCTGTGTCCACAAGTGTCTCAGTGCCCTATGTCTCCCAGTGTCCACAAGTGTCTCAGTGTCCCCGGGTCTCTCAGTGGCATGGGGACACAGTGAGACATGGGAACACTGGGAGAAATGGGAACACTGAGACACTGGGAGACTAGGGGACTGGGCGACATGGGGTCACTTACAGTGTGATACATAGGGACACTGAGAGACTGGGTGACTTGTGAGACTGAGACACTGGGAGACAGGGAGACCCCACTGGGAGCAGTCCATCTTTACAGCAGAATCGAACAGTGAGTAGTTTGTTGGTGATTTTACAGAATTTTCTCTTATGCCACTCCTTGTGATTTACATCATGTGAAGTCACGCATAACTAATTATACAAATGTATAAGGCTCGCATTTTTTTCCAAGAAAGGTGGCAACACTCTTCACATACTCTTGTTTAAAGGAACACTATAGGGTCAGGAAAACAATCATGTATTTCTAACCATATTATGTTAAAACCACTATTTAGCCCCCCCCCTCCCCCCCCGGCCCCCTCTTGCCTCCCTAAATATAGTAAACTCTTACTTGTATTCAAGTCTGCAGCTGCTGGCTCTGTCCCTGTTTACCTCTGAACTGACTCTGTCTCCTGACATCATCATAAGTGGTGGTCTGAGCAAATTACAATGCTTCCCCATAGGATTGTCTGAGACTGTAAACTAGGGAGATCAGGGGCAGAGCCAGCACAAGTCAAACATAGCCCTGGCCAATCAGCATCTCATCATGAAGATAAATTGATTAAATGCATCTCTATGAGGAAAGTTCTGCATGCAGAGGGTGGAGACACTGAATGGCAGTGAAGCACACTAGGCAGTACTGCCCCAGGAGGCACCTCTAGCAGCCATCTAAGGACTGGATATCAGAGTTATTTTCTCTGAAAATACAGTGTTTATTGCAAAAAACCTGGAGGGAATGATTCTACTTACCAGAACAAATACAATAAGCTGTAGATGTTCTGGTGACTATAGTGTCCCTTTAAATTTGAAAGCTTAAGAGGGATGCATGGGAAATTAGTTTAGATAATGCAGACTTTGGTCTCTCTAACACTGTGGCATGTCCCCTTTCTTCTACACTCACTACATCCACATTTTCTCTGTCCCAGACTATATACCAGGAGAAGGTAAGGAGACAAGTGGACATGTGAGTGCTAGGGGACAGACCTTAGAAAGCATGGAGTAGGCACATCATTCAATGCTTTTATGTTAAGCTCAGGGTGCTGCCTGCATAGTATGCCCTTAGTTGGACAGCCTGTATGATTGGCAGGCAGCCTGACATGCATTCATGCCAGGCTGGCCTTACAATTCTTTGGACAAACATGCCCCTTTTTTGGGCATGTTCACGCCATTTGGCAGGTCTGATCACGTGATTCGCGCCAGTGGCACACTCTTTTACCCTGCACATTGACTTCCTGCTTCACTGGACACTGCTGTTAGGGGATATGGATTTACTTGAAAGATGAAAGCATAAATTAGAGAGAGATTAGCATAGAGTATGTGTTTTCGTATAGCTGCATCCTTTGAGTTTCCCTCCAACACCATCTCCATCAGATGCATGATGCTTGGGAGGTATGGTTGTTTGTGTTTTTGGTCAATAAGATTCTGTAAATAGGCCCATCATAATTGTCAGCACCAGGCCCACTGGGCTCTTAATATGGCCCTGTGTGCCACATATGGGGACTTCTGTCCCTGAAGTTCAACATTGGCCTTGAATGCCCTACAAAAGACAGGCTGAGAGCCTACAGTTGAGAGATCCTGGGTCATGAGTACGGGACATGAAGTATTGGCCGGGCTTGTTGGAGTATAGAAAGAATTAGAAACATATGAATGCTCATTCTGTAATATTTTGACTTGATAAAGACACTTATTGTATTGTATTGAATCAGTGCCTACTCTTGAAGGCTGGATAAACCACCATTACACCTGCACTTGCTGAGTGTCAAGGTTTTTGTTTTTTTCATGCTCTTTTTAAGCGTGAGCTTGAACTCATATACATGCACGGTTTGTGAAGAAAAAAAAAACATTTGAAAGAACCAAACTTCTAAAAGCTTGCTGAGTAGTTTAATACATCCATTTATTTTAATGACATGTCTGATGGTCTGTTGAAATTATTATTCCATAAACACTTCCTGAACAGTATTTAATAGGATATTAAAAATATGAGGGCAAGAATGTTCTGAGATTATGCAGAATTATAGCAAAACTGCAGTATTCGTAGATAAAGATCTTTTTTTTTTGTGTGCATATTTATACAATATTGTCTCCCTAATATATTACAAAAAAGAGGTAAGTATTAACTCCAGGCTAGTATCCCTTCCATCTAAAAGTTTGAAACAGGAATGAAAGTAGGTACTTACCATCTAAACCTATGCTAGCATTTTTGCTGAAATGACGGAATGCATCCAAAAATGTTTTTTTAAAGTTTACACAAATGTTACTAATTTATTTAGCAAAAATTGTATCTTGATTTAAAAAAAAACAAAATGGCAGGTTTTATAGGTTAGGTTTTATAGGTTAGGTTATAATGTTTTATTTTACATTTAAAGCGTTGTTCCTCTTGCATACATGTATATAAACACATTGTATAACTACTTTTGAAACTTCATTTAACAAAAAAAAAAGGAAATAAATACTTTGGCAGATTTAAAGGTAATTCATCTTCGATTTAGAAGGTTTGATGACTCTATTATAGATTTTGGACTTGTAATATAGTTGATGGAGTTTTGATTACTCACTGAGGTTTTCACAATTTATACTGCCTCTCATTCATCTATTTTCTGTTATGCAGCCTTTTAAACGTCTAATCTGGGAAGATAAAACCTCCATGGCCTCCTGACCTCTTCATTGAGGACAGCAGCTGTGATAATGCTGTCTTGCCCTATCCCAAGAACAGGCCACCCGTGAATAGTCTGCTTTATTCAAGGGGGATGCCCAGCAAACCCATTGAACTATTTTTATGAAGCCCTCTATGAATTCGAACAGAGCTTAAATCCATTATTAAGCAGCTGGTATGAGAAAACACCTAGGTATCGAAAGAAAATTTGATTAACGGTATAGATATTCATCAGTATTTCATTTAGATCAATGACAGGCTGGTTGTAGCCAATTTGGACTTGTTTCCAACTCTGATAAAGTAGCCACGACTTTGAGAAGCAATTGTCAAAGCATCACAACTGCATATTTAGTGAATGGTTCTATTGTCTATGAAGCGTAACACTTCACATGTTCTAGCTATTTAGTGGAATAGGTCGAATAAATAAAAAAAATATGCATTTTTAGTTAACCAACAGACCATAAAAATGTAAATGTATTTCTAACATTTACAGTTCTGTATTTTTAAAATATGTTTAGCATTATCCCATGGGAATTTAATTTAAAAAATATATTATACAATCAATTTGAAAAAAAAAAGCCTTGAGCAGTCAATTAGGAAGATGGGGCTGGTGTATGCTGAGAATCATGTTGTTGATGCAAACAACAGGAAATTAAAGTACACATGTGTTAAAAATAATTGATCCATTTAAAAAGGATTTACATACTCACAGATGTGCACACACTCATGTAGACATTGTTTAAACTGTATACATATATATATATATCATTTCTATATATGTATATATCTATATATATATCTATCTATATATATATATATATATATATATATATATATATATCCAATACCAAAAGGCCTTGCACTCCAACTTAATAATACTACCCAGTGCTCGGTCACACTTGCCAGAAGATACCATGTATGGGTGGCGGAGTCTCAACCTGCCAACACTGCAAAGAAGGGGATGTTTTGATTATCCCACATGTACCTTGATAAAGGAGGCACTCTCGTGGACGGACCCTTCAGGTGTTATTGGTGAGTAAGTGATTTAGATCCTTTATATGGCTTATGAGTTGGTTTATATTCATATTGTCCTGATGAAAGTTCCAGGAAGGAACTGAAACGTTGACCTGTGGATTGGTATATAGAATAAAGAAGAAGACTTTGGAATTCCTGGGGTGCTGGTATTTTGTTGAGCTGTGTATATATGTATATATATATATATATATATATATATATATATATAAAAATCCCAAATCCCCCGCACTCACGCTTTAGTAGATTTCCAATGTGCCGGGTGCCATAGCTTGGACTCCAAACGTATAATTCACCAAAAAACAGCTGCTCACCGGTCTTTTAAAAGTTCCAAATGTTATTTAAATATAGATTAAAAGAGACCAACATTTCAGTCCCAGCTCGGGACTTTCCTCAGGGTAACAAAACAATGTTTTTTGTTTTGTTACCCTGAGGAAAGTCCCGAGCTGGGACTGAAACATTGGTCTCTTTTAATCTATATTTAAATAAAATTTGGAACTTTTAAAAGACCGGTGAGCAGCTGTTTTTTGGTGAATTATATATACATATATATATATATATATATATATATATATATAATTATTATTGCCATTTATATAGTGCCAACAGATTCCGTAGCGCTTTACAATATTATGAGAGGGGGGATGTAACTATAAATAGGACAAAAACTTACAGGAACAATAGGTTGAAGAGGACCCTGCTCAAACGAGCTTACACTCTATAGGAGGTGGGGTATAAAACACATTAGGACAGGAAATATCAATCAAATAAGGTGGGAGTGAAGTAGAGCTGGAGGAGAGAGTAGAGTGCTGCCCTGTCTAAAGCAGTGGTTCTTATTTTTTATGAGACATCACCAAATTAGGACCTTGATATAATATTTTTGGATACGCTTTTAAAAATTTTGCTTTCTAAATATGGAAATGGAAAAAATATATCGTACATCAAAAAAAAAACATCGACATACTAAAACATTCAAATATTTTCCAAAATATTAAATCATTTCGAAAGCTTATCCAAACACACTAAAGCATTTGAAAAGCGTATTCATAAAATATAAAATTGAGGTTTATATTAATTGAATTAACTGTATGACCTACAATCTCTAAAATTCACCCAATGACCTATTCTTGTATTACAGTATATTTTATAACATAATAAATGCTGCAAAACACTTTCAAACTGGGCTCCACTGCAACGTGGAAAGCAGTACTGCTACAATAAACAATTACGACAAGCGGTTACGATACACTCGTTCCAACTACTGAAGGCCCACTGAACATGGAGCAGTTTTGGGGACACAGCCCATTAGTTAGCCACTAGCCTAAAAAGTGTGTATATATTAACTATTTTTTTCCCCCTATATTTTATCGTCGATATTAGATTTGCCTTTAAAGAAAAGTATAGTTTGTGTACAATAAATGAAAATGTGCTCTCAATAAAATACTTAGAGGTTATTTTTATATCTAAATTTTCCGTGCTTCTATCTCCTCATTCCCAGAGTGCTGTTTTAATAAATAGTTGCCAACCTCTGCCCTTTGCATGAGCTTTTTAGCCTTATACGGTCTTTGATTCTTTTATTTATAGTTTTTGATGTTGAAAGCCAAACTCATAATGAAAGATTACAGTAATAAGGATTTACAGTGACCGTTGCTGATTGGGATGGCAGGGTCAGCCTGCCTGCATGGAAAATGGTAAAATTATATCATTGCCAACCTGATAATGTCAAACCTGACAAATATATCTCATTGCGATATTCATGATCCCACACTGGAGGAGGTTCATTATACTTAAAATCGAGGGTAACTTGAAACATACAAAATTTAAACAAAATGAAGAAAAACAGAGATCTGTCAAGAACCAGTAACAACATGAACAGTCTTGTTTTTTTTTTTTATCACAAACCAAATATTTGTGTGCAGTTTAATCACACGTATTATTGTTGTTTCATCATAATATAAAGAGAGGAAGGTTTACACACACACACACACACAACAACAAAAAAAGACGTGATGCGACATGCTGGAATTGCAACAATAATAAAGAATATTAATCTCTTAGCAATTTTATTTAGAAAACTAAAGACAGCTGATGACAGCATAAGCTATAAGCATAAGATATATAAAGCAAAAAAAATATATATACATAAATACAGTATCTCACAAAAGTGAGAACACCCTTCCCATTTTTGTAAATATTTTATTATATCTTTTCATGTGACAACACTTAAGAAATGACACTCTGCTACAATGTAAAATAGTAAGTGTACAGTCTGTATAACAGTGTAAATTTGCTGTCCCCTCAAAATAACTCAACAAACAGCCATTAATGTCTAAATCATTGCCAACAAAAGTGAATATATATATATACATATACTGATCAGCCACAAAATTAAAACCAAGTGCCTAATATTGTGCTGCCAAAATAGCTCTAATGCATGGACTCCACAAGACCTCTGAATGGGTCCTTTGGGATCTGGCACCAAGACATTAGCAGCGGATCCTTTAAGTCCTGTAAGTTGTGAGGAGGGACCTCCATTGATCAGATTTGCTGTTACAGGACATCCCACAGATGCTCAATCGGATTGAGATCTTGGGAATTTGGTGGCCAAGGCAACACCTTGAACTAATTTTCATGTTCCTCAAACCATTCCTGTACAATTTTACAGTGTGGCAGGATGTATTATTATACTGAACGAAGCCACTGCCATCATGGAATACCATTGCCATGAATGGCTGCATATGATCTGCAACAAGCTCTAGGTATGTGGTATGTAACATCCACATGAATGCCAGGATCCAAGGTTTCTAGGCAGAACATTGCCCAAAGCATAATACTGCCTCCGCGGATCTACCTTCTTCCTATAGTGCATCCTGCTGCTATATCTTCCCCGGATAAATGAAGCACATAGACCTGGCCACCCACCTGATCTAAAAGAAAAGGTGATTCATCAGACCAGGCAACCTATGTCCATGCAACACGGTCCAGTTCTGACTCACTCTGACAGGTCTGCAGTTACGTTGCCTCATACTCAGCAAACTGATGCACTGTGTGCTCTGACACCTTTTATCATGCCCATCATTATGTTTTTCAGCAATTTGAGCTACAGTAGCTCTTCTGTGTGATTGGACCAGACGGGATAGTCTTCACACCCCACGTGCCTTAATGAGCCTTGGGCGCTAATGACATGAAGTCATTTCACCTGTTTTCCTTCCTTGCACCACTTTTGGTAGGTACTAACTGCTGTATACCGGGAACACCGCACAAGATGTTCTGACCCAGTCATCTAGTCATCACTATTTGGCCCTTTTAAAAGTCTCTCAGATCTTTTTGTTTGCCCATTTTTCCTGCTTCCAACATGTGAAATTCAAGAACATTTTGTTCATTTTCTGTCTAATATATCACACCTCTTGGCAGGTGCCATTATAATGATATAATCAATATTATTCACTTCACCTGTCAGTGGTTTTAATGTTGTCTGTAGCATTATCTGCCCAATTCTGTTCTGCATGGATGGTGATGTCATCCATGCAATTACGTTCTCACGTAATGAATAGGGTGTAAGGCTTAAATCATCTCCATGCAGTATGGGGCCCCTAAAGTTAGAAAAAGGTTGGTAATACATATCCCGGTCGGTCTGCCCTAGTTGGTAATACATATCCCGGTCAGCCTGCAGTTACTGCTATAACTGTTGCACTCACATTAAAGATGAAAAATAGGAGACTCCTTGGCCCTCCGTTGCATGGAGACTTGGGTCAAATTTCTGAATTCCAGGTAGATATTAAAGGTAAATTTATTTAAAAAAAAATAAATAAAAATTAACAAAACTTTTTAAATCATATAAATAGGTCCAGGGTCCATAATCAATAAAAACAATCATATACAATAAACCATTGTTTCTTCAAATTCATCCATAGTGTGTATTATCAAATCCTTTTTTAGAATCTGGGCACACCTCTGCAAAGCTGTGGCTTGTCTTCTAATCAACGACCGTGTGTGAATATTGTAGGCATGTCCACTTGCGTTCCACCACCACTTTCAAATGTGTTTCATCTTTAACTTGCTGTTCCTGTAAAAAATGCCAGTCACATCATCGTGAGCTGCGGTTTCTTCAATACTCAAGGAATATGAATAGTATATGAACAAATAATGTAGATTAGATGTTGCAAATCACCATAAATTCCAAAATCACATAGAAAATAAAATTAAAACATGTATACATTTGAGCCAGTTCATAAACCATGGACCAGGGATCCTAAAACCAACGTATGTATATATATATATATACCGTATATACTCGAGTATAAGCTGACCCGAATATAAGCCGAGGCCCCTAATTTTACCCCAAAAAACTGGGAAAACTTATTGACTCGAGTATAAGACTAGGGTGGGAAATGCAGCAGCTACTGGTAAATTTCTAAATAAAATTAGATCCCAATAAAATTACATTAATTGAATATTTATTTACAGTGTGTGTATATAATGAATGCAGTGTGTGTATATGAGTGCAGTGTGTGTATGAATGCAGTGTGTGTGTATGAGTGCAGTGTGTGTGTATGAGTGCAGTGTGTGTGTATGAATGCAGTGTGTGTGTATTGCAGTGTGTGTATGAGTGCAGTGTGTGTGTGTTGCAGTGTGTGTGTATGAGT
Source organism: Pelobates fuscus (assembly GCF_036172605.1). Classification (NCBI taxonomy): domain Eukaryota; kingdom Metazoa; phylum Chordata; class Amphibia; order Anura; family Pelobatidae; genus Pelobates; species Pelobates fuscus. Next base: position 85,308,515 of record NC_086325.1, on the reverse strand, counting down.
GCAGTGTGTGTGTGTGTGTGTTGCAGAGCCTTGGTGGGGGGGGTGGGCATTTTTATTATTATTATTTTATTTAAAAAAAAATTGTTACATTATTTTTTATTTTTTTATTATTTATTTTTTATTATTATTTATTTTTATTATTATTATTATTATTATTTATCTTTTATTAACCCCCCCTCCCTGCTTGTTAGCTGGCCAGGGAGGGGGGGGGGGGGCTCTCACTCCCTGGTGGTCCAGTGGATGTGCACTGTGTAGGAGGGGGCTGGCAGCGAGCGCTTACCTCTCCTGCAGCTCCTGTCAGCTCCCTCCTCCTCCGCGCCGGTCCGGTCAGCACCTCTGTCAGCTCACAGTGCAAATCTCGCGAGAGACGCACTATGACCCCGTGGCTCTCGCAAGACTTACAGTGGGAGCTGACAGAGGTGCTGAACGGACCGGCACGGAGGAGGAGGGAGCTGAAAGGAGCTGCAGGAGAGGTAAGTAAACGCTCTCTGCCAGCCCCCACAGCCCCATTGTCTGTATTATGGCAATGTAAATTGCCATAATACAGACATTAACTCGAGTATAAGCCTGAAAAACTCGGCTTATACTCGAGTATATACGGTATATATATATATACACAAAATACACAATCCAGCGCACTCGCTTAGTCACTAAACAATATTTCAAATCTCACAGATTGTAATAGTTTTATTTAAAAACACCTCACCTAGGCAAAATATAATGGGAGTTTAGTTACATTATATGATCATATATTCCATAAGCCTGCCACAACGTCAATGTACCCCATTTTTGTCAGGTCCTACTCTAGCAGCCTAATGCCTGCTCTTGGTTTAATTTATTATTATTAGTGATGTCCCAAACTGTTTGCTGGCGAATAGTTCCTGTCGAACATCGCTTGTTCGCGTTCGCCACGGATGGCGAACAGATGCGCTGTTCGGTACGCCCCCTATTCGTCATAATTGAGTAAACTTTGACCCTGCCTGTACCTCACAGTCAGCAGACACATTTCAGGCAATCAGCAGCAGACCCTCCCTCCCAGACCCTCCCACCTCCTGGACAGCATCCATTTTACATTCATTGTGAAGCTGCATTCTTAGTGAGAGTAGGGACAGTGTAGCTGCTGCTGATTTGATAGGGAAATTGATAGCTAGGCTAGTGTATTCAGTGTCCACTACAGTCCTGAAGGACTCATCTGATCTCTGCTGTAAGGACAGCACCCCAAAAAGCCCTTTTTAGGGCTAGAACATCAGACTGCTTTTTTTTTTCTGTGTAATGTAATTGCAATTGCCTGCCTGCCAGCCTATGTGTCAGGCTCACAACATATGCTGTGCCCACTTGCCCAGTGCCACCACTCACTCATATCTGGTGTCCCAATAGCTTTCGTTTAAAAAAAAAAATGTTTTTGACTGTAATAGATTGAATAGCAGTTAGTTGTCTGCCAGCGTGTGTGTCAGGCTCACAGCGTATACTGTGCCCACTTGCCCAGTGCCACCACTCATATCTGGTGTCACAATAGCTTGCATTTAACAAAAAAATAACTTTTTGGACTGTAATATAATAGCAGCCAGTTTCCTTCACGAGTGTGCGTTTCAGGGCCTGCCCAGTGCCACCACTCACTCATATCTGGTGTCCCAATAGCTTGCATTTAAAAAAAACAAAACTTTTTGGACTGTAATATAATAGCAGTCAGTTTCCTTCACGAGTGTGTGTTTCAGGGCCTGCCAGGGCACAGTGTCACACCAGTGCCACTCATATCTGTTGTCACAGTACCTTGCACGCATAGTACCACTAATCGAAATAAAAATGACAGGCAGAGGCAGGCCACCCCACAGGGGCCATCGTGGTCGTGGTGCTGTGATTCTCTTTGGCCCTAGAATAATGCCCAGTGTTCAGAGGCCACGTACCCTGAACTTGAAAAGTTCTGAGGACATAGTTGACTGGCTAACACAGGACACCCAATCTTCTACAGCTTCCGCTCGGAACCTCGACGCACCATTCTCCTCCAGCTTAGTTTGGGCACCTCTCAAGTTACCACTCACCCGCTTGCCGCTACCACCAACACTGGCACCACAGCCGCTTCACTTGGTATGTCAGAGGAGTTATTTACACATCAGTTGGAAGAAATGAGTGATGCGCAACCATTATTGCCAGAGGATGTAGATAACAGGGATATGTCTCAGTCAGGCAGCATTACACACGTACGGTGTGATGGGGATGATGTTGTACCCACTGCTGCTTCCTTTGCTGAGTTGTCAGATACAAGTGAAGCGGTTAATGATGACGATGCGTCCGTGGATGTCACGTGGGTGCCCGCTAGAAGAGAAGAAGAACAGGGGGAAAGTTCAGATGGGGAGACAGAGAGGAGGAGGAGACGAGTTGGAAGCAGGGGGAGGTCGTCGCAAGGAGCTAGTGGCACAGTCAGACAGCATGCATCGGCACCCGGGGTCAGCCAGACAGCACGCCAATCAACGCATGCTGTTGCCACCACCAGAATGCCGTCATTGCAGAGCTCAGCAGTGCTGAATTTTTTTTGTGTGTCTGCCTCTGACAACAGCGATGCCATTTGCAACCTGTGCCAAAAGAAACTGAGTCGTGGGAAGTCCAACACCCACCTAGGTACAACTGCTTTGCGAAGGCACATGATCGCACATCACAAACGCCTATGGGATCAACACATGAGTACAAGCAGCACACAAACTCAAAGCCGCCATCCTCCTCCTGGTCCAGCATCTTCAGCCACATTAACCACTGCTGTCCTCCTTGCCCCCTCTCAACCATCCGCCCCTCCGTCTCTCGCCTTGAGCAGTTCATGCTCTTCTGCCCACAGTCAGATGTCTGTCAAGGACATGTTTGAGCGTAAGAAGCCAATGTCACAAAGTCACCCCCTTGCCCGGCGTCTGACAGCTGGCTTGACTGAACTCTTAGCCCGCCAGCTTTTACCATACAAGCTGGTGGTGTCTGAGGCGTTCAAAAAATTTGTAGCTATTGGGACACCGCAGTGGAAGGTACCCGGCCAAAATTTCTTTGCACAAAAGGCAATCCCCAACCTGTACTCGATTGTGCAAAAGGAAGTAATGGCATGTCTGGCACACAGTGTTGGGGCAAGGGTCCATCTGACCACTGATACCTGGTCTGCAAAGCATGGTCAGGGCAGGTATATCACCTACACTGCGCATTGGGTAAACCTGCTGACGGCTGCCAAGCATGGAATGCGTGGCTCTGCAGAGGAGTTGGTGACACCACTACGACTTTCAGGCAGGCCTGCTGCCACCTCCTCTACTCCTCCTACTCCATCCTCTTCCATAACCTCCTCTGATGAGTCCTCTTCTGCTGCTACGTCTTGCTCCACATCAACGGCACCCCCCCCAGCTCCCCAGGTACTGTTCCACATCCCGGATACGGCAGTGTCTCGCCATCTTGGGGTTGACTTGCCTGAAAGCAGAGAGTCACAGCGGACCAGCACTCCTGTCCGCCTTGAACGCACAGGTGGATCAGTGGCTGACTCCGCACCAACTGGAGATCGGCAAAGTGGTTTGTGACAACGGAACAAATTTGTTGGCGGCATTGCATTTGGGCAAGTTGACACATGTGCCGTGCATGGCACATGTGTGTAATCTGATCGTACAACGCTTTGTGCATAAGTACCCAGGCTAACAGGACGTCCTTAAGCAGACCAGGAAGGTGTGTGGCCATTCCTACACGGCCATGGCGCACTTTTCCGATATCCAGCGGCGAAACAACATGTCAGTGAGGCGCTTGATTTGCGACAGCCCGACACGTTGGAATTCAACACTCCTAATGTTCGACCGCCTGCTCCAACAAGAAAAAGCCGTTAACGAGTATTTGTATGACCGGGGTGCTAGGACAGCCTCTGCGGGGCTGGGATTTTTTTTGCCACGTTACTGAACGCTCATGCGCAATGCCTGTAGGCTCATGCGTCCTTTTGAGGAGGTGACAAACCTAGTCAGTCGCACCGAAGGCACCATCAGCGACATCATACCATTTGTTTTCTTTCTGGAGCGTGCCCTGCGAAGAGTGCTGGATCAGGCCGTAGATGAGCGTGAAGAGGAAGAGTTGTGGTCACCATCACCACCAGCCTTATCAGCATCGCTTGCTGGACCTGCGGCAATGCTGGAAGAGGATTGTGAGGAAGAGGAGTCAGAGGAGGAATGTGGCTTTGAGGAGGAGGAGAAAGACCAACCACAACAGGCATCCCAGGGTGCTCGTTGTCACCTATCTGGTACCCGTGGTGTTGTACGTGGCTGGGGGGGAAGAACATACCTTCAGAGAGATCACTGAGGACGAGGAACAGGACATGAGTAGCTCGGCATCCACCCTTGTGCTGTCGTGCCTGTTGAGGGACCCTCGTATAAAAAGGCTGAAGGAGAACGACCTGTACTGGGTGTCCACGCTACTAGACCCCCGGTATAAGCAGAAAGTGCATGAAATGTTACTGAATTACGGCAAGTCGAAAAGGATGCAGCAGTTCCAAAATCAATTAAAAAGTATGCTTTACACAGCGTATAAGGGTGATGTCACAGCACAATGGGAATCTAACAGGGGAAGAGGTGAAAGTAATCCTCCTCCTCCCACGACCACGCCGGCAAGGACAGGACGCTTTACAGACAGTGTTGTTGATGGAGGACATGCGGAGCTTTTTAAGTCCTACGCATCGCCACAGCCCTTCGGGGTCCACCCTCAGAGAACGACTTGACCGACAGGTAGCAGACTACCTCGCCTTAACTGCAGATATTGACACTCTGAGGAGCGATGAACCCCTTGACTACTGGGTGTGCAGGCTTGACCTGTGGCCTGAGTTATCCCAATTTGCGATAGAACCTCTGGCCTGCCCCGCTGTAAGTGTCCTGTCAGAAAGGACCTTCAGTGCAGTGAAAGGACCTTCAGTGCAGTATTGTCACTGACAAGAGAAGTTGCCTAGGTCAAAAAAGTCTAGATTACCTCACCTTTATTAAGATGAATGAGAGATGGATCCCGAAGGGACTGACAGTGGGCGATACATTCGACTAAAAAAGGTCTGATGAGGGGGACTACTTAACACACCACTCCTATCTGGTGGCACATTAGATTGCACGCGCAGTGCCCCAAATTTGAAGTAGGAGGACCGACCAAGCATCTTTTTCCATCTCCCGCTTCCTAAAATCGATGCATTATATACACGTCCCCTAATAGGGAACGTAACAGGGATTAAACTGATAGGAATAGTACTACTTAACACACCACTCCTATCTGGTGGCACATTAGATTGCATGCGCAGTGCCCCAAATTTGAAGTAGGAGGACCGACCAAGCATCTTTTTCCATATTCCGCTTCCTAAACTCGATGCCTTATATACACGTCCCCTGATACGGGACGTAACAGGGATTAAACTTATAGGAATAGTACTACTTAACACACCACTCCTATCTGGTGGCACATTAGATTGCACGCGCAGTGCCCCAAATTTGAAGTAGGAGGACCGACCAAGCATCTTTTTCCATCTCCCGCTTCCTGGGTGGAGGAAGAGAGACCTTCAATGACATCAGTGAGGAAAAGGAACGGGACATGGCTAGCTTGGTATCCAACCTTGTGCAAATGGGGAGTTTGCGGTTGTGCAAATGGACTGTTTGCGGTTGTTTGCGGTGCGTTAAACGGGGAGTTTGGTCTGTCACTGTGAAGCGGGCGTAACCCTTACACTACCTAATCGATACAACATCATACCTGATGTTTTAAAGCACGTTATTCCAAACAATTTAGGAATGTTAGGTGATTTATGCCCTTTATGGATTAAAACCAGACTCTGCATCAACTATGTAATTTTCCATGGGAGTTTTGCCATGGACCCCCCTCCGGCATGCCACAGTCCAGGTGTTAGTCCCCTTGAAACAACTTTTCCATCACTATTGTGGCCAGAAAGAGTCCCTGTGGGTTTTAAAATTCGCCTGCCCATTGAAGTCTATGGCGGTTCGCCCGGTTCGCCCGTTCGCGAACATTTGCGGAAGTTCGCGTTCGCCATTCGCGAACCGAAAAATTTTTGTTCGCGACATCACTAATTATTATTATTATTATTATATTATTTATATAGTGCCAGCAAATTCTGTAGCACTCTACAATTGTTTTTTATTGATTATCTACTAACTTCAGGTGGAAGGGGTTTGCAATCACAATTTTTCCCAACCATAACTGTTTTGGTTTTTGCTTCGCAACTACTGCCAAGCCTCAATAGCAATATTTGCATATAAAATTTTATAGTGAGCGCTCACCCTAATAAGGGTAGTGGTATGATAGGAAGCCTCAATAGCAAGCCAGTAACCAACCTCATGCTGATGATTTGCATTAACAATGAAACAGCTGTCCATGAGTGATTCACTGGCTTTCCATCTTTTCCTAAGCTGTATTTCAAAGCTGTTGTATACAGAAAACACAGACTTAAAGGAGTCCATGTTTAAAACGGAATGAGGCAAAAATGTGATTCTTTGTTGAACTAATTTGCATATGCCCACCCAGAATCCTTTGTGGTAGTAACATCACTGCAGATTTGTGATTTCTGTTGGGAAGTCTTATGGCTTGACAGGTGTGCCCATTTTTGTTTAACATTGTATTAACTATATATATATATATATAAATATATATACACACACACGCACGTATATATATTTATTTTGTCCCACTACCAACACTTTACATGAACACTCCCCCAGCATTATCTTTCTGTTCTATCATATGTATCAACATTTTATAATGCATTCCAATATGTTTATTCTATCTATATACAAAGTACTGTGTGTAGACCTATGCTTTCCCAAACTCTTATGCATGTATGCTTATACATGTGACTGTGTATTTATATTTGTTTATATGAGTTCATGTGCATGTATGTATATGTGCTTGTGTGTATGTATATGTATATGTGTTCATGTATTTATGTGTATACGTATACATGCATGTATTTGTGTGTGTATGTATAAAGTGCATATATACATGCATACATGTATGAATATGTGAATAGGTATGTTTTCATATACATATATATATGGGTCTATATATGTGTAGGCATATTGGTGAATGTGCAGGTACATGTATTGGTGCTTGTGTGTGGATGTATGTGTAGGTGTGCATGTACATATACTTGGGCATTTGGTTGTATTTATATGTATATTGTATGTACTAATGTATAGTGTGTATGTTCTTGTGTATACTTGTACATATGCACTACTTGTGTATAGGTATATGTACATGAGTGTGAGTGTGTATGTGTGTCTGTGTATGCTGGATATAGGCCTTCATGCATATCCTGTAACTCTTGGATGGGAATTCATGCATTTTTTATATTCATACTCCTCCCTTCAAGCACCATCCTCTGCACTGTTCACTTGTTTTGTTGTTTTTCTCCCCCCCCCCCCACCCCCTGTGATCAAATAAGATATTTATCGCTCGCTGTGAGAATGATGTCCCTTTTCAATCAAACCTGTCTTATCTGCACTCATGTCACTCTAACCCCTGTATCACAACTCAACTTTGAATTCTATGTGTCGTCTTGCTCAGAAATGCTTCAGGCTTGAGAAAGGGAGGTTCTCCTGAAAACCTGTCATTAAAAAATTCTGTTAGTCCAATAAAACATTTATTACAAGATAAACATTTTAACATTTTACCTGTTTCTTTTTACGTATACACACACACACACACGTACATGTATATACCCGGGCAGAAATAGTTAAATTTTCTCATTGATTTTGAAAATATGGCTGGTCATGCAAAAATGTTTTATTGAAGGGTAGTGATCATATGAAGCCATTTATTATCACATCGTTGTTTGGCTCCTTTTTAAATCATAACGATAACAGAAATCACCCTAATTGCACTGATTAAAAGTTTACATACCCTTCAATGTTTGACCTTGTTAGAGACCCACAAGGTGACACACACAGGTTAAAATGGCAATTAAAGGTTAATTACCTACATCTGTGGCTTTTTAAATTGCAATTAGTGTCTGTGTATAAATAGTCAATGAGTTGAAAAATGAGTCAATGAATTGTTAGATCTCACGTGGATGCACTAAGCAGGCTAGATACTGAGCCATGGGGAGCAGAAAAAAACTATCAAAAGACCTGCGTAACAAGGTAATGGAACTTTATGAAGATGGGAAAGGATATAAAAAGATATCCAAAACCGTGTTCAATCACTAATTAAGAAGTTGAAAATTCAAGGATCTCTTCATACGAAGTCAAGGTCACTTAGACCAGGAATTATTTCAGCCACAACTGCCAGAAGAATTATTTGTGATACGAAGAAAACCTCTACAGGTAACCTCAGGAGAAATACAGGCTGCTCTGGAAAAAGATGGTGTGGTTGTTTTAATGATACTTGAACAAAAATGAGTTGCATTGTCGAGTTGCCAGAAAGGAGCCTTAACTGCGCCAGTGCCACAAAAAAGCCTGGTTACAATATGCCGGACAACATCCTGACACGCCTCACAGCTTCTGGCACACTGTAATTTGGAGTGATGAGACCACAATAGAGCTGTATGGTCACAACCATAAGCGCTATTTCCAAATGTGAAGCATGGTGGTGGTTCACTGGTGTTTTGGGGGGGGGGTGTGAGCTCTAAATACATGGGGAGTCTTGTGAAAATTGATGGCAAGCTGAATAGAGCATGTTATCAGAAAATACTGACAGACAATTTGCATTCTTCTTCACGAAGGGTGCACATGGGACGCTCTTGGACCTTCCAGCATGACAATGACCTTATGCACAAGGCCAAGTTGTCTCTCCCAAGGTTACAGCAGAAAAAGGTGAAGGTTCTGGAGTGGCCATCACAATCTCCTGACCTTAATATCATCGAACCACTTTGGGGAGATCTCAAATGTGCGGTTCATGCAAGACGATCAAAGACTTTGCATGACATGCAGGCATTTTGCCCAGAAGAATGGGCAGCTATTGCACCTGCAAGAATTAGGGGCCTCATAGACAACTATTACAAAAGACTGCACACTGTCATTGATGCCAAAGGGGCAATACACAGTATTAAGAACTAAGTGTATGCAGACTTTTTAACAGGGGTCATTTCATTTTTTTCCTTCTTTTCATGTTTAGTTTTATGATTGTGCCATTCTGTTAAAACCTACAGTTGAATATGAATCCCATAAGAAATAAAACAAAAGATCTGTTATTTTGCCTGCTCACTAATGTTTTCCTTAAAAAATGGTACATATATTATCAATTCTCCAAGGGTATGCAAACTTTTGAGCACGTCTGTATATATATATATATATATATATATATATATATATATATATATACACGTCTATCTACAAATATTACTAAAACTCTAAAAAATAAATAGTAACATGTATGACTATAGGAATACTATCAACTTCTTTTTAAATTAAAATAAGTGATAATTATAATTTGCATAACTTTCTCTATGTTTGTGATTTATACATAGTGTACTTGTTTTATTGAATAATTATGTGTATAACTCTCTATCATTATTGACTGTATATAACTAACCCCATTAAATATACCTTTATTAAATGTATGAATTTATTGGATCAGACATATAGATATACTTAATCATTATCTAGCATTTTTAATACTTTATTTGTGCATGTGTTTTTTAACGTGTAGGTATATGGTATAGTCTCCTCCATGTGTATTCCCTGCCTCGTTACACAAAGCCTACAGAAATATAAAAATAATGCCTTGCTATACAAAGCAAACCCTGCAGAAAACATATACGATCAAGATCAACATTTAGGCCATTTGACTCTGGTATATTCAACTTATACATCCAATATGTTTCTTGTTGTAATAATTGTTTAACTCTTTCCCCACCTCTCCAGTGTGCAATACCTACATGCTGAAATCTCTCCAACTGAATAGGGGGGCAGGTGTTACAAGGCACTGGAACTGAATTGGGAGTTAAACCTTTCTTAATATTATTGATATGTTCCATAATTCTGATCTTCAAAGCTTTCTCAGTCAACCTCACATATTGCTTGCCGCATGGCACTGCAGCAAATATACCACAAAGTCTATGCGGTAACCTATACGATAATGAATGCAAAGCTCTCACCCGTTGCCAGTCTCTGAAACTCTAGGGTTTTCTTTGATAGAACTTTCAAAAAAGCTTGTAAAATCCTTACCAAATGAATCTACTATTTTCATTGTTCCCTTTTTTAATGTGACTTGGTGCCGACAAATGTTTAAAATGTTATATTTAAAAAAAAAAATGATTGAAGGTCATTCAGGTAACAAATTAGCCAACAATAGATCCTGAGGTATTATAGGCCAATGATAACTCAGACTTATTTTTATTCCTCCAATGGTCTTTATTAAACGTGGTTATAAATGCATGTTAATATCTCTCTGAGGCAACTCTTTTATCGTTATCAATCAAAAATTAATTTCTAATTTTCTTTGTGATTAACCTAATTTTATTTTCCTAAAACTCATTTTCCAAATTTGACAAATTAAAAATACTATTTAATGGTCGGACCCAAGTACAATTTCCATATCCTCTTCTACTCATGTATTTTTGAGGGGATTTGGTTTGTATTGGAGGGAAGTGATTGGGATGTTCCCATGTTCCCCTTCTTGGTTGGAAATAATTGGTTATTGTTCTTTCTTTTTGTGTTTGCCCTTTGTCTAAAAAATGACTACTATTTTCGTTGGGAGATTTTTTTTCCGCATGTAACTCTAAATTACTGCTTACCACTTGTGCATATGATTTTTATCTTCTTCTTTCTTCTATTGGTGATCCTCTCTCTCTATGGGCGTTACTTTCTTTGTCCATAGGATTTTTCACTACCAATAATCTCCATGGAGAATTAATATCAAATGAATCAATTGGAATTAAGAGATAACAAATAGATTGCTAGAACAATTTGCCGATTATTGTTTGAATAAATAATAGAGTAGTGTGTGCCCCTTCAGTGCCCATTACCCTCCAACATTTTCTTATGAATTAAATTAATTTGAACTCCTTCGTTGGTTTATTATACATTCAAAACCCGAAATTTCAAATCCTACAATACTAGCCAGGCCTTAATAATTACTCACCCCTGCAAAACCGGACAGTCACGGACACTTTGCTTGATAGGGTTAACTTTTCACTCCTCAATGACAAGTAATATGTGGAAATGTTTAGCCCTGATCATTGATCGTCAAAACAGACAACAGACATGGCTCAATTAAAATGCAACATCTGTCATCTTGTGCGTCTAGCAGATACCGCACTTTAAAACACAGGTATACCTATTTATGTGGAATATTGCTGGACAAGGAGATGTAAACTGTATTCACATATAATGAGGAATTATATTTAAAAATAGTGTATTGCAAAAAGCCTATCTCTCATTTAAACTGAATGTAGTATGTTCAATTGAAAATGAATGAAAAGGAGAAATCACTAGTTAAACAGAGACATATTAATACGCTAGCATTAAATAACTTGCACAACAGAGGTGGGCAAGCAACACAGGAGCAGGGCCACCTGTAAAATAATCTTGGTCCAGGGCTCTGGAGAGAAGGGTACATAGGGAACATGTATCAAATGGTGCATTAATTCCATAGGAATATTATAATTAACCCATTTGAATTAATAAAAATTTCAGTTTTTATACGTTACTGATTCACAATAAGTTCTGTTTTTTCAATGTGACAGGTTAAATGTTATTAGTTCATCGTGCTGAAGGACGGAGATTTGTTGAATTGAATGCTGCTTTCCAGGATGACAGATCACCTTTTTCTAGGAAAGCAAACAATAAACATTCTCACGTCAGGTTTTTTCATGTAGAGTCTTAAGAAAGATATTCAAGAAGTATAAGAAATCAATATCTTGTTGAGTTGGGAATGTAGAATCCTCAGTATATAGTAACACGTACATGGGCTAGTACTTGGATGCCCTCTAGTGGATATGATAGGATATGAACAATTTATTATGTTGGATTTTAGAGTTTGTTTAAAAGAGGAGCGTGAATGTAGACACTCACACCTCTTTATCCTGCCACTGGACACCACCATTCTTAGCTCCATGTCAATCACAGTTTTAAGTTCTGGCTTTTTCACCTGGCCGTCAGCATAGAGAAGACATACGGAGAAGAGGAGAATTGAAACAATGTGGTAAATTGTTAACTGAATTGCAAAATTTCTATTAAAATACCCGGTTCTGAAAAATTTCAACTATAGCCTCAGTAAGGTGATTTTAAAATCAATTTAGCAATTTGGTTTTCAACTCACCACCATTTACTGTACATGAATAAATGGGAGTAAACAAATATGACTAATTATAATTTTCTAATGTGTAATAAATATTCTTCATACAGTAGGATAGAATATTACCAAACCAGAAAAAGGTACATCATTTTTTTGCGGATGGGAAGCTACTGTTAGGCTTAGAGCATCAGCTGATCGCCCTAAGCAAATCAGCAGCACCCGTTGTCCGCTCTTCCTGAAACTGCATTGAGGAAACCAGAAGCCACTGGGGATAGTGAGATCTGGCACTAGAGAGCAACCTTTGGGGTATAACCATGAAAGAACCGTTTAACTCCTTCAGGTAAGAAAGCATCAGGGACCTCTGGGCCTCTGGGCACCATAACAACTTAATTTTAATCAAGTTGTTCGGGTACCCATACAGTTCCTTTAATTATGCATATTATAATTGAGGGTATATCTAAAAACAGCTTGCAGACTCTGCTGCTCTTTTCTCTGCAGTTTTTTCAAGTCTTCCCCTTTCTAACCGAACCTAGACTTTGTTTGGCTGTCTTTTGTAGTACAGTGTGAAGTCTTTCAAAGAAAAGTGCTCAGAGCAATTGCCTGCCTCTTGAGTTTAGCTCCACTGAGCTAACCACACCAGGAACTAACAGGAAATGTTGTCTGATAGACAGCCAGGGGGCGTATCAAGGTTAATTCATAAAAGTAACAGATTATATTGAAATCAGCATTTTTTTGTAAAATTAAAACTCGTTTTCCTGGCACTATAGGGTCATTCGGTCCCCCCACCTCCCCCACCCTCAGGGCCCCCCTCCCGCTGGGCTGAAGGGGTTAAATGCTCTAGGCCAGGGACCTATATTATGGTATGTCCCTGTCAAAACCTACACAAATGGAGGGCTCTCCGATGGCTGGTGCGCATCAGGGCACGTGTCCATCAAAGAGAGAAGAAGAAGCGCTGTGGCCCCAGACAGGGTAGCCCACTAGGAAATATTCCACAGGGCGCCCTCTGCAAACACAGATGGATGGCTCACTGTGCCTCAGCACACCCTCCATGACCCCTCAGTGTGGGAGCCAGCTTCTACAGCAGGACTGCGGATGGGCACAGGGAGACATCCTGCTGAGCATTGAGATGAACTGTCTCTTAAAGCCCACTTGTTGTATTGGGTGAAGGGCAGATTAGGCCTCTACTTAGTTTACCACCCTGGTCATAATGCAGGCCTCACTGTTCGATTGCATCACTTAATCGTTGCATACCCAGCGGCACCAACATTTAATTTGTTTAAAATGTTTGATAAGCCTGTGTTACTATACTCAGTATATATCTTTATACATGAGAGGCTATGTATATATATGTGCGTTTTTCTGCATCTGAATACAGACATACATGCCTAGTCAACAGAAGCTGATCTCATAACCACTGTTAGTTATATCTAGATACTCCTGTAGGCTTTATACTCTTATAATATTGCATCCTCTGATGTTTTTTTACTTAATCCTATCACTAGAACTTATATATAAAAATGTGCTGATTTATGCTATACACACTGCTGTACACTTAATCTTATGAGCAATGGATGTCTCAAAAGTGTAAACTGTTTCACAGCCTTGTTTTTAACTTGCACATCAAAAATAAAGAATTGAAAATGAAAAAAGAACGCTTAAGACACTATAACCACTAAAACATAGTAGCTGCTGCAGTGCATGGTTAGCTCATTGGCTGACAGTGTTAGCTGAATGCTCTCAGGGCTGGTGTAAGGATTTCTGCCGCCAAAGGCAAAGATCCATTTTGCCACCCCCTCATGTCACTCACTTACTCACTTACAGACACACACTGGCAGACACACACACTCACTCACTCACTGACAGACACACACACAGAAACTCAGACACACACTCACTGACAGACAGACACACACACTCACTGACAGACACATACTCACTGACAGTCAAACACTCACACACTCACTGACACACATACACACACACACACACACACACAGGCAGACACTCACTGACATACATCCACTCAGTAACTGACAGACAGACACACAAACAGGCAGACACTCACTGACAGACACACACAAACACTGACAGTCAAACACTCACACACTCACTGACACACACACACACACACACACACACACAGGCAGACACTTACTGACAGACATACACTCACTCACTGACAGACTTACATTCACTCACTGATAGGCACACAAACACACACTCGATGACAGACATACACTCACTCATTCACTGACACACACACACACACACACACTAACTGACAGACACACACACACAGGCAGACACTCACTGACATACATACACAATTCACATCATATTCCGTCTCCCGGCATCACAGACGGCGCATGAGGGAGGAGCGAAAGGCTTCAAGAACAGCTTACCTCGCCACCTGCCTTCTCTGCCCCCCTCTTCTCAGGTCACCGGCATTTGATGGCAGAGCAGGCACCTGCCGTTAAGGTAAGCAGGCGCCTGCCTTAGCTAGCGCACAGCTTCGGGGGGCCCCTGGCCCCTCTGTGACAGGGCTCCTCTCGGCGCCCCCACCATCGGGCGCCTTAAGGATCGGCCCGGAGCTCAAGGCGGCTCAAGAGCTGCTCACCCAGTGCTGTGGCCCCAGACAGGGTAGCCAACCAGGAAACATCCCAGAGGGCGCCCCCAGCAGGCAGGCGCCCTAAACGAATGCCTAGTTCGCCTAATGGTGGCGCCAGCCCTGACTGCTCGCATCCTATGAGCTATGGCCTGCAACTCTTAGCTCACATAGAGAGCTTCCGATTCTCTGTAGTAGAAATGGGGGGTGGCGTTCGGTGGACCCCAGGTATGAAGTCGAACTATTCTAAACTGGATTTACTACTTACAGGTGCGGGGGAAAGGGGGCTCCAAGACATTCCTGACATCAAATCCACTACAACGCGTTTGCAGTGTTCCTATAATTTGTATTTCACCAAGCTATTGTTACATTTGTGCAATTAGACAGGTGCATATATCAGCTGGTTCATTTGATACAAGTAATTAGTTCCACGGAAATAGCTTCTAGATCCAAGGAGAGATCTGACTGCCATTCTGGGGTCAAGAAATATTTTTTTTCATAGTTTGTTGGAAAATTGGAAGCACTTTAAAACTTTTTTTTTTTTTGCCTTCTTTTGGATCAACAGCAAAAACAGATGCGAGAAAGGCTGAACTTGACCGACGGATGTCTCTTTTCAGCTATGCAATTATGTAACTTTATTAACTATGAAATCCTTTGGAGCTACTGTAAAAAAAAACTAAAGAACTTTGCTGATACATTTCTACCAAGAACATAATGATAGACCTCATTGACTATAATAGATGTAAGGATGAACAGACCAGGGATCTCAGCTTTAGAACTAACTCAGTGCTTAAATCCTTCTGATTATCAATCTATTAGACACCATGTTTTTTTATGTTTATGAATTTTCTTAAAACCTACAATTCATGGATTGAATTCCCCTGAAAAATAACCAATCTCTCTCTCTCTATCTATATTGACATGCTTTTGAGATGAACTTGATATGGCATTTTATATATACATTATTGTGAACTTATCAAGTTTAACCAGTGTGTTTATTTTTTACAGGGTAGACCAGGGCCACTTGGACCACAGGGGCCAATGGGGCCACCAGGTTTTCCTGGGCCAGAAGGAGTTCTAGGACCAAAAGGCGAACGAGGATTTCAAGGGAGTCCAGGAGGAGCTGGATTTAAGGGAGAACAGGTTGGTCCATTTTTATAAATATATATATGATTTAGTGATGGAAAATAATAGCAATTTATGCAAACCATGGCGACTAGATTGTTGCGCTAGAGAAATGCAGTGAGCTCAGACTGCTCCCAGTATAAAGGGTAAGATTAGGATGCTCTAAGAAATATTAAAATACATCAAACCTCTCAACATATTTACGTGTAGTCAGTTCTACTATATAGTACTGAAACTATACCTAAACAAATTCTCCCTAAATCAGAATTTGTGATAGTCTATGTCATAGGGAGAATTTTTTTTTTTTTTATGATATGCATCTGTAGCATAAATCTCTAAGGCTAACAATGGGCCATTATTCAGAAAGATTCAATGGGGATTCCAAAATGTTTTGTTTGTCTTATGCTGTGTTAATTATATTCTTTTTTGTGATTATTTTTGCAGGGACCTATGGGTGTTCCCGGATTTTTAGGTGCTAATGGAGTTCCAGTAAGTTTGTTAAAATGTTATTGGCATATTTGTTATCCCCTTTAAGCAGTTTCACATATGTTGAGCACTATTACAGGCAGGTATCCAGGTGGGGATCACCAGGGCAGTTTCTTTATATTCCAGAAGGTCATCCATGCTTGGTAGGGTACTTTTTAATTTCCCCTTAGCTATTGCTCTCAGGGAGAGAACGTATGCCAGAGAGTTCCACAGCTAAACAAGGGAGTAGGGAAAAAAGGCAATGGCTCTCCAGTTCCTTGTAGGTCCAGCAAAAAACACAGCCACATCTATCTCTAAACTGCACACCTTCCAGTAGCTTACACTGCAAAGTACGTAATGTCAGATGCACAGCAATGCGTGTCACATGGAACCTGTGTTTAGAACTCACTGAAGATCTCCATGTCTCTGGACACCAGAGATGAGGCTCCTTCTTCATCAGGGAAGTGGGAGAGGACCTCATCACCAATTACAAATATATGGCTAGGGAAATTGTGATCAATGGGGTAAAGGATAGGCAAATTGATGGGGGGTATAGGGTTGATAAATAGTTTGTGAGGTGGTAATGTATAGGTATACATATTTAGTGACTAGGTAAAGTGTTTGCAGATGGGTAAAGGATACGTAAATTATTAGAGAGCAGTTAAAGTGTAGACAAATTGTTTGTGTGGGGGTTTGGCAGATAGTGAGGGAGTAAAGTGTAGGTAAGTAGTGAGGGTGCAACGAGTAGGTAAATAGTGAAGCAGTAAACTGTTGATAAATATTTAACGAGGAAGTAAATAGTAGGTGTATAGTTTGTGATGGGGTAAATAGTAGTTAATTTGTTTTTTGATGGAGTAAATGGTAGGTATATGCTTAGTGAGGTGCTAAAGGTTAGTTATATATTTAATGAAGTGATACAGGGTATAACTAATGAGGGTAACGGGTAGGTAAATATTTAGTTGGGGAAAGGGTAGATAAATTATTAGGAACAATATTTAAAATTACTTATGACCCTCAAATAGGAGGTGGGCTGCCGCCGACATCTTGGAGTATCCTAGGTGGGGGAGAATCCCTCCCCATCCATAAGATGCTGAATAACACAGGCATAATACCACTACGGGAATTGATAGACAACGACCAACCGTCCGCAATGCAAATCTTCCGCTATACACAAATTACACACTTCTACCAAACCCGATCACACAGAGAAGCCCTACATAGAGACCTGATGTGATTTGAGACACTCTGTGACCAAAGGACCAACCTAGCCAAGTCCACATCTCTCATTTACCAGCACCTCCTTATAGGTCACCTGGAGAACGCGGACACCTTTCGCCGACGTTGGGAACGCATCCTGGGTACATCATTCACCACAACTCAATGGGAAAAGATCCTGGTCCTACACCACAAATGCTCCTCTAGCTCCAACTATCAGTAAACTAATTATAAGCTTCTATCGTTCTGGTACAGAACACCCAACAGCCTGCACAGGATCTTCCCGGCGGTACCCGACACATGCTGGAGATGCAGGGAGGGGCGCGGAACGATCCTACATATCTGGTGGGAATGCCCACGCATCACACCATTTTGGGACGAGGTCAAAGGACGAACGGAGGAAATACTGGGGTCGGACGGCAGGTTCGACAGCGAGGCAGCTCTCCTACACTCTACAACAGACACCATCGGGGTGTATAGAAGATCAATACTCCGACACCTGCTGAATGCCGCCAAGGCTCTGATTCCACTGCACTGGAAGCAAGATGTAACCCTGTCGATTGGACTATGGATGGAACGGGTGGAGGAGATACATAGGGCGGAATCGATCCACGCTTCATTGATAGGTATGGAGGAGAAACATGTTGAGAGGTGGCGGCCATGGCTGGCTTACGTGGCAGGGCGGGGTATGGGGGCCGGGCGGGGGCGTGGCACGTGAGCGGTACCCCTATCCGCCCCCCCTCCACCCGTGCCTCAGGGCGGGTGACACCGCACTGCACGGAACACCTTGGATCCGAATCTACCACGGGCACGACGAGGGTGCTACTCGAGATCCCCCCCCCACCTCTCCCTTTTTTTTTTCTCTTCCCTCTCCTTTCTTATCTTCCATCTCACTTCCCCATCCCCTTCTGTTTTCGTGTTCTCCTTTCTCCACCACTTGCTCTCTTTCCCTGACCACACGCGAGAGTCTGACCTCATTGCAAGTGCACACTAGTCTCAACAACAGTCAAACGGGAGGGTATGGCAGGCTTGGGCCACGGGTGCTATACAGATGCTCCGCTAATTCGCTAATGCCCACTACTATAGACTAAACAAACAGAATTTACCGCTCACACGACAAAACAGGACCCGCGCGAGGAGTGTGCGGCCAAAGGCAATCACACCCAATGGAAACCCACTATTTATCAGTAACATATGGGACGACGAGTCCTCTCTACCTCCCCACTTTCCCAGTGTCTCTCCCTCCTCCCTCCTCTCCACTTTCCCAGTGTCTCTCCCTCCTCCCCACTTTCCCAGTGTCTCTCCCTCCTCCCCACTTTCCCAGTGTCTCTCCCTCCTCCCCACTTTCCCAGTGTCTCTCCCTCCTCTCTTCCTCCCCACTTTCCCTGTGCCTCTCCCTCCACCATCTCTCTATTCCCCATCCCCATTTACCTAGAGAAGTCAGAGGGGGCCGGCCGCGTTTCAGGCTGGAGCCGCCGGGCCGGGTGGCAGCCTCGCCGGTCCGGCGGCACTTCTGTCATTGATGATGCTGAGGGGGGAGGAGCATGTCTACCATGCTCCCTCGCGGTACCCACAATCCCCAGCACATTATGCTGTATCAGTATGATGCTGTGCTGGGGATTGTGGGTACCGCGAGGGAGCATGGTAGGCATGCTCCTCCCCCTCAGCATCATCAATGACAGAAGTGCCGCCGGACCGGCGAGGCTGCCACCCGGCCCGGCGGCACTTCTGTCATTGATGATGCTGAGGGGGGAGGAGCATGTCTACCATGCTCCCTCGCGGTACCCACAATCCCCAGCACATTATGCTCTATCAGTATGATGCTGTGCTGGGGATTGTGGGTACCGCGAGGGAGCATGGTAGACATGCTCCTCCCCCCTCAGCATCATCAATGACAGAAGTGCCGCCGGACCGGCGAGGCTGCCACCCGGCCTGGCGGCACTTCTGTCATTGATGATGCTGAGGGGGGAGGAGCATGTCTACCATGCTCCCTCGCGGTACCCACAATCCCCAGCACATTATGCTCTATCAGTATGATGCTGTGCTGGGGATTGTGGGTACCGCGAGGGAGCATGGTAGACATGCTCCTCCCCCCTCAGCATCATCAATGACAGAAGTGCCGCCGGACCGGCGAGGCTGCCACCCGGCCCGGCGGCTCCAGCCTGAAACGCGGCCGGCCCCCTATGAGTGTGCCACCGGACCGGCCACCCGGTGGCACATATATGCGCAGCCCCCAGGTGCCGCGGCCCACCAGGAAATTTCCCGGTATCCCGGTGGGCCAGTCCGGCCCTGTATTTATCCCTGCTACAGGAACATGCAACATTTTGGCCTCAGATGAGCCTTATATATATTTCCAATATTTAAGAGACACATATCCACGACCAGAAGGGTGGGCATGGAGGACCAGACATAATTTTGCTTTTAATATACAGATCCTGAACAGGATACATGTACCCAGCCTCTGTACATCTTTATGTACGTTGAGCGTTAACAAATGTGTCATAAATTAAAGGATAAAATTAACATGAGAGAAAAGCATATTCGTACATATTGACATGTAAGTCACCCTGCAATTTACTTCATGCTGATTTATATACAAAGCAGCATAGCAACTATCAGCCATTCATTCTAATATAGATAAATAATAACAATTTACCTGCTCCTATAAATATAAAATTTCCATTACTACTCAAATCATTTTTCATGCAATCTATCACTCCCTTTCATTGTATTTCATTGTTTTTACACAGTGCTAATAGGCAAATTCGTAGAAAAATACAAAGAAGGTGTGGCTATAAGGCGCTTAACACTTATTTGGTGCAAACTTATTCAGTATAGCTGCTATATGCACTTGTAGTGGATACTCCAAAACCACTATAATATTGAAACCAAAAAAACAGTATACCAAGCAGTGAGTTTAGAGTGTGAGAAACATCAAACCAACACTTGATATAGGTGCAGCGCTTAAAAAGTGTAATATAAATATTCCTTATGCACTTACCCCTTACAATAGGCACGGGGTGTACATGGAAAATAAACAGAAGAGATAATACTAATACTAAGCTATTTGACAGTACTACCCTATATATCTCTTCTGTTTATTTTCCATGTACACCCCGTGCCTATTGTAAGGGGTAAGTGCATAAGGAATATTTATATTATACTTTTTAAGCGCTGCACCTATATCAAGTGTTGGTTTGATGTTTCTCACACTCTAAACTCACTGCTTGGTATTCTGTTTTTTTAATAGGCAAATTCCTCTGTTCATAAATATTGTATCAGTCAAACTATGTAACCAAACAAATGTGCTAAATATGCTGTTTTTTTTCCATTCACCTGTGTCTTAAAGGGTCATCCTGGCCAGCCTGGTCATAGAGGTTTGCCTGGGCTAGATGGCTGTAATGGTACTTTTGGAGATGAAGGTTACCCAGGTTCAAATGGCTATCCTGGAGATCCTGGAACACAGGTAAGTAAAGTTTGCTTACTTAACTTGAAAATGTCTATAAAAAGTACCTTTTCAATTCCTTATTAAAATATATACAATTTATGCTGGCAATGTATGCAAAAATATCATATGTAGTTTTGATTCTAGTCTTAATAGTAAATTCAATACATGAAAAAAATATTAATCTGGGTGATGCTACATGATCAGTTGTTCCCAAACCAGTCCTCATCACCCAGCAACAGACCAAGTTTTATAGGGAAATAGTTGTCCTGGACTATGGTTGGGCCATGAGGAATGGTTTGGGAACCACTGCTCTATGTAGTATGCATTATATATACCAGGGATAGGCAACCTTTGGCACTCCAGATGTTTTGGACTACATCCCACATAATGCTCTGACACCCATAGTGCTGGCACAGCATCATGGGAGTTGTAGTCCAAAACATCTGCAGTGCCGAAGGTTGCCTATGCCTGATATATACCATCTCTGTAATGGGATACATATATTTGTTACTTGATTCAAAATTTGGAGAGTCCCAACTTACAATCAAGCAGCCTTGAACTCCTAAAATTTGGCTTAAATTAAACAATGCTCACCATATCTACCTTATACTATATATGTAAAGGCTTGATATGAACTTGTATCTAATAGTCAGTAGCTTGCCAGTATGAAAAACAAAAAGCATACAAAATCTCCCATTAGTGAAAACTATATAAACAGTGATAGATAAAGAGATGAATGGTACATGTACTCTACACAGAGCTGCTTTGTGCTCATTTCAGCACGCCTGGGTTTAATGATCCCTGTCACGAACGCACCCTACTTCAAGAGTGTGTGTGATGTAGTTATGGTGGTGAAAGGGTTAAAGTTCACTATTTGTCTGCACTAGACCGAAAATAATAATAAAATCCCCCTTACCACCACCCACACTTAAGCTTAATAATATAACTATTACTATTTTAACACTGCCACCACAAGACAGTTAATAAAATGGGTGCCTTGGTCCCCCAGGTAACTTAATAAGAAAAACCCATGAAATGTAACTTAGCACAATATCTAAGCAATTGCAAAACACTAATTAGTCTCTTGAGGTAATGTGATTCTTAACCAGACAAAGGTAGAACTTAATAAAGGAATATTTATTATGAACAAAATAATTGTCACAGTGCATACAAAAATATAGATGACAATCAAATTAGTTACACCAACAACAAATAAAAACAAGAGGGATAAAATAACAGAAGTCCTAATCACTTACTCAAGTTTTCAAAGTACAAATTCTGCCCCAGGGGGTTTCTGATAAGAAAGATAGTGACTCGCTTAGAATTAGATTCTAGCCCATCAAGCAAGTGCAATGACACATTTCAGAATCATTAGACATATACCCTGTGGATTTCAAAGCCCCGCCCAGAGTTGGAGATAAGGCATACCTATAGTAACTATAAGTGACCACCCCTTGTGTCCTAGACCAACATCAATCCAAATGCAAACATTTTGCCTCCTCTAATGTACTTGCCACAGAAATAAAAATTGCATCTGTGAATTTGGTACCATTTTCCCAATCCATAGATATGTCACACTTCTTACTTGTGACCCAATATAGCAGACATCACAATCCCTTATCCTATGGTAAAGTAATGCAAATCATGTTTGGGTGTGATTAGAAGATTGTGTTTGTCACATTTCAAATATAACAAAAATGAGGCGGAATTATTATTCTGTGCGTAAATATTAATGTTTCTTTCTTTTGGATATGATACTGTAAAACTAATGATCAATAACATATCAATGAAATCCACTCATCAATTAAAAGGTAAATGCCATATGGTTGAAGTCAGTCAGTTTACATTGGAGCTAGACTTCCAGGCCACTTATGTGTCACTTCTCACACCTTAGCTTTTGATTAATCAAAGGATCGATGCATATGATAAACCATCTGCTTCCTTTTACATTCCTATGCAATTCACATTACCCCTTCTGTCATCTGATTCTTACCAAGTGGTCAATTCATGTATGCACTACAAAAATTATATTAATATTTTATTGTGCAACAATGAATTATGCACCCTTGGCGTGACAATCTCCATCAATGCTATAGAGATAAAAATAAAACCACAACTCACCCCAACTCTCTGTGAAAAACCTCCAAGTATCAATTATCATCTCCTGTGCACAAGGTGGAGGAAATAAAAAGGCCTTTTGCCAGGCCTCTCTAGTTAATAATGGAGTTTACGGAAAGTATAGGAAGGAACTGTTCTCTCTCTTGTTATACACTGAGTTCTCACAGACCATCATATGTACCTTTTTAACATTGCTGGTGGCATTATGGCAACAAACAGCATATAGTATTGTTATATATTATATTATTATTTTATACTAACACGCATGCATATATTGTTTTATTTATTTATTGTTTTCTGTTGTTATTTTGTAGGGTCCATCTGGCCCAAAAGGTCAAAAAGGTGAACCATCCTATTCCCGGGGTGGTATAAAAGGACCGAAGGTAAGAGGAAACCGATCCTCACAATATTCTTACAATACTTTATAAGAATATGCTCAGGTGAAAATGAAAATAATAAAGAGTGTAAAAATTAGGTGTATGTTTGTAAGTGCACCTCACTACACCGAAAACTGTAGAAGAGCGAAGTGTGAGAGAAGTGTGAAGTATGGCAGCTCTTATTAAGGAAACAAAAAGGCATGCATCTTTATAAATAGACAACATTTTATTACTAGTCCATATGCATATTCTTAACTTGTTTCTATTAAAGAAGCATAAGTAAAAAAAAGAAAGACAAACTAGTTTAGTGTCTGTCTACCAGTTTAAGAGCAGTATATGTTAAATGTTACTTCCACACTTTTATTTATTTATTAATGACATTTATAAAGCACCAACATATTCTGCAATCCAGTACAAATTGGGGGGAAATAAAGTACTATATAAACAGACCAATACAAAAGGTAAACAGGGCTCTGCCCGTGAGTGGAGATCTAGTCCCTGAAGATCTTTTATAGAGAGTACTTTGCTAGCTAGCCCGTGAGCCTACAATCTAGATTTATATTTGCACCAAATAGGGTTTGAAGTAGCAATAGGTGAAATATCTGGGTTTTGTTACAAAACCATTATCTTGCTGGGGCATAAAAGCTTTAGCAATTTTTTTTTTTACAGTTTTATTATGCACTTATGGATAAAGCAGCAGCTTACTATCTAAAACACGTGGAGGTTGTTATGACAGACAACTGCAAAGAACAGGGATAGAGGGTGAAGGCGCAAACTACTCCATGTGAAAGTCTCCTGGTCCAATATAACTCAATGCAGCCAAGCCCACTGTGTCAAGAACACAGAAAAAAAATTGGAATGTGGTGAAACACCAAAGTTAAATGTTAAAATATAACTTTTAATGAAAGACTAGTAAAAAACATCAAGAGTGCTGATCGCGGTGATGGCTGCTGGGTAAAAAGCGCATTGAGTGCAGACTTTGCGTTCCCTTGAGCTGGTGGTTTATTTAACTTATTATAACTTATTTATTCTTTTATCTTTATCTTTTATCTGTATCTAGTATCTATTCTTATCTTATCTAGTAATCTATTTACTTAGTCCAGGGGTAGGCAACCTACGGCACTAGTGCCATGCACGGCACTCAAGGTGTCTTTGCACGGCACTCAAGGCTGCTAGAGCCAAACAGGCTCTGGCCTATCAGGAGTCCCAGTAAAACTTCAGATATCTGCTAATACGAAGAGGTTGTGAAGGACAATCCTCAATTTAAGCATTGCAGCACATGGAGATCACTTCCTCCCAGCACTTGTGAATGGGAATCCACATGTAGTAAAGCAGCCCGTAGCTGCTGTTGCAGCTCCTGTCCTTGACCTGTACCTGGCCAGCCTGGACCACACTGGAACCAAGGGAGGCCACCCACACTGCTAGATATACACAGAAATGCACAATAACCCTCCCCTCATACAAATAATACAAACAGCCCACACACAAACATACACACAATCCGCACAAACGCAACCTGCTAACAATCCACATACATGCACACAACCCCACATGCAGCCTCTCACATGCAATACCCCAAACAGCCCCCACACACTACTAAACACACAATGTGACATATGCATCCACACACAATTCCACAAGCAGCCCCCATACACAGCCCACATTCATATGTATCATACACGATACCATAAACTACTAATGAACATATACAATATAATAGCTCATATACGCACAAATACAACGATCCAAAGCAATTACAGTAAAAATAACACAAGCAGAATATGGCAGCATACACACCTTAATTAAAAAAAAAAAAAAAAAAAAAAGGACTGGCACGCTACGGGACATTACAATCCTATATCGGCACAGTGCTGCTAAAAGGTTGCCTACCCCTGACTTAGTCTATTCTATGTAGAAACTTGTGTTGATTGTGTTATACAATACCTATATCACATACAAGAATACAGAAAGGGCTGATCACGTAGACAGTATCTCAGACACTTTTAGAGAGGTATTATTAAAGTGATAATTCAAAATGATTTTCAAATGTTAGGCCAAAGTTGTAGAAATGAAAGCGTAGCTGACTTAGAGAATGTTTTAGCTCAGCTATTTACCTTGAAATCCGCTTTCTCATTTTACCCAATAACCACGTTTGTCTCACAACGTGCAACATTTCTGCTCTTGCACACGCAACTCTCAAGCTTTGAGAAAAGCTAAAGAAAGGCTTTTACAACAGCTTACTTTTTGCATTTTGCGCAATGAACTGCCATGGGTAGTGTCTGCATGACCGGTCCTTTCTGTCTACAAATCCTAAAGAAAAGCACACGCATAACAGTCATTACATTACATATGTACACACATAACAGATAACCAGTGGCGGCTGCTGAAGTTTAAAGATGGGGGGTGCTGCCCCCCAACCTGTTAGATTTTACCCATTTATTCTCATGGCATGCCCTGTTCAAAACAACCTGCATCTCCAATCATCAATAAAGGGGAGAATGGAAACTGCAAATGTAATCATGGTCGACACATTTCTAACATACACTTAGTAGCACCCTCTATAAAGCCAATAGATTTTTTTATTTGGAAATAAAATTGGGATGGGTCCACCTCTCCTGCTCCTATATACCACCTCCCCTGCAGATAACACACATATAAGCATATGTGTTGTGTTGTTAACAAGAAACATGCATTTGTGGCTGCTTGTATACAACAATGACATCCAATGGAGGTAAGCATTAAAAAAATACAACAATTTCACACTGTTTTTTTATAGCTAGGTAGTAGAATTCCCCCCATCGTGTCGCTATTTATATCACTTGGCACATATGTCACATGCCTTTAAATAGCATTGCCATGGGTATAAAACATCTTCATAAATACAATTCGTTCAAAATTTAAAGACAACATACAGGTAAACTAGAAGTCTATTCTTTTTTTTTTTATTCTTTTTTTATTCTTTATTTTTGCATGACACTGAACACATTGCAATGGTAATACATCATTGCTATGCATCTGAAAAGCAACTATTATGCGGTACTATGATGGTTTTACAGTATAGTAAAAGTTGATAACATGCTATGTTGTATCTTTATGGTTATCGTATCTATGAAGTACCATAAGTGTCATGTTTCTTAAATTTTGTAACATTCGACATGTAACAGAGAAATGAAGTATGGACATATATATCACCCCTGACTTCTCCGTGAGGGTATGATTGTTAATGGCACTTTCTTTCTGGAGTTGCCACTGGAGTAACAGATATTGTCCCAATGTATAGCTTCTATGAGAAGTGGAGAATAGAGAAAATGTAATATTAGGAAAGAAGACAATCGTAGAAGGTCACATGATCAAGATCGTAGTTCTGATGGGTCATAGAGATAGGGGGAGTAAAACACGCAGTGGAGGAGGGGTGGGGAGCTTGGTTACCCAAGGAAGGGCTACAAGTACATTGTACTTGTTTTAAATATGTGTCCAATAGTGGGGTTGGTGCCTCTCTCCCTCTTATCAATCTGCCAACGCACAGTTCTCCCAAGGCTCCCAGATCTTTTGAAATGTCTTTAGAAGTCTATTCTTAATAATAAATTGCAGAATATTCAGTCTTAATTAACTTAAAGGATGCACAAAGCAAAGTTTGTTAAAAAATGATTTTTATATCTAACTTGTTTTATATCTAACTTTTAAATTACTACAGGGAGACGGTGGATTACCTGGACTGAATGGACTCCCTGTATGTATACATTAATTCGCATTGCATAGTTTATGACATATTTGAGAGGTTTCTTAGGAAAATAGAGTCAGTCAGCAGATTTTGGAAGTCCTTCAACCACAGAGCTTCCTGATTCTGATAAACAATTGTTTATTTACAAATGATATTAGGATAAGAGTTAGTTGCAGGAACATGTGAATGTGATTAAGAATTTATATATCAAAGTGTTCTAATCAATCTAGTATTCAGGGATTTTCCCTGCAGTAAAATAGATTAAACGTGTTGTGTATAGCAGTGGTATCCTATTCCTTGATGTTGGCAATCTCATGGTTTCATTATTTTCATATTTTACTTCTATTCTGATGCAAGAAACATGAGATTAGCATATGTTAACCAAAGCTTCTCAATATGTGATGCCTCCTTAACTTACAAAGGTGTTGCAAAAACAATGTCTATATGAATGTTGCAGGGAACAATTTATTGGGCAACTTAAGTGTTTGTTGTAGTTTGTTGTTCACCTACAAAGTTATCTCCTTCCGGAACAACAGCCTTCAAGGCCACCATCAAGCAGTGGATGAGGTTGAGAATTTGTGGCTTGGTAGGCTGTAGGCCGTCAAAAATCCCATACAGTCTAACATAGTGTTTTTAGTTAGAAGTATCCCAATCCTGTTGCTTCACACTATGCTAATGTCTTTACATGCCACTATGGCAACTTTTCTTTGGCTATGTAGAAACACATACTTAATTGAAAGTGCCAAAGAGCTCCTTTCCGATGGGAGGTAAGGGAGTATTAGCTCATCTATGTGGATAACAAACCATTAATCCCCTCCCTGCCTTGTTTGGGTATAGATGGTTTTAGTTACCTGTTTACTGTCTTGCCACATTGTTTCTTCTTTCATATTGCTTCTACCTTTTCCACTTGGAATAAGGACTACAATATTGTTTATGCTTCTGTGTAAAATTTGGTTTAGCACAAGCTGTAACAATATTTAAAATGAAAACATAGACATCAAGTCAGAACAAAGGATATATGCTGGGAAATATGTTCTCTAGATATGGTTAATAAAAGTTTAGATGTGTTTTTGGAATATGTTATATCTTAAACTTATATCAATGCTTAATGCTGTACTGATTACCTATAAGATTGTTTTCCTCTTGATGAAGAATCTTGTAGAACCATATTATTTTGCATGAGTTTAACCTTTTACCATCCTGCGTTATGTCATAAAATAGGGTTCAACTGGATCTGCGGGTCCTCAAGGCCCCTCCGGACCAAATGGTTTACCTGGTTTTCAAGTAAGTATAAACTTACAGCATTACTTTATAAAGTCACCACCTGCAGCTACTCAGTTAAGTCATTAATTTATTAAAACTGGTTCAGTATGCATTCGTTGGAGCAAGGTAGAAGGGCAACTCTTTCAAATGCTGATGAAATCAATAACAGTGGTCCATGTTGTTTCTTGCTTTCATAACCCTACAACTTTCCCATGGCTGCTAAAAAATAATTAGCATCATGGATTGGCCTAGCAGACAGATGAAGCTCCCTATCTGTTCCTTCTTTTGCCATAGCCATCCTTTTAACTAAAGAGGCCATGAAAGTGGATCACAGCCTATGTACAAGATTTATCAAGATCTGGGATGAACTCACATCCCACTTTGCGAAGCTGGAATCTTGCCGCACATTCAGTTTGATGCAGATTGCCAGGTGGCAAAACCCGAGTTTGCTGGTGGCAAGTCGGGAGTTATCGACGCTGCTCACACACAGATACAAGCGAATACTCCAGTGCTCTGAGTTTTTTCTAAAAATGAAAACAATTTATATGCTTAGAGTATGAGTATCTCTCCTGGTGGGGGGTAACCCCTATGAAGTTGAATTTTTAAAGAAAAGAGGATTTATAACTCAGGAGGTTAACGAGGGAAGGGAGAAAATGCCAAATGGTCCCAAACAGAAAGTGGAAATTCCAACCGAAGCAGGTTAATATTAAATTAATATAAAACGTAACCTTTATTTAAATCGATAAAATTTACTATCAACCAGTTAATTGTTCCACCACCTAAAAGTTTTAAAAACAATACTTTGTCTTAATCAGAGTTCCTGCTATGGTACACTGGTGGAAACTACTGAACCAATATTTTGTCTTAATCAGAGTTCCCACTACGGTACATTGGTGGAAACTACTGAATAGTCAGTCCTTTGACTTTGTC
Organism: Pelobates fuscus; assembly: GCF_036172605.1. Lineage (NCBI taxonomy): Eukaryota > Metazoa > Chordata > Amphibia > Anura > Pelobatidae > Pelobates > Pelobates fuscus. Next base: position 85,279,035 of record NC_086325.1, on the reverse strand, counting down.
TTAAAATGCAGTTAATGTAAGTACTGAGCGAGTGAGTCTATCACAAAGTCTGCCTTATTATGATGATAGGGTATTAATACTATCTGGGATAACAGAAAAGAAAAAAGAAAGAAGAATTACTGCAGCAATTAATCTGAAAGAACTCTGTGTCTGTCTCGTAGTCTGTATGGATTAGATGTTTAGTCCAAACTGACAGAACAGAAGGAGTTCGATAAAGTGACGGTATGGGAACTGATTATTTATCGGTATATTTAAATCTAATGTCGTTGTTAATTAATAATGGATTTTAACCTGTGCAATTTAAATTGTATTCTTTGAGTATTAAAACTCAAGGATCTAGTGTTTTTGCATCTTTACAATCTAAACTATAAGTTTCTGTCTTACAGGGTCCACGTGGTCCCCCGGGCGATGCAGGACCTAAAGTAAGTAACTCATTGACACGAAAAGTTTAAATTGTGCATGTAAATGTTTATATTCTTACATCTTCTTTTATTATTTTTTAGGGAAACATGGGGACTGGTGTCCAAGGAGAAAAAGGAGATAAGGTAATATTCCCTAATTATTGCCAATACATGTGTTTTAGCAAATTAATTACCGGTCCCCCCCTCATTCTGCAATTCAATCAGATGACAATTTGCTGATAAAACCCAGTCCTTTGGCAGATGTCAGGCATTGAAATAACATCTATTTCTACCACCAAATGTCCTATTTTTACACCAAATATTTTGCCAGTAATATTGCAGGTAGAAGGGACCTTTAGAGAGAGAAGGCTTTGCATGCACCCGATTCACCTCTCACAAAAGGTACATAAAGAGGAAGCACAGGAACTGATCAGTTGCTACATGTGAAAACCTTAATGCATTTTACATTGATGCTAAGGACAGGAGTGGAACAGAGAAAAGTATATGGGTAGAGGTCTGTTCAGTGGAAGGTAAGCTTAGGATAAAGTAAAAATCAAAATAAAAAATTCCTAAAATAAAATGGTGCTACAATCACCTATGTGGGCCACACCACCACAAATACAACAAGTGATAAAATAAAATACAAATGGTGAGAGCACTCTAAAATAATATTACCCAAACTTGGTCAGTCAATCTAAAATAGTAAAATAAGAGAGAAAGACATAGGGTAATACAGTTGAGATAAAACCATATAGTCACAGGTGTTGGTCTCACTCACATATATAGAGCTACTTTAAAAGCTGGCTCAAACTTCAAGCTTTGAAATCAGTGGAAAACAGGACTTCTCATAGGAACTTCTAAAATTTCTGTGTCTGGTACCTCCAAATTCATTCAGGACGCCAAATGTAGGGGGTTACAAATGAAATGTATTGAAATAAATATAACAGAATAAAATAAATCGGAAAACAAGTCCCATAAAAGATAAGTCCAGTCCCTCGATGCGTTTCGGCTCTCGCCTTCATCCGGAGTATTTCCACTGTTGTGAAGCTTCTGTTTATATACTGAAATTATTGGCGCGTTTTTTTTCTTCTCAAATCGCCGATCTTCCGCTTCCTGTTTCATCATGAGCGTCATGACGTCAACCCGCGTCCTTACGTCTTTACTTCCAGGTCACTTAGTATACCTCCGGAAATAGACGTCGTTACGTTTAGAGTTGACGTCCCGTAACCAAAACATGATTAAAATTTAAAGTGACCGAATATTTAATCACCCATTTAACATCATAAACTTTCATCTTATATATAACAAAATATGTTAAACAACATCTATTTTAGACAAAACATAAGACATATAGGCTAAAAAATTCCTATTTAAAAATTAATTAATACAAATAAATAGAACATTAGGAGAGAGAATATAAGAGATATAAAAATATTATAACAAATAATGTCACTCAACGTTAAAATTACCTTAATAATTTAAACTTAAGCAAAGCATATATTAAAAGAATTATATATATAAACAATTAATATTTGTTTATTTATAAAAGTTAAAAATGTTTTTAAAAATTAATTGAAAAGTAATATACAGACGTAAAAGGAGAAAAAGGAAAATCATAGTTAGATAAATGAATTAATTTCGAAATCTACATTTAGTCCTTGTGGGGCTAATGTATCCAATTCAAACATCCACTTCATTTCAGTTAGGCTTAAAGTGCGATCTTTATCTCCACCTCTCCAATGAATGTGAATTTTATCAATGCCCATAAAATCAATACCCTGAGGATCCCCATTGTGAACCTCTAAAAAGTGCTTAGATACGCTGTGGTTAACAAACTTCCTTCGGATATTATAAATGTGTTCTCTTATTCTTATCTTTAAGGGGCGTGAAGTCTTCCCTACATATTGATAACCACATTTGCAGGTTAATAAATAAATTACGTCCTTCATTTGACATGTAATAAAAGGGCGTATTGGGTATTTTTTGTAGCAAATTAGGTACATTTTTCTACTTTTCTCTTACTATTAGGTCTAAAACTACATCTCCTACAATTACCACAATAATAAAACCCTTTACTGGTCTGTAAAAAGTTCCCTTCAAGTTTAATTTTATCTTTATCTAAAAAGCTTTTTGTTAAAAAAATTTCAAATTTCTTGCCCCTCTAAAAATGAACTTTGGTTTTTGGTCTAAAAATTGAAGTATTTCATGATCTTCCTTTAACAGATCCCAATGTTTATTAATTATTTTCCATAGTGCATGATTATTAGAGCTAAAATTAAAAATTAACGGGATTAATCCTTTTTCTTTCTCATTTACATCCTTTACTTTATATTGTAGAAGGAGCCCTCTGTCCTTTTCTCCAATCTAATTCTTGATATCATCCAATTTGTCACTATCATATCCTTTTTCAATAAATTTACTTCTTAAAACATTTGTTTGTTTTAAATATTCTTCATCCTCAGTACAGTTTAGTTTTATTCTTAAAAACTGGCCCTTTGGTATATTGCTGAGCCATGGTTTAAAATGGCAACTTTTCAGGTCTTTGAAGCTATTCACATCAACTTTTTAAAAAAAATGTTTTACTCTTGATCATATTATACTCTATATAAATAGTCAAATCTAAAAATTTATTTGTTCAGAACTAATATCATAAGATAACTTAATATTAAATGAATTTTAGTTAAGAGATAAGATAAAATTCTCCAAGGTTTCTTTACTTCCTCTCCAAATAATAAAAATATTGTCAATGTAGCATCTGTAGAGGACGGGATTTGCCCCAATATTCTCTCTACAGAAGATATGACTATCTTCCCAAAATGACATAAAGAGATTAGCATAACTTGGGGCAAATCTGGTCCCCATAGCGGTGCCTTGAACCTGCAGGTAAAATTTATCTTCAAACCAAAAAAAATTATTGGATAAAATAAAAGAAATTCCTTGTATTAAAAATTCCAATTGCATTTCATCCATTTCTCCAAACTTTTTTTTTAAAAAGAAACGGGTAGCTTCACAGCCCTGATCATGTCAAATTATTGTATATAGACTGCTTACATCGCATGTTGCCATAATAAAATCTTCATTCCATTGAAAATTCTCTAAAATTTGTAATAGGCTCATAGTATCTTTAAGATACGCTGGGCATTTAACAACAAGTTTTTGTAAAAATTGATCTATATACTGGGATAATGAGGAAAAAAGTGAATCAACCCCAGACACAATTGGTCTACCAGGAGGGTTATTAATATCTTTATGTATTTTTGGTAAAATATAAATTACAGGTATCCTTGGATATTTGGTATCTAAAAAGTCATATTCCTTTTTTGTTAAAATCACAGTATTAAAACCTTCATCTAAAAATTCTTTGTATTTTGATTTAATTTCAGGGAGTGGATTGTTAGGGAGTTCTTTATAAGTCTTTTCATCCATAAGTTGATTATAAATTTCTTTTAAGTATTTTTCTTTTTGCCAAATAACGATACCTCCTCCCTTATCTGCTGCTTTTATTACCACAGATTTATCATCCTTCAAATGTTTTAGTGCCATTTTCTCTTTTTTTAGTTATAATTTCTTGATATTTATTGATTGGTTTTATTATTTTAAAATCTTTAAGGCATCATTTTTCAAATGACTTCATCACATCAGATTTACAGTTAACAGGATAAAATGAGGATTTATTTTTTAAAAGAGTATGAGTAAAATTATCGGTATCCTCCATTTTTTTCTCTAATACCGGAAGTTTGTTAAAAAAATTTTTTTTAAACATAATTTTCGGAAAAATCGATTACGATCTAAAAATGATTCAAATTTATCTAAATTACAACTCGGAGCAAACTTAAATCCTTTTTTAAAAATGCTAATATTAGAATCTGTTTAAAAATTTTCTGATAAATTAAAAATTCTAAAATTCTCTGTTGGATCGTTGATCTCTATTTTCTCCAACAATTCTCGTTTCTCATTTTTTTCTCCCTTTCTCTGATGTCTATTTCTTCCTCTTCTTGTTCTCTGGATCTTTTGAGAGGAGTGAACATGTTCTTCCTCTCTTTGGGTTCCAGACTGCCTGTCCCTAAAAAATCATCCCCATGATGTTCTCTAAGTTTTTTGAATCGATTAGAGATAGGAATTTTATTTTTTTTCTGGAGTCCATTTTTTATTTTATTTTTCTATTTGGTAATCTTGATCCCCTACATTTTACTTCAGTCCATTCATCATTCTCTTTATGATAGTTTTTTGATTGATTTATCTTATCACTATCCTTAAAAGATCTCCGCCTAGTTGTTGTTTCTTTGGTGGGATACTGGGAGGTTCTTTTTTTATTATTATTAGTATATCTATATTCTTCTCTTGTCTTATTTCTCAGAGGATATCTCTCAAAATTTTGATTTTTTTTCTGATAATTGTTTTTCTTTAATGGTCTAATATTCCGATTTTTATAATCTTCCTGATCCCTCTGCAATTTTCTCTTTTTTGTTTCTATCACGGAATTTTCTATAGTTTTTATCTTTTTTATCATCATTTCTATGAGATTATCTAATTCTTCCATTCCTTTAAAAGGTTCTAATTGCAACTGGATTTTTCTAATTGATTCATCTAATTGATGTTAATTCTGAGATTTTTGATCTATCAGAACACCAATCATATGTTTTGAAAATGATTCAAGGGATTTGTTCCAGATACCCATAAAAGTCTAATTTTCTTGATCTAAAGTGGGAAGTTTATGGAATCTCAAACCCCTAGGTCTAATTTGGAGTGAAATGTATTTTTCCAATGTAAAAACTTCCCACTTCAGCTTTATTTCTTTAATTAACAATTTTTCCAATTGGGAACATATAGTATCCAAATCATTGTTATATATAGAATTCTCTGTTTTATCAGTATAATCTATGGAAAATCTTTTGTCTAGGTCCTTTTGCCATCCTGACCTTAATTCAACAATTGTTATTTTCAGGAATAATTTACCACGAGTGGCTAGACAATAGTATAAAGTAAAAATTAAAATAAAATGGTGCTACAATCACCTATGTGGGCCACACCACCACAAATACAACAAGTGATAAAATAAAATACAAATGGTGAGAGCACTCTAAAATAATATTACCCAAACTTGGTCAGTCAATCTAAAATAGTAAAATAAGAGAGAAAGACATAGGGTAATACAGTTGAGATAAAACCATATAGTCACAGGTGTTGGTCTCACTCACATATATAGAGCCATTTTAAAAGCTGGCTCAAACTTCAAGCTTTGAAATCAGTGGAAAACAGGACTTCTCATAGGAAATTCCAAAATTTCTGTGTCTGGTACCTCCAAATTCATTCAGGACGCCGAATATAGGGGGTTACAAATAACATTTATTGAAATAAATATAACAGAATAAAATAAATCGGAAAAGAAGTTCCATAAAAGATAAGTCCAGTCCCTCAACGCGTTTCGGCTCTCGCCTTCATCCGGAGTATTTCCACTGTTGTGAAGCTTCTGTTTATATACTGAAATTATTGGCGCTTTTTTTTCTTCCCAAATCACCGATCTTCCGCTTCCTGTTTCGTCATGAGCGTCATGACGTCAACCCACGTCCTTACGTCACGACGTCTTTACTTCCGGGTCACTTAGTATACCTCCGGAAATAGACGTCGTTACGTTCAGAGTTGACGTCCCGTAACCAAAACACGATTAAAATTTAAAGTGACCGAATATGTTTTCCACTGATTTCAAAGCTTGAAGTTTGAGCCAGCTTCTAAAGTGGCTCTATATATGTGAGTGAGACCAACACCTGTGACTATATGGTTTTATCTCAACTGTATTACCCTATGACTTTCTCTCTTATTTTACTATTTTAGATTGACTGACCAAGTTTGGGTAATATTATTTTAGAGTGCTCTCACCATTTATATTTTATTTTAAACTTAGGATAGCCTAGATTATCAGGCAGTGTAAACCAGGGCAGCCTACAAATTGGCCAGCGTGTAGTGGTTCTTGAAATGTGAGAAGCAAATATAGGAAGAAACATGTTATACAGTTGGTATACGTGTGAGACAATATTCATACTTATCAAAAAGCATGCCTGCTGAAGGATTATAAGCTATAGACATTGGTTGTAGCTTTCCAGATGAGTGCTCCTCTGTCCTGGAAAGTGATTATTGTGCACTGTTACAGTCATTGTGAGCTTTGGTACCAATAAAGATGATAATATGGGTGAGTAATGTATTTTTATTGACTAACTTATTTAATTAATAGTGTTTACTAAATAAAGTTCCCTCTTCATACGTAATGTGGAATATTGATGGAAAGTAAAGAGGCTGCATTCTATAATGTGGTCCTTAGGTGGGGCATGAGAGCTGGGCTAAATGTAGTGTAGTAAATCCTACAATTTGGGTTTGTAAATATTGCATGTCTATGTATGTTTGTCACACCATGTTAGAGATTGTGAACGAATGTAACAAATGTAATCCTGTAGTCTTACCAGAAAGCAGTCACTAGATGGCAGTGGCAGTAACATATTGTAACATCAACTTTTTACTACATAGAACAAAATATTTATTTAACATGTTTAAAATACATATAAACTTTAAGAATGTAAGTGTCACTTCTTAAAGATTGCACGGAACTTTTACTTACCCATTCTCCCATATTTGAATTGACATAGGCTCAAGGAGAACCTATGCCATTTACCAAGCTCCATGGGTGATTCCACCATAGACAAAAATAGTGTGATATTTAAACTTTTTGGGAGATCACACCCAACTGAAGGGAAGCCACTTATATCACCCAATAATGGTTAACGGAACACTCCAATCACCATAATCACAACAGTGCATTGCCCCACCCCATATACAATAGTTAAACTGTTTTAGAATGGTTTAGTTTCTTTCATGGGTTCTGCCAGGTGCCGCTCCCCACCACCACCACATAAAGAAATAAATTCATTTTGCTTTAACAACATACATAAACATACAATCTCAGTATATACTGCTGCAATGCTCAATGCACTCATACAATGCATTTTAGTGAGAGGCAAAGCAAGAGAAAGAGACAGAGTACGGATAAGATGCAAGGGAATAGGATCAAGGGAGCAAGTGGTGGGGCGGGGGGACCTGAGCAGACCAGAAACCTCTACCGCTGTAGCGGGTGCGAATGAGCATAGAACAGCAGAGGGAGTGAGGTTGGGGGAAGTATTGTAAGTGGAAGGAGAGAGATGAGAAATATCTTCCCTGATTGTAGAGATCTTGTCAGTGAAGGGAGTTGCAAAGTTTGTGGTGGTTAAGTCGGTAGGAGAGGAGGAGCAACAGGGCGAAGAAGAGAGTTAAAAGTGTGGAATAGTCGCTCAGGTTCGCGAGAGAGTGTGGTTATGAGGATATGCACTGTCAGAAGCCTATCACATTCCTGTTTTTGGGATTGAGCAGTGTGATCCTACTGCACTTAAAATCTAAAATATTGGGATTCTATAGGCATCACAACTTTAGCTTAATGAAGCAGTTTTATTGAATAGACAATGTCCCTGCAATCTTACTGCTCAATTCTATGCCATTTAAGAGTTAAATCACTTTCTTCTCTATTTATGAATTCCTAGCCACAACTCCCCTGGCTGTGGCTCACACAGCCTTCATGAAAAAACTTGTTTAATTTTCAATCGGATGTTAAAGAGACACTCCAGGCACCCAGACCACTTCTTCCCATTGGAGTGGTCAGGGTGCCAACTCCCACTACCCTTAACCCTGCAAGTGTAATTATTGCAGTTTTCATAAGCTGCAATAATTACCTTGCAGGATTAAGTCTTCCTCTAGTGGCTGTCTATCAGACAGCCACTAGAGGGACTTCCATGTTCTTAGAACACGCTATGTGAGAACACGCTATGTGAGGACCTCCAGCGTCGCCGAAATCCCCATAGGAAAGCATTAAATAATGATTTCCTATGGGGAGGTCTAATGCGCGTGCGCGGCCTTGCCGCTCATGCGCATTAGGTCTCCCCGCTGGCTGACGGCGGGGGAGGAAAGTAGGCGGAGCCTGACCGAGAGCCGAGGGACATCAGCGCTGGACATCAGCGCAGGTAAGTCACTGAAAGGGATGGGGGTGGGAAGGAGAGGGGCACTGAAGGGTCCTGCAGTGCCAGGAAAAATAATATGCTTTCCTGACAATGGAGAGTCCCTTTAAAGGGACACTCCAGGCACCCAGACCACTTCTGCCCGTTGGAGTGGTCTGGGTGCCAACTCCCACTACTCTTAACCCTGCAACTGTAATTATTGCAGTTTTTTTATAAACTGCAATAATTACATTGCAGGGTTAACTCCACCTCTAGTGGCTGTCTACTACATTCGTTTTCAATGCTGTCCTATGGGGAGACCTAATGCGCATGCGCGGCATTGCCGCTCATGCGCATTAGGTCTCCTCGGCTGGTGGCCGGGATCAGTCTCGCCCACCGGCCGACGGAATCAGTAGGAGGAGCGGTGCGGAGGAGGAGACAGCGACGATGGACATCGTCGCTGCCTCAGGTAAGTGACTGAAGGGGTTTTCACCCCTTTAGTAACCGGGGATTGGGGGGTGGGAGGGAGAGGGTACCTCCAGTGCCAGGAAAACTGATTGTTTTCCTGGCGCTGGAGTTTCCCTTTAACTTGCTTTAGACATTTTTGTCTCCTGCTCTGTAAATTTAATCACACACAGGATAGCTCTAAAGGGTCTAAAAGGCTATTAACTGAGCAGGAGATACTTACTTCTAAATTAAACAGGTCTAATAAAGTAGTGAGGTGCTCTATACCTTCTTAAATGTCTTCATGCTACATTATGAGAAGAAATGATAAGCAATGTTGTAGGTGAATCAAACCACATTAGTGAAATAAAACTGAAAAAAGGTGCCTCGAAATTAAAACCCACAGTTTAATTAACTGAAGACCATCAAATTAACAGGTTCCCAGATAAATATATGTGCAAACAGATAAAATATTTCACAAACCTTTCTATACAAGATGATGAGTACTTACATTTTTTTTTACTTTAAAATTTGAAAGTATAAAGTAAAGTTGGTAAAATAATGATTACACAGATAATTGTAATAATAAATCCTATGTCTTACTATGCACAGGGAGATGCAGGACCTGAAGGGCCAGCTGGACCAGGACCTGAACAACCAGCTGTTGGAGTACCATCAACCGATCTCTACAATAAAGGAATTAAAGGAGAGGAAGTATGTAATATAATATTGGGCCATTATGCTGATGCTCTATATGATGGGATGATGTTTTCATGTTGTTATGGGGTGCCCTTTTTACACCATACATAGTGCTGCATGTACTTCCCAAACAACTCAACCTTCCGTATAGTTATGCTCATGAACAGAGATGTTAACCAGTTCCAATAATTTCTTCAATTCTGTAGCTATCACTCTGGGATTTTATTTTCTTACCTTATTGAGCATTATGCAGTGTGCCCTCTGAGTCATCTTGGGTGGACAGCCACTTCTAAGGAGAGAAGCCACAGTACTAAATTGTCTCCATTTGTAGATCATTTGTCTAACAGTAGATATATGAATATCTAAGCTCTTTGAGATTACTTTGTAACCCTTTCAGCTTAATGCAACACAATTCTTTTCCCTAGGTCTTCTGAGAGCTCTTTGTGAGGCATAGTTCACATTAACTGATGCTTTTTTGTGAATAGCAAACACATTCTTGTTGCATTAGTTGAACACCAGGTTTGCCAATTTCCTACTCTAATTAGCTTTTGTTGAAGTTAGCCTAGGGTTTCACATACTTTTTCTAACTTATACTGTGCATAGTTGAAAGATAAATTTGATAATGTGTGTGTTATTAGTTAAAACAGATTGTTACTGTAACTTAGATGAGCATCAAACAACTTAGATGGCAAATTTACACATAAATGCAGCCATCTCTAAAGGGTTTACAAACCCTTTTCTTGTTTTTCTTGTCACTGTATATGTTTATAAGTACCAGGTATATCTGTCGCTATCAGCAGACTGGTTGCCATTGTCCAATAGGGTCTTATAAGAGGAAAAATCCACCAAATTAGAGTGACTCCTCCAACATAAATTATCAGAGGATGGGACCACATGAACTAATCAAGTATCAGGCATTTTTTAAAATACTGTAATTTAAAAAAAAAAAAACAGATACTTTTGATTGGAAAAACATGTGTTTTCCTGATATATATATAAGAAAAACAATTAAAGGTAAATGATAAAGTTAGGAATGCACAGCTGTCTTCCTAACACTATAGTGTCCCTTTGACCCCCCCCCCCCCCTTCCCCCCTGCAATTAAGGGTTACCAAGCCCTTTAAACACTCACCTACTCAGCAATTTCTTTACTTCCTCCACCGTCAGTGTTGAGGAGGAACGTAATGCACATTGTGTGGCGAGCATTTTAGAATGTTCTGTTTTGGGTTATTATGGTTTTGATGCTGAGTCTCAACAAAATGTAATATGTTTAAATAGTACTGTCACCTTGTTGTTATTCTACATAGGGTGATCCAGGACCATATGGAAATCCAGGTTCACCTGGCTCTCCGGTAAGCCTCTATTTTGTTTTATTTTTATGTGGAGATGCATGTTACATTGATTGATTCTTTATGATAATTTTTCAGCAAAACCCAAATATAGTATTATTTAATTATGAATGTCGTTTGTGGCTTTTTCTTGCTGTAATTCCTGCTGCCTTGTCTTACTCTCCATTGCATATTTTAGATTGTAAGCTCATCAATCACTTAAGTCTGCACTATTGTTTAAATATTATTTTTGGTCAAGTTTAGGCTGTTGGGCAGGGAATTCCATTCCTTTATATCAGTATATATATAATTCTAAGTATGTAATGTATACTTTGTAAATAAAAGTACTACTGAAATAATGTATATGTTTATCTATACAGGGATATGCAGGCAGAGGAGAAAAGGGGGAGAAAGGCATTCTTGGACTTCCAGGCGGAAGGGTAAGTGGTAACTTACCTTTGTGTTGTATGCTAGACATTAGGTGAAATGACAATGAAACACGAGAATACCTTTTTAACATAATGTTGAAATGCCACTGAAAATGGCCACTTAAAAAGGTCTAGAATCAAAGTCAACTGGCTCCTTTATTATCACTGATTGGATCTAAAATGCACAAAGTGCATTTGTCTTTTTTACATGTCCTCTGAAATGTATTTGGACCATCATGTTATTAGAATATCACGTGGCTGCAGCCAGTCTCAGACCTACAAGGAATTCTGAGAACATCAGAAAATATTCAGTCCTTACTGGAGAAGAACTCAGTATAGAGGCCCCATATCCATAACTTTTTTAACTGTAGGGGTGTACCGAGACCCCCCTACACCACCTGGTTCGGAGCCACCGATGAGCTCGAACCCACAAACCATTTCACACTCCAGTTTAATCCAGCCTAACCAATTTATACTCCTCCTACCTTCCAATTAGTTTTTCATAGCTCAATGTTATATTCTTTGGAATCTGTAAACCTTAGGATATTTCTGAAAAGGCTATTTCAATACCAGATCCAGATGCAATTCAGATTGTAATTGTATATCAAAGGTATTACTGACATTATGGTGTAGTTCTTCACTGAAAATCTGACATTAGGGGTAATTGGCTGGAAAATTTGTGAGTAATGGTGCTAGTGCACAAAAGATTTTGGAAAACACCCTTCATTAAAATTGCAGCTTAAATGTTATAGTTACTCATCATTGTTTAAGAAATTGCATTGATTTTGTTTTATTTAGGGGAATAGAGAAGATGGTGGGTTTGCAGATAACGTGAGCATGGTTCCACAAAGCAAATGTAATTGGCATCTTGACTGTGTGCTGGGAGCACCACTCATTTTTAATCTTGCTGACGTCTCTGGACACACATAGAGGCTATTTTACATTGTACTGCATATTTGCTAATGTTCTTTTACAATGGGTGAATTTAAAGTCGAGAACCACTTAAACTTTGATAAATCTTATCCATACACTGTATATTATAGTGAAACTTACGGTGCCTTATATAGGTCGTTCCCATATATTCCAAATATATGGGTGGTTCCTGACATTTGGCTCACGCTACAGAAAAATAAACATACTGCACTAGTATTTTATTTTTAGGTCAAGCTAATTATTGTTTTAGTTTCAGGTAACAATATAAAAGTGTGGGAAATTCAGAGTGAAATTCAAACTAATGCCAAAGTAACCAAAAGCATTGGCCTTAAATTGGAAATCAGTTTGAATTCTGTTTGAATTTACTCTAATCCTCACTTTAATGAATGTCATTTTTATTGTCATGTCATTTTTCTGCATGAATGTAGCAGAATGTATATTGTCTATTTGTTCAACATTTACGGTGTTCTGTATCGGTTTGAATTTTTGTGCAATTCTATTCCAGTGTACTGATATTGCTTTATTTCCAAATATTTTGCTTTTTATTAATGAACAAATTGCACTTGTTTCTAGTTGCATCATTCTGTTGTTAATGCTATTCACTTATTTTTTTTTTGTAGGGTTTCCCAGGGACTGATGGAATCAACGGGTATCCTGGCAGAAAGGTACAGTCCAATCAAAACAACAAAACATGTCGGGAAATGAAAGGGACACTCAAAGCACCAAAACAGCTTTAGCATAACAAAGTGGTTTTGGTAAATAGATAATGATCATGCAGTCTCACCACTCAATTATCTTCATTTAGGAGTTATATCATTTGTTTGTAATACTAGCAAAAGGAGAAGAGGAAGTTAGGTGGCAAAGTCACAGTAATAAAACACACAGCAGAACGCCACATTAAAAAATGTAAAATGTATTTCTTTGGAGCTTTGGTGTACAGCACATTGTTTTTGTAAATAGTTTAATAGTTTAAATGAAAATGCTACCTAACATATGTACATTTTATATGTCAGAACTGCTTGTAACATGGAGTCATATTTTCCTACCTAGGCTCTGTTGTACATGCGTGCTATTACACAATGCTGAGCATAGTATGGTACAGCGGCCATACTACCAGCCAGTGCACAGTTATACTCTAACATCTTGTTATATTAAAAATAATTGTTTCTACATGTGATTGGATAGCGGCTATCACACGTGATTGGTGGCATTTTACGCTGTTTGTCATAGCTGTACGTGGGAGTATCTGTGACTTCCCCATGCGTTTACAAGTCTTTATTCCTATCGCATAAAATATATTCGTGTGAGATACAAATCATCCAACCAGTATAACATTGGCTTCTGGATTCCTTTTGATCTACAGGGAGAAGGTGGCCTTCCTGGATTTATAGGACTTGATGGCTTTAAAGGCGTGAAGGTAATGTGCAGGACATACCAATTATGAAAAAACTATTTGTTAAAACCAGGCACCCTCAGACTTCCATATCCATACAACATATCTACACAATGCAAACCTTATCAATTAAAATGCAAAACAAAAGTCTTTGAGCAGGGCACAAATATAGTTACCATCATCTTCTTCTTCTTCTTCTGTGCTTAACTTCTTATACGAAGATTTAGGTAGCGGGTTATCCATGTCTGCAGCAGACATGGTGGTGGCTGATGAAGCCAATGCGGGACCGGCAGAACCGGCCGCAGAAGCTGCAAGGGAAAATCTGCTCTCACTTTGATGCCACAATGTCAGTTACCATATTGCCACTTCGAAATGTCAGTTACCATATTGTTACTTTAAAATATACCAGGAAAAGAGTATAGTGAGTCCAGAGGCAGTTCACCTCTTGATTTCCTGCAAAGGAAAAGTATGTAGTAAATGCATGATTGCAACCACAAATGGAGTTCTTCTAAAGCTATTCTGCTCTAGGCTGTATTTTACTTGGCAATAGCTAAAGTAATTAGCTAGATATTAATTAACTAAATACTGGGCTGTTGGTGAGGCCAGTTAAACTGGGTATCTACAGTTACATTGTGATGAATAGAAGATCTAGGTTTGCCAGCGGTCCTATATAGTTAATCCCTAGCATAAAAAAATGCATTTATTATGACTGGAGTGTAGACATTGAAGAAAATTGGCTACTGACTAAGGATTAGTTTATTTTGGTGGCTAAAACAGTTTTACCTTGAGTGTCTCGTCAGAGGTGACGAGAAGAGGGCTTCACCATGGTGGCAACATTTGGGAAATTCAAGGTGGGAAATTCAAAATTGTCCACTATTCAGCTGCCTGATCACAAGAAAACCTAGGTCCAAGAAATGACTAGAAAACACAAAGAACTCTGAAAGCGATATAAATCTGGTTACGCCAGAAATTAATGAAACTTTTGTTATTCTACAATATGAAGTTTTCTTTCATTTAATTCAATTCATTTAATTTGTTTCAATTCATTTAAATGTAATTCATTTATTTTAGTTTAATTTTCATCCAAGTGCAGTGGGTAGGAGGGGAGATGGCAGATAAGTCCTTAGAATGTCACAGGGACAACAGATTTGGGATTTGCTTTTTTTGGGGGGGGAGGGGAGGGGGGGGGAAGGGTTGATGGAGACAAAGACTTTTGTTTTCTTCTGCTGTAGATTATAATATATTTCCTGATGTACATTTCCCTTCTACATTTTACAGCGGTATGCATTAAACTGTGGGTTTTGGAATGTCCTGTACAGACATTTCTCAATGGATTATGTATATTTAGACCATTTACCTCATGGAATTTCTTTGGTATACATTCATGCATATGTTGGCAAAATTAAACTTGGGCCATTACTTACTTAAAACACACACTACTTGCTTTTTGTTTTAGGGTGAACAAGGAGATGTTGGTTTACCTGGACGTCCAATTGAAATAGATGAAGATGATATTTCAATTCCAGGTATTTGTCTTTCTAATCCACTTTTTAACAACTGGTTTTATTATGTGCGCTGTGTCTGTTCCATTGTACAGCCCATCTGCTGGTTATATGGAACCAATATAATTAGTGGAATCCCATCATGACATATCTGTTAGAAGTCCTAATAGGGATGTGGAAATAGTATCATTAAAGGAAGCCCTTCATTAGAATATTTACCTCCGAAAGTGATATGGGAGCTTTGTGATTTATGGTAGACCAGAACGAAACATTCTTCACAAATTGTAGTATGAAACCATTGTGTTTAGTAGAAATATCAGGACATGATATATATATATTTTTTAAAATATGATCAGTTGCACAGTTTAATTTGCAGAAGAACTCCGTACATCTTTTAAAGGGACACTATAGGCACAAAAGCAACGTTAGCATAGTTACACAGTTTTGGTGTATGGCTAATGCCCCTGCAGTCTCACTGATCAATTCTCTGCCATTTAGGAGTTACATAGTTAGTTTAATACTATAATGTAAGGAATGCATATTTGTGTATCTGACACTATTGTGTTCCTATAATGATACTCGTTTTATTTCCTTCAGAAGTGATGCATGGCTCAGTTGGCCTTCTTGGAAACAAGTACATGACTTTGAGATACTGTGTTATCTCACTAGCAATAGTTATAGGATTATTCACTACAGTGAGAATTGTGAGAAATTCAAAGTGAATTTCAAATCTGAGGCCAAAATAGCAAGGTTAAAAACAAAATTGAATGTTTCTAATTTAGTTATTTTTTTTTTGCCTAAATTCTGAAATTTGCTTAAAATTCCTGGCAATTCTCACTATAGTGAATAATCTGTTACACTGTAGCAAAACAGCTGTAGTGTCCTACTAATTATTTAGGTGCTCCACGATAAAAAAAAAAGGTGATTTACTCACCTTGTAGCATCAATATTGATGATCTCAGCTAATGCTTGCTTTCCTATGGGCTAGTGCACATGTGCAGCAAATTACCTAGAAAACATTTGATTGGGTACTAAGTCTGACTTGGTTTTCACATGAGAAGTTCCTATAGTGGCTATCAGGAAGACAGCCACAAGAGATGTGTTAAACCTGTAATCACAACATTGCTTAATCTACTAAATGGCAATGCTTCAGATTGCAGGGTTAAAACTGAAAGGCCACTGCACCCAGACCACTGAATTGAGATTATTGAGGTTAAGTGGTCTGGGTTCCTTGACATGCGCACAGTCGATTATTCGGCAGGTGCGCTGTTTACCCCAACCCCCCAATAACTTACAGACACCGTATTTCTGTTGGAATAAAAAAGTCCACAGCTTTATTTATTATTATAAACAAGGTAACAAATTGGGGTCATTGCCACAAAAGTAAATATACCTCCACCCCCCACCGTACATAAATTACCCCCGGCAATGACCCCGCCCAATAACAATAAATAACATTATAAATAACAAATAACACATAACACATGGCCTACCAAAGAGGCCCCATATCCATAACTTTTTTAACTGTAGGGGTGTACCGAGACCCCCCTACACCACCTGGTTCGGAGCCACCGATGAGCTCGAACCCACAAACCATTTCACACTCCAGTTTAATCCAGCCTAACCAATTTATACTCCTCCTACCTTCCAATTACCCAAGCCCTATCCCGCCATAGCAAGAGACTTGAACCCTTAATGTCTCGAGCGACCCCCACCACACATAAATAGGGCTTTGGAAATACCTTCCTGGAAACCTAAATTTAATAGATCGCACCCCACATCAGACAGGTGCACACCATCCCGCCTAAAATAACTGGGCAACCCGCCCTCCAATTCAAAGTGCCTCACTGGGACCCCCCCTATTCTCCTAATAAAGACAGACATGGCCTTATTTACTTTACCTCGGCAACGTGCCACAGCCGCCGGGTCCCTGGCATGCCTCCAGTTCAACCGCGGCACCATTTCAGACCACACTATTGTAACTCCAGGGACCAGTGCCCTCACCCTATCCAGGTCCCTCTTCATTCTCCTGACCAACACCTTCTGGGGGACCAAACCTAAGTCATTGCCCCCACCGTGAATCAAAAGTATATCTGGGGCAAACCCCCTGGACAACATCCCAAAAATTTCACCACTTATACTCTGCCAGCTGAAACCCCGAAAACCAAACCACCGAAGGTCCACTGTGTCCAGAAGAAAACCCAGTTGTGTGCCTTGTCTCCGAACTGCGGCCCTCTTCTCCGCCCAGTAGACAAACGAGTGACCCACCAGCCAAGCGACCAAGCCTGAAAGGAAACAAATTCAGTTAACCGGCAGAGCACCCTTTACCCACATCCACAACATTCCATTCACACCAACCTTTCCGGCCTTACATATGCACGGAACCTGATGGATTCCCATCTCCCAATCTGCTTTATCCGCTCCTCCCCCAGCCCGAGACGCGCCGCCTCAGTCGCAGCCCCGATACGGAAGGAGTGCGTACCAAATTGTCCGGGCTGCAAGCCCAATCTCGTCAACCCCATGCGGAAGACTCGCAAGAACTGAAAGCGCGACAGCGCCTTCCCATCCTCGTGAATCAGGAAGCAACCACCAACCTTCGGGCGAACCCGTAAAAACACGTCCCCACACACTACCGGGCACACCGGGGACCCTGGTAGCGAGGACAGGACAACTTTCTTACCCTTTCCGAAGACGTCCGTCTTCGAGCGCCGGAGCCAAATCACGACCTTGTCCTGTTTGATAACCACATCCTCATACCGGAGGCCCGATGCCCCCGACCTATTGGCGCTCACCAATTCGCCAATACGAAAAGCCCCAAAGAAAGCCCATACGAAAGCCACAGAGAACAAAGTTACCTCAAATGCCGAACTACACACTTCGTTCAACAACCCCACCAACCCTTGAAGGGTGGCAAAGAACACCGGCCTCCTCGTATCCACAGACTCCTGCCCTTCTTGAAACCCTTCAAAGTTTGCTTCACCAAGAAATGTTTCGTCAAGTCTTCCCACCCGTTAAACTTGAACAGGAAAGCTAACGCAGACATGTAGCGCTCCACCCTAGAAGGGGACGACCCACCTGCCACCAACCTGCAAAGAAGCCACAACAGCGTGTCCAACCTACCGGCTGCAGAATCGCCTGCTCCCGCCTGGGACAACATTTCCTCCCATTCACTCCAAACCTTAGTATAAGCGGTCCAAGTCCCCGGCGCCAGTGAGCTCCTTATGTATCGCCCAAGCACAACGTCCCGAGCCGCCACATCTCCTCCGGTCACGCCTGCCCTGTCGCTTGCGCGTCCGGTGCTGCTTCCCGGAACCGCACCCACTGTGAACGAGACAGAGCGTCAGCGACCACATTCAGCAGACCCGGCACGTGCCGTGCCCGGAAGACAATGTTCCAAGACATACACAAGAGCACTAGCTGCCGCAACAACCTCACCACTGGCAGGGACGAAGCCGATAGACTGTTAATTACCTGTACCACTGCCATATTATCAGAGTGGAAGATAACTTTCTTGTCCCTGAGCTCCTCGCCCCATAGTGATACCGCTACCACAACTGGAAAAAGCTCCAAAAAGGCGAGGTTCCGAATCAAGGGGCTCTCGGACCAAGCCGCAGGCCAAACCTCGGCACACCACTTGCCCCCAAGGTAAGCCCCAAAGCCAACGCTCCCCGAGGCGTCCGTAAACAGCCCGGCGTCGCCAGATGCCTTCATCGCATCCCTGAAAAACACCCGTCCATTAAACTTAGTGAGGAAGCAGTCCCATATGTCCAAGTCCTCTCTCATACCTACCGACACCCTGATGTAATGACTCGGCAGACGGACACCACAGGTAGCCCTAGCCAGCAATCTACAAAAAACTCTACCCATAGGGATCACCTTACAAGCGAAATTAAGGCTGCCGAGCAAGGACTGCAGTCCCCGAAGCGTAACTTTCCTAGCGCCCTTTATCGCGTTCACCTGCTGGCGGAGCACCCTCAACTTCTCCTCCGGCAGCCTACATTCCCCCACGACCGAGTCGATTTCCAGCCCTAAAAAACTCAGACACTCGGTCGGGCCCACTGTCTTGTCCTCAGCCAGAGGAATCCCAAACTGTTGAGCTAACCTCTGAAACACCCGCAGTATTTGGGCACATCTGTCGGACCCAGCCGGGCCCACACACAGAAAGTCGTCCAGGTAATGGACCACCGTACCCACGCCCGATTCCCTGCGCACTACCCACTCCAGGAACGTGCTAAACTTTTCGAAATACGCACATGAAATGGAGCAACCCATGGGTAGGCACAGGTCCACGAAAAACTTACCCTCAAAAAGGCACCCTAACAAATGGTGACAGTCTGGGTGGATAGGAAGGAGCCGGAATGCTGCCTCCACGTCCACCTTCGCCATCAAGGCCCCTCGCCCTGCTCTCCGAACCAACTCGACAGCATGGTCAAATGATGCATACGATACGGAGCACAGGGCCTCATCGATGTCATCATTTACTGACGACCCTTTCGGGAATGATAAATGATGAATCAACCTAAACTTACCCGCCTCCTTCTTGGGGACTACCCCTAGCGGGGATACCCTCAAGTCAGGCAACGGCAGAGCCTCGAACGGCCCAGCCATCCTACCCAGTTGCACCTCCTTCAGCAACTTGTCCCTCACAACTCCCGGGTGTTCCCCCACCGACTTGAGGTTACTGCATAACCTCCCCACATCCCTACTCTGAAACGGTATTGAAAAGCCCTCCGTAAAGCCTTGCCATAAGAATTCGGCGTCCTGACGGTTACCGTACTGTTTTAGCCACGGCAGCATCTCGCCTACTTTCACCGGGGTTGCCCCCCGCGGCAGCGGAGGGGGCCGACGCTCCAATGGCTCCCGCTCCTGGCGCAGACTTACCTCGCTTAAAACACCGGCTGGCTCCATGTGCACCCCCACAACCTGAGCACTCGTGCTTAAACCGGCACGACGTACCCCACTTGCATTGGCCCTCGTTAAAGAGCCAACAGAAGCCTTTCTTTTGCCCGGCCGATGCAGGTCCCCCAGGGGCCGCACCGGCCGTCCCGTGAAAGGGCGCAGCCTTTTGCGCCATCATGAGCCGCATCCAGAGGGGAAGGTCCATTTGATCCCACCGCATGCTGGGGTTCGCCGCTAACCTCTGGCGAAACTGTTCGTCGTACCGCCACCAGGCGACCCCGCCATAAGTCCGGTACGCTTCCCCAATCCCATCTAGGTAGCAAAACAATTGGGAGCATTTATCCGGCGACTTTTCCCCTATCACGCTGGCCAGGATACAAAAGGCCCTTAGCCAGTTCCCAAATGTTTTAGGAATCTTCCGATACCTACGCTTTTTCTCCTCCTCCTCCTTCTTCGCGTCCTTCTTGTCCTCCTCTTTCATGTCTAAGAACTCCTCCAGCGGGAGTAAGGAAAAAACCTCCACAAACTCACCCTTCCAAATTTTCTCCTTGATGTCCATTTTTAGATGACAACCTAATGGGCCCGAGAAAGACACGTGCACGTTTTGCCGCGCAGCGTCGGTAATTTCGCCCCCAATACCAACCTTCTCCCCCGACTCCTTACTAGTTTCGGACACAGATAACCCCACTTCGCTATCCTGTGTTGGGCCCACGGCCCTACCTTGTAACCCCTGGCCTTTCTCACACGTCCACACTCTCCCAAACTGAGGTGAAGCCATTTCCCCACCCGCCCATGAATCTAAGAAAGATTTTAAACAAGTCAATAGTGTTCCTGCGTGTGGTGTAACATTTGACTCCCCGCCTGAGCCCGAAGCCGCAGAAGGCCGTGGGTTCGTTTCCCTTCCGTCCGCCATGCTTGGCTCCGGAGCATCCAATTGGCGCCGACTCCTGTCAGCCTGGCCCTGCCTCAGGACCGCGGGTGTATTGCTGCGAGACCTGCAAGGAGAACGACACCTGGGTAGTGTGTCCACATGATCACATACCCGCCCAACCTCCTTATGCTCCTGCCTGTAGTTCCGCACCATATCCTGTCTCCCTGCCTGGCCCTCCCGGCCGTAAGCGCTGCGCCGCTGACCTGGCGAGCTCCTGCCTGATGACCCAGACGCACTGCGCCGCTGCCTCCACCTCCGTTCCCCTGAGGCCGATCTCCTCCTGCTAAGCCTGCTTGCTGACCTGCTCCTCTCTCTACCCCTCCACCCGTCAGCCTGCCTCCTGTCATGCCTGGCACTGACGCCGCGCTGCTCCTTGCTGCGATGCGGCCTAGGGCTCCGCGAGAGACCCCTCGGTCCCCGGGAGCCGCCCCTGCAGCCCTCCCGCTCTCTCCCAGCCCGTCCTGTCTCCATGCCCTGAGCTGATTCCTGGGAGTTATCCCGACCCGCTGAACCTGGCCCCTTTTGGGCCGCCTTGCGAACTGGGGATTCCACCTGTCTGTCCTGGCGTTTCCTGTCCGCTAAAGCCGCGGGCCCTGCCGGCCCCAATGTACCTGGCTGAGCGGACCCGCCGTCTGAGTCCCTTGTGCTGCACCTGGCCCCACTAGAGGCCGCCCCCGATGTGTCCCCTTGCACAGGGTCTCCCCCTGCCATCAGGGGGACCGCCTGATCACTAGAGGCCTCCGCTCCGCCCCCCGCCCGCTGCCCAGCCCCAGCGCCATTCCCCGACTCACCGGGCCGCAACCGCTCACTGCTTCCACCATCCGATCTGCCCTGGGTCCTGGCTCCAGCCGCAACCGTCCCGCCTGCCGCCTCCCGGCGGGGCGCACACCGCGTGGTAGGCCTCGGCCTAGCTGCTGCCCGCGCCCGGCCAGCACCGCGTCGAACCGACGATGCCGGCCGCGGTACCTCCACTCCGCTGGGGCCCGCTACCTCATCCAAGGCCCCAACAGACTCCGCTGACGGGCTCCTCCGTCTGCCGACTTCGGGCTCCATGCCTGGGCTCAGCCGCTGGGGCGGTCTCGCCCTCCTCATGGAACGCCGTGCAGCCGCCGCAGGGGTTGTAGGGGGGGGACCCTGAGCCCCCAGTTGCTCATGAAGCCAGGCCAGTCCTCTATCCCGCACAGCAGCTCTCACTCCCTCCAGGATTTCTACCATCGATGCCATGATCTGCAAGACAAAAGAAAAAACCAACACAGACCTGCCAAAACAATTACCAGGTAAGTGTCAGTTTAGTTAAAATGTCCCTTAGTCATAAAATGGCTGCTTAATATACTCCTATTGTCCAACCCCCATTTACCAATAACCACGCCCCTTTAACTGGTTACTCCCCTGCCTACTCCTGGCTCTGTCAAGGCCCACTCCCCTGACTGCGCTGTTCCATGGGCTACATTAGTGTCCATTAATCCTCATTTCAAGTTTCAAGAAGCTGAGAACTGTTTAATTTCAGTTGATTGCTAATAATAATGATGTAACTCAAAATATACAGATTAGCATCATCAGTTCAAAATGCATTAAATAGCTTATGAGACAGAAACTACTCCAGCCTTCTTCCTAACATATCTTAATTTTAATTGACATTTCACTGTCTAGTAAGTCCTTTACTCCTACACCCCGCTATTTTTTTTTTTTGGGGGGGGGGGATGTGGGAGGGTAAAAGGGGTTATACTATGAAATAAGCCAAAAACAATTCTAAAATCCAGTGTCAGGGCAAGTTGAGTGCTTCCTCCCTAATTCGTCATCACGCTGCATCATCCATTGCTGGGATGAAGTCCAATAAAGAATTCTTGGACCTAGGAAGTATGCATGGCAAGTTTCCCAAACAACCAATTGCTAAAGAGCTAAAGAGCTATTGGTTGTTCAGCTTGAATACAATGCTTTAATCTGTAGTGAACTCCACAACGTGCTTCTGCAAGGTGTGAGCATTTACAAGCACTGTGTAAGTGTTTATATCAATGGCTACACTCACCTCCCAGTCCTGGGGATACCAAGGAGTGGAAGGAGAGCTGCATAGTGGGAAGGGGTCAAAATGTTTAATTTTAGAGTCCAAGTGAATCTGTCAGTGCTGCCTACAAGTGCAGAATCTCATTGCATTCTTCGCCAGCCTCCAATATGTGTTGATGATGTACATTTTGTATCCACAGAACTGATATTAGTCGGCCCGTTACTCCATTATGGACTGGCTAATGTCAGTTCTGTGGATAAAAATGTGCTGGAGGTGTGACTACCGTCTGGCACAAGATTAGCAATGTCTCTGAATATGCAGCTATATCCTGTTCATACAGACTGCTTGCACCATGACCACTTCCAGAAGCAGAAGTGATCATGACAGCTGGAGTAACCCTCTACCAAGGAATGGAACTGGTTAGTTTTGCATGAAAAATATGTCTTATCATGTCACTGAGTCATAAAACGATATTCAGATAACGCCATTTTTTTCCATAGGGCCTCCTGGAGATCCAGGACTTCGTGGTTTTGAAGGTATTCCAGGTGATGATGGCGTTAGTGGTCCACCTGGTCCCCCAGGACAACCTGGGTACCCATCATATGAAAGAGGTAGGAGTCCCATCTTCCTGTGCTTTTCTGCACCTTCATTACCATATTGTACATGTTAAGCCATGCTCAATGTTGCAAATGTTATCTTTGTTAAGAAAAGTTAGTGCATTAAACAATTCAAGTCGGAAAAAATACATACCAAATGATCATGTGATGTCAGATTGTAAAATGAGTTTTGTGATCAACAAAAATTTTTATTTTTTAATTACTAGTGTTGTTTGTATAGAAGGTACATAGATCTTTATCATGTATAAAAAAAAAAGTAAATTCTTTCCAAAAACCTGAAAAAATAATGAGGACAAGGTAAATATTGAAATATGAAGCCAACATTAATAGTAGAATTATATTTGTATTTAGTTAAATCAGTTTTAAATAAAACTTTACATCTGGTACTATATTTACAATGTATAAAGATCTTAAGAATTGTCTTACTCTAGTTAGGCACAATGCAAAGTTCTAATCAATCTGAATATAGGATTATTTGTGGTAATGTATTAATAAGAAAATCACTTAAACAAACAAACAAAAAAGTTCCCGTTTAGTCATTCAGTATAAACCATTTTAGTGTGCAGACTGTACATGTTGCATATACAATTTATACCAAATGTATACACAATTTGTACAGACAACTCTTCCCTCATTGTTTTGTAATTAAGGTGTTTATTGAAATATTTGCTTAACAAGGTAAAAGGTAAAGCATTAGAAACACTTCTCCCAATGTAGGAGAATGGCAAAAAGTAATTTAATAGCTTGGCAAGTTTACTCATAAATGGAATCCCAGAATTGTAGTGCCGTGTACTCATAAGCAGTATAAGAGAAAAAGAGGAAGATGAAGAGGTGGGTAAAGGGTCGCGTTAGGAAAAGCGGGATGGTATCCTCCAGCCAGGTGAGTGGGCATTTGGTCTCCCACCAGAGCTACACTTCATTCAGAAGGCTCTGAGGGAAGCCCGAGGGAGCAGAAGACTCCACCCATAGGGTTCACATTTTGAGAAAGTGGTCCGTCATCTCATTAATGGTTGCAGTTATTTTTTTTACCATTTTGAGTACATATCAAATCCTAACCTCCACCTAGGTCTATATTGAAGGGTCGCCCCTTCCATTTTTTAGCCGTGCAAAGTCATAAGTCTGCACACACTGAATACCAGTTTTTTGTAAATATCCTGCACAGGATAAAGAAATGTCCCTATTTTCCCTGTACATAAGGGCTACCCAGTGCTCTGGGGGTTGGGCCACATGAAGGCATCAAGATAGCTTTTAGAATAAGGTTGCCCATAGGGGCCTTTGGACACAACCAGCATGCATGTTGGCCTATATTCTCCACCCCCACATCGCCTGAAACAGGTTGTAGTCATACCTGAATTAACCTTTGTCATTCTGGTGTGTTGAAGATACCATTGTGCCAGGATTCTTTAGCAGTTTCTTTGACATGGGTTGATTGGCAATATATTGGTAAATATTCAATTCCACTCACTCTCCTCCAGCTCCTCTCCTAAATCGCATTCCCATATAGAGAGATAATGTAGTAGGGCTGGGTATGTCACTGATAGCCTGTGAGAGCTGCTGCTTCTCCACCAGGTATGCCCTTGTCACTACTGCGTCTTGAGAAATCAAATGTCAAACCTCAGTAATGCCTTTCTCCTTCCACTAAGAGTAGGCCAGAGGAGGGCAGTCTCCAGGGAAAACAGGGTGATAGAAGAGAGGGTTCAGTCAACTCCCCACTGAGGAGAGGTCCCCACCACCCTGTATCTCCTCCATAGCCTTAGAGAATGTGGTAGAGCTGACCTATCATTTGTTTGTGTAAGAGTTCCATTGGGGTACCACATGTTCTTCCCTCTTTTTTAATATATTATCTGTATAATGCCTTAATACGTAGGGAGTTACTTCCTGCATGTCTCTTTAAGCTTCTCAGTCAAAAGTGGTAAGGGCAGCATCAAATCCAAACTGATATAAAAAGAGATGAACATATTTTAGTCGCACAATCAGTTTGATTGTTTATCAATAAAATCAGATGGGCTCATTACGCACTATATCTGTTATTCAGAATTCAAAATCTTCATCTCAAAGTCAAGGAAAGCTTTATGGCAAACCTACAAGATTCCAATGTGCTCTGTATGAATACCACAAAGGTCTCACCTTGCTTTTCCACCACTCCTGGACAGTGTCAGTTTACTTCTCTAATGCCTCTTTTCCCGTTTGATCATCTATTACTTATTTTTCTCCACATTACAGCTCTTCCTTTCTAGTCTGCTTCTCCCCTAATTCTAATTTCTTTCTTTTTTTTTTTTTATTACTTGACCAAAATTGGAAAAATGAATATTAGATATGTACAACCTCATTGTAATCATATTTTACTTTCTAGATGGAGGGCTGACTAGACAGGTCCCTTCAGTGAGCAAGCCTCTCCCTATACATATTATGGGTGTCGCCAGTGATGCTAGTAGCATTACTCACAATGCTCCTTCAGGGACTGCCCACCCATCACTATCTTATACCTGTATGGTATTACCTGTCCCTGGTGCAAGGTGCTCTCTATCAAACAAAATATAGAAACTAGAGAGTCCAGGGTAAGTCCCAAGAGTCCACACATACAGGATCCTAAGCACAAAACAAATTAATTTATGTCCATAGGTATGATTAAAAATCAACCACTGTAAAAAAACAACAGCTCTCAGAACTGGAAGACACCCTAAAATCCTTGCGAACCCTAGAGGCCAGGCTTTAAATTAACCCAACCCCAGATTTACTAACCCAGATCAATGAACACCAAAAAGCCATAAAAGAATACATGTCCAAATATTCCAAAAAAGCCTTGCAATGGACGAAACAGAAGTCGAACAAAGCTGACACATTACTAGCCCACAGACTACGCCATAGAACAAAGCACCAACAAATTACCAAAATCAAAGCCCAAGATGGGCAGATACACATACCACCGGAATGTATAGCAAAGGTCTTCCAAGGCTACTTCACATCCCTATATGACCACGATCCTAACTCCCGTCACAACACTGACACCACTAACCCTGAAATAACAACCTTCCTGAGTTCCATCCCCTTGCCTGCCATCAAATACGAAGCAATAGCCATGATGGTAACCACAATAAGCCCGGAAAAAATAGCAAACACAATAAAAACACTTAAACCTAACAAACGCCAGGGCCACGGTTTTCCTGGTCTTTTCTACAAAACATTCTCTAGCACATTACCCCCATACTTAGGAGCGCTATTTAATGCTTTGCTCAAAGGATACCTGCTCCCAAAAGAAATGCTCCAAACAAACATCTGCTTACTCCCAAAACCGAACAAAAATCACACGGAACTGGGACATTACCTTCCCATTTCGTTACTAAATTCAGATATGAAACATTTTAGTAAACTAATAGCGAATCGCCTCCTACCCTACCTACCAAAACTCATACACCCAGACCTGGTGTGATTCATGCCATCTAGACAAACATGTAACAACACCAGACGCTTGTTATTTCTCCTCTTGGTCTCAAAACATATAAACATACTGACACTCTTCCTTTCGCTAGACGCAAAGAAGGCATTTGATCGCCTTCCCTGGCCAGTCCTGTTTGCCACACTCAGAAAATTCCAAATCCCAGAAACCTTTATTGTAGCTCTTCAGACTCTATACTCCCAACCAACCGCAAATCTACTAATCTTAAACGCCCAGCCACCACCGTCCACCATTCACAATGGTACACGTCAGGGTTGGCAGCATCACCCATGCTTTTTGCACTATCTTTAGAACCTCTCCTCCAAAAGATCAGAATGACCAAAGAAATCCAAGGACTGAGAGTGTGGAGGTAGGAATACAAGGTGGCTGCATACGCACATTACCTTTTACTAACCATCTCAGACCCAACTGACTCTCTACCACTCCTCCTTGACCTCCTGGAGAGATATGCCAACATTTCCAGCTATAAACTCAACTTGGAGAAAACAGAGGCACTTCCCATCAATCTCACACCCAAACTTTATGCAACCTCCAATGACCATACCCATTCCACTTTAATGATCAAAGTATCCACTGCTTGGGCACAACCCTCACACTTGACCTTCAACAAACGTATCAACTCAATTACACCCCACTCCTGGAAACACTCCACTCATGGCTAGGGAGACAAGCCTCTGTAAAGATAAACCTCCTCCCACTCTTCCTATATTTGTTCCAAGCATTGCCAATACAAATATCTACACAAGATTTCAAAACATTGCAAATACAAATCGACACGTTTATCTGGGTACGGAAAAAAGACAGAAGCAAAAGATCAACAATGTACATCCCAAACCGGGCAGGAAGCCTGGAACTGACAAATGTTATGTTTTATTTCTACGCAGCCCAACTGGCACAAATCCAAAAGTTACATGCACCAATAGGCAACAAGCTATGGGCAAACCTGGAACATGACCTCTTTGGCAGGGACTTCCCGTCCCTATATCTATGGTTCCCAAAACAATCTAGACCCTTTATACGGTGAGGGAAAAATATTTGATCCCCTGCTGATTTTAAATATTTTCCCCACTAACAAAGAAATTATCGGTCTATAATTTTAATGGTAGGTGTATTTTAACAGTGAATAACAAAGAAAAAAATCCAGAAAAACGGATGTCCAAAAAGTTATAAATTGATTTGCATGTCAATGAGTGAAATAAGTTTTGACCCCTTGGGATTAGTATTGGTGGCAAAACCCTTGTTAGCAATCACAGAGGTCAGACATTTCTTGCAGTTGGCTACCAGGTTTGCACACATCTCAGGAGGGATTTTGTCCCACATCTCTTTGCAGATCTTCTCCAAGTCATTAAGGTTTTGAGGCAGACGATTGGCAACCTGAACCTTCAGCTCCCTCCACAGATTTTCTATGAGACTAAGGTCTGGAGACTGGCCAGGCCACTCCAGGACCTTAATGTGCTTCTTCTTGAGCCACTCCTTTGTTGCCTTGGCTGTGTGTTTTGGGTCATTGTCATGCTGGAATACCCACCTATGACCCATTTTCAATGCCCTGGCTTAGAGAAGGAGGTTCTCACATGACCCCGTCCATCGTCCCTTTGATGTGGTGCACTTGTCTTGTCCCCTCAGCAGAAAACACCCCCAAAGCATAATGTTTTCACCTTCATGTTTGACTGTGGGGACGGTGTTCTTGGGGTCATAGGCAGCATTCCTCTTCCTCCAAACACGGCGAGTTGAGTTGATGCCAATGAGCTCGATTTTGGTCTCATCTCATCTTTCACCCAGTTCTCCTCTGAATCATTCAGATATGCATTGGCAAACTTCAGACGGGCCTGTACATGTGCTTTCTTGAGCAGGAGGACCTTGCGGGCGCTGCAGGATTTCAGTTCTTCACAGCATAGTGTGTTACCAATTGTTTTCCTGGTGACTATGGTCCCAGCTGCCTTGAGATCATTAACAAGGTCCTCCCATGTAGTTCCTCACCATTCTCCTGATCATTGAAACTCCGCAGGGTGAGATATTGCATGGATCCCCAGACCGAGGGAGACTGACCGTTATTTTGTGGTTCTTCCATTTGCTAATAATCGCACCAACTGTTGTCACCTTTCACCAAGCTGCTTGGCGATGGTCTTGTAGCCCATTACAGCCTTGTGGAGAACTACAATCTTGTCCCTGACAGCTCTTTGGTCTTGGCCATGGTGGAGAGTTTGGAATCTGATTGATTGCTTCTGTGGACAGGTGTCTTTTATACAGCACTCCCTTTAAGAGAGTACTCCTAATCTCAGCTCGTTACCTGTATAAAAGACACCTGGGAGGCAGAAATGTTGCTGATTGATAGGGGATCAAATACTTATTTCACTCATTGACTAGCAAATTAATTTAAAACTTTTTTGACATGCG
Source organism: Pelobates fuscus (assembly GCF_036172605.1). Lineage (NCBI taxonomy): Eukaryota > Metazoa > Chordata > Amphibia > Anura > Pelobatidae > Pelobates > Pelobates fuscus. The sequence goes on along the minus strand of NC_086325.1, from coordinate 85,249,597 downwards.
TTTTTATGGATTTTTTCTATAGGGGTATTTCCCCTGAGGACGTGGTATTTGTACAAATTTTTTGTCATTAATGCTCACAGATCAATGTCTATTTAGTGGATGATCCTCTTTGTAGTGACCAAGTGGATACATGTGTATAGCCTGATTCTTAAGGGATTATCAGCTTCCTTGTTATCTGGAGCAATTTTTACTATCACCACAAAGGCACTGTTTAGAAGATTATCCCGTTATTTCAGGCCTTCACTGTATCTACATTTGACCTTTTCTTGTTTTTATTATGTATATAGTTTGGTTTTCTTTTTTGGTGATTAGGACAAGGGTACTGTATTTTTAACATATTCATTAAAGGTTGCATTTTATCCTACTAAGCCTCCTGGTGGTCTTCCACTTTTCAGGGGATATTACATACTACTCCCCTATCTCTTTGTAGTCCCTTTTGGGATTTCACTCCCGTAGTGATAATACATACCCTTACCTATCTCTCCTGTTAATCTCTGCTTGAGTTAACAATAATAGTGAATTTATCCAGTAGGGGTTACACCACATTCAGGAGGTTAATTAATATAGAGCATTTTCTTTTATTGGTTGTCATGTGGGGAGTGAAGGCTAGCCTGTATTGTCCGATCACGCAGAAGAGAAACAGTAGCTCAGATTGCTGAAAAACTTAAAGCAGGCCATAATAGAAAAGTCTTGGAACACAAAGTGCATTGCACCTATTATTGTGCTGCAATGCTGCCTACAATATTCTCAGCCTAATGGGTACACAATATCATCAATAGACATTTTTTGCAATTCCTTTTCTGAGTTGACAAAATTATATTATTATATGCCTGGATTAAACAAAAATTACAAGTGATAGTTTTATAATGATTTATTGTATGTTTGTTTTTTTTCTATTGCTATCCTGCACTAATGAAAAATGGAGAGCAGGAATCATTTTAAGTTGAAACAAGGGTATTTAAAAAAAAAATGAATGGAAAAGTCAGTAGGCCTCCCACTCACTTCATGCTGTGAAGAACAAAGCTGATGGTGATAAGATGATACCTTAAAGGAACACCATAGGGTCAGGAACACAAACATGTATTCCTGACCCTATAGTGTTAAAATCACCATCTTGCCCCCCTGGCTCCCCCTTGCCCTCCCTAAATATAGCAAAATCTTACTTATATTCAAATCTGCAGATGCTGCCTCAGACCGTGATCTATATATAACACAGTGGTAGAAAGGAGGAGTATTGATAAAGTGCTCAAATCACCAAGTGTGAGTCACTCCAAATCACACAGAAAATGTACAATAAAATAGCGTAAATGGTATAGTGAGAGCAAAAGTCTTAAACACCAAATATAAAACAGATAAGATGTATAAAACAGGCAATATTACCATATATCTTGAATGTCCTAAAAATATAAAACAAAGAACATAGTATAGCCTGTATGAGGTAAACAAAATTAGATAAAATATAAAATTGCCCACTCACGTGGTGCTGAGCCGTAAATAGTGGCTCAGACTGTATGCGCCTTTTAGAAAATTGATGGAGACCACAATGCTGAAAAAGCAGGTTAAGTTGATCGCTGTAGAGATCCCCTTGTTCCAAATAATAGAAGCCAAGTCAGGAAATACTGGAACAAACTTTATTTGCATCAGATAGCATAAAAAATGTTTGGGAGATTCCAATTTTTATGCTATCTGATGCAAATAAAGTTTGTTCCAGTATTTCCTGACTTGGCTTCCATTATTTGGAACAAGGGGATCTCTACAGCGATCAACTTAACCTGCTTTTTCAGCATTGTGGTCTCCATCAATTTTCTAAAAGGCGCATACAGTCTGAGCCACTATTTACGGCTCAGCACCACGTGAGTGGGCAATTTTATATTTTATCTAATTTTGTTTACCTCATACAGGCTATACTATGTTCTTTGTTTTATATTTTTAGGACATTCAAGATATATGGTAATATTGCCTGTTTTATACATCTTATCTGTTTTATATTTGGTGTTTAAGACTTTTGCTCTCACTATACCATTTACGCTATTTTATCTGACCGTGATCTGCCTGCTTGGCTGACATCATCAGAAGTGATTCTCGCAGCCAATCACAATGCTTTTTCATAGTATTGGCTGTCAGATCAGGGGCAGAGCCAGCACAAGAGAACAGGTATCCTCTAGGAAAAAACCCAGAGGGCAAAAAGGAAGTCCCTCAAAAACCTGTATTTACTAAAATTTTACTTTTATTGGGATGACTTAAACAACTAATATATAATAGGTAAAAACAAAGTGAAAACAAAATTATAAAAAACAAACAAAACAGAACCTTATGCTTATAGAAGGGTGTAGCCCTTGTAAGCAGTTAAATTACACGCTGGGAGTGTATCTCTGCTAAAATTTCAGGGCGTGACAACGACTTATAACCGCTAGCCCTATATTACTACTAGGATGTCTTGTCACAGATTGTACAGAGTTATGCCCCCATGGAGCCGATATATACGAGAAACACATCTTAAGTTTGCTCTATCTGGTCTTGTTGTGTATACATCTAACAGAGAAGGACTAAATCCTATGTTTACTTATATAAAGCAGCTTAAGTTGGAACTATAGGTTTAGTAAAAGTAAGTGGTCTCCCTGGTTACTAGAAATAAAACCACCCTAGTTGTCAAGGTGAGTTGGTGGTTTACAGATAGCCAAAAATAATAATGCTGCCTAACCCCTAAAGGTACTGACATTTAAGCGTTCCTTCTGTAACTAAATAGATACAATGTATCCATGTGGCAATTGTCTGTAATAACCTAAAGTATCATGACTATAACTTATGCCTCAGACAAAGGCGCTCCAGCAGCGCCGAAACGCGCGTCAGACAGGCTTCCATTTAGGGTGCAGCACTGCTACAGGAAATACTTCTAGCAACCATCTGAGGAGTGGCCACTGGAGGTGTGCCTAAGCTTTTCTCTGAAAAGACAGTGTTTACTGCAAAAAGCCTGCAGGGACTGACTATACTCACCAGAACAACTACATTAAGCTGTAGTTGTTCTAGTGACTGCAGTGTCCCTTTAAACAAAGTCTGGAGTGGTGGGGGAAAGAACTATACCATCACCACCTCCTAAAACAGACATTAGAAATTGGAAACCAGAGCAATTTTAATGTACCTTTCCTGGTTAAATACTTTGATATTATTATTAGGGACACTACTTGGGTGCTTTCTCTACCTCTTCAGTAAAGGTTGTCTCTGATGGCACCAAAAAGGTCTCTGCTAAGTTATCCTTTAGTTGCTTGGCAGTAAGTCCACTGGTTTAATGGATTTTTTTGCTCTGAGTACCATAAAACTAGCCATAATAGAAGGAGCTGCAGTGCCAGTGAAAGCGGCAGCACAAGTTATTGCGACATGAAAAGGCTGAGTAAAACTGCATTTCGAGTCACAAATCAAAATAAACATGTTTGTGCATTGCACAAGTTGTTTGTTCTGAGATTTTGGCATGTGGTGGTTCAGAAATCAGAATTTCGGACAATCACCTGATCGGCCTAAATTATGACAAATTGCAGTTCAAAATGAAATGAATGTCCAAGTCTCTGTTAAAACTCTATTGGAAGGTCTGACTCTCAAAGTTAGCCTTTTTCATTTTGATAATTAACTTTTACTAGAATCAGGAAAAACAACATGTTTACACTTTGGAGATAAGTAAAATTTGTGAATAACTATATTTCTAGGAAAATACTGTATGTACAGAACACATACTGAGTCATTTGATTGATTCGCAGGTGCACCTGGATTGCCTGGATTTCAAGGTGTGAAGGGAGTTAAAGGAGAACGAGGCAACCAGGGAAGAACCGCATTTGGATTACCAGGAAATGATGGCAGACCCGGACGCCCTGGTGCCCCAGGATTGCCTGGACAAAGTAATATTACTATACGCATATATAATATTAACATTAAGAAAAATATATTATTTTTTTAATGTGACATTGTTTGATACAATACATAAATAAGTTTCCTAATATTAATGCAATTTGTTACACTAAGTAACCATAATACTTATATAGCAATATTAGCAATATTGTATTAGCAATAATATGTATTATTATTATAATCATAATAATAAGTAAACTTCAGACTTATGGTGTGTATTTTATATGTTTTTTTCAATGATCACAGTATCAGGACGTTTAGTGAATCCAGAGCCTGGGCCATCAGGATCAAAAGGGCAACAAGGACCACCAGGATTATTGGGTCCCAAAGGAACTAAAGGTAATTTTATGCACAGAGTTGTTTGATAGGTATACATTATTGCTGAATAGTTTCAAGGTGTACTAAAGTATCTTTTTCCTAGGGACTGATGGTGCTTGCGCTTGTGAAGGAGGCAGTCGTAGCAAAGGATTCCCAGGACCACCTGGATCCCGAGGACAACCAGGGAATAATGGCTTTCCTGGCCTCGATGGCCCAAAAGGTGATTCAGGCCGAAGAGGTTCTGAGGGACCAGCAGGTCTGCCTGTAAGTGACTTTGCAATTATACTTTTATACATCTGTGTATGTATCCTGTATCTCTAGTACTCAGCATTGATCCAGTATATAAAAGGACTTTTATGACCATTATAGTAAAAGGTTTAAAACATATTTACATATTAAGTGTATAGACAATGAGCCAAAATAATTTGAACTCCATAACTTTGTTAAATTCTAGAGCAATACATTTTATTAAAATTAGTACAGAAATATGTGTCGGAAAAAAATTACATCAAATAGATAGTGTTAATTAAAAAAAAAAAATTAAAAAGTAAAAACGTACTATCTTGGTGTTATCTTTGATCTTGGTCTCACCTTCGTGCCTCATGTCCAGTATGTCACTAATGTCGATTCCACCTCAAAAACATTGCTCGCGTCTACCCTTTTCTTACACAAGATGCTGCCAAGGAGCTTGTTCATGCTCTAGTAATTTTTTGCATTAATTGATTGATTTTGTATTTATTACTGCCTCACTACAGTTTGTGATTCATGCTGCTGCCAGGCTGAACTTTCTCTCCCGTCGCTCCTCTCATAAATCGCCCCTCTGTCGATCCTTACACTGACTTCCTGTTTCTTATAGGAGTCTATTCAAAATACTAACCCTTACCTTTAAAGCTCCAGACACCTCTAGCTCCTGGTACATTTCTTCATTGAATCGTAGGTATGCCACTTCCCATTCTCTCCACTCTGCTGGTGACCTTCTACTGTATGCTGCTTGCACCCTTGCGGCTAAATCGCGCTTGCTGGACTTTTTGCTGACAGCTCCTTTTCTTTGGAACAACCTGCCTACCCCATAAGACTCTCCCCTAGTTTTCAATGCTTTAAGAAGTCCATCAAAACCCAAAGTAACTTCTATTTTACAAACCTGTCTCTTATTCTCTCCTAAAGGGTCAAACTCCACTCTTACCTCCAGTTCTGCTACTTTTCCTCCTTGTTTGTTTGCTGTCCCTTGATGCCCTATTGTGTTTTTATACCCTACCTTCTCTAGACTGTAAGCTCGTTTGAGCAAGGTCCTCATCAACATAATGTTCCTATTACATTTTGTAATTGTCTCATTTATTGTTAAAATCACCCCTTTTATGATATTATAAATCGCTGCAGAATAATTTGCCGCAATATAAATACCAGTCATAATATTAACCCGAAGATCCTGAGAGACTGTATAATATATAGCGTCTACTTAATGCTGTTTAAAAAGTCTTATTAGAGTCAGTCTTGTAATCAGTGTTGTCCCAAAAAAAAAAAAAAAAAAAAAAATTGCATAGTTCAGTGGTGGAGCTTTGCAGCCATTGCAGCTGGTCAACATTCTTCACAGGTTTCTCCTAATCTGGTGAATGCACTGAATATCAGCTATTTGCAGCAGAATCTGCTTCTACGTGGTGTTGTATTTCAAAGGCAACCTTACCTGGATTCCCTTCCCTCAGTGTGCCAAATTTTGCTCTGGGGCATTTACATTCCCTCTGCCCTATCATGGCAACAGAGGGTTGTAGTCAATAAAGTATATTCGAAGCAAGGTCTAGTTACCAGTGGAGTACCTCAGGGATCTGTACCTGGACCCATTCTCTTTAATATTTTTATTAGTGATATTGCAGAAAGTCTTCATGGTGAGGTATGTCTTTGCTCTGATGATACTAAAATTTGCAACAGGGTTGATGTTCCAGGAGGGATAAGCCAAATGGCAAATTATTTAGGTAAATTGGAAAAATGGTCAGAGTTGTGGCAGCTGACATTTAATGTGGATAAGTGCAAAATAATGCATCTTGTCGTAAAAACCCAAGGGCAGAGTATAGAATATTTGATACCCTACTAACTTCAACATCTGAGGAAAGGGACTTAGGAGTAAATATTTCAGATTACTTAAAGGTAGGCAAACAATGTAATAGAGCAGCAGGAAATGCTGGCAGAATGCTTGGTTGTACAGGGAGATGCTTTAGCAGTAGAAAGAGAGAAGTGCTCATGCCATTGTACAGAACGAGGGTGAGACCTCTCTTCGAGTATTGTACGCAGTATTGGAGACCATATCGTCAGAAGGAAATTGATACTTGGAAAGAGTTCAGAGAAGGGCTACTAAATTGGTTCATGAATTGCAGGAAAAAACGTACCAGGAAAGGTTAAAGGATCTTAACATGTATAGCTTGGAGAAAAGACGAGACAGGGGGATATGATAGAAACATTTAAATACATAAAGTGAATCAACACAGTTTCTATGTATCATGGCCTACCCACCATGCAGGCCTGCAGCTTTCATAATGCCTGGTAGTATGATTCTCACTGAAGTACTCCGGGGAGAGACCTGAACAAGCTCTACTGTACTGACAACTGTCAACCATATGGTTACATCCTAATTGTGGCCACGGCCCAGCACCTGCTCCCTCGGGATAATTCTGGTGGTTCTCACACTCCATCAGATGGAATTATGGTCACCATAAACACACAGTCTCCTTTAACTGCAAATACAGTTGTAATCCACTTGATTCATATTTCTCATTGGATACATGCCTGGCCATTGTGCGCCTTCTGTTCTCCATATTGTGGCCTGAGTCACCCTTGTCCCCCTAGCTCACTCTGTGCTTCAAGCCCTGCCTCTGGGGTGACGGGACTAACAATGGACCTGTGGTTGGCCATCTGGTGCCTACCTGGACTAGCTGGGTGGTTGCCACAGAGTAGTGCCTGGTGAGGGCTTTGGTGGTGCCCCGGAGTTGATTCTATCTGCCTGTAAGGAGTATAAGAGGCTGGTGCCACCTGAGACCTGCATAAATGCTTGCCTAGCTGTGCTAGAAGGTGACCTGACTGAATTCCCAGTGGGAAGAAAACTTGGTGTCTTCTGTTCTCCAAAGAGAACTATTGTTTGTCAACCAGGCTGCTATGGGTTATCCCACATTTTGTATGAATAGATGGAAAGACTCTCTATAGTCCTTGAATATAGTGAAGACACAGAATGTGAAAATCTCTCTAAAAGCCAAGTGAAGTATATATATACACTGCTCAAAAAAATAAAGGGAACACATCCTAGATCTGAATGAATTAAATATTATTCTGAAATACTTTGTTCTTTACATAGTTGAATATGCTGACAACAAAATCACACAAAAATAAAAAAATGGAAATCAAATTTTTCAACCCATGGAGGTCTGGATTTGGAGTCACACTCAAAATTAAAGTGGAAAAGCACACTACAGGCTGATCCAACTTTGATGTAATGTCCTTAAAACAAGTCAAAATGAGGCTCAGTAGTGTGTGTGGCCTCCACGTGCCTGTATGACCTCCCTACAACGCCTGTGCATGCTCCAGATGAGGTGGCGGACGGTCTCCTGGGGGATCTTCTCCCAGACCTGGACTAAAGCATCTGCCAACTCCTGGACAGTCTGTGGTGCAATGTGACGTTGGTGGATGAAGCGAGACATGATGTTCCAGATGTGCTCAATTGGATTCAGGTCTGGGGAACGGGCGGGCCAGTCCAAAGCATCAATGCCTTTGTCTTGCAGGAACTGCTGATTCCAGCCACATGAGGTTTAGCATTGTCTTGCATTAGGAGGAACCCATGGCCAACTGCACCAGCATATGGTCTCACAAGGGATCTGAGGATCTTATCTCGGAACCTAATGGCAGTCAGGCTACCTCTGGCGAGCACATGGAGGGCTGTGCGGCCCCCCAAAGAAATGCCACCCCACACCATTACTGACCTACTGCCAAACCGGTCATGCTGGAGGATGTTGCAGGCAGCAGAACGTTCTCCACGGCGTCTCCAGACTCTGTCACGTCTGTCACATGTGCTCAGTTTGAACCTGCTTTCATCTGTGAAGAGCACAGGGCGCCAGTGGTGAATTTGCCAATCTTGGTGTTCTCTGGCAAATGCCAAACGTCCTGCACAGTGTTGGGCTGTAAGCACAACCCCCACCTGTGGATGTCTGGCCCTCATACCAACCTCATGGAATCTGTTTCTGACCGTTTGAGCAGACACATGCACATTTGTGGCCTGCTGGAGGTCATTTTGCAGGGCTCTGGCAGTACTCAGAGGTAGCGGTCCTGCTGCTGGGTTGTTGCACTCCTACTGCCTCCTCCACGTCTCCTGATGTACTGGCCTGTCTTCTGGTAGCGCCTCCATGCTCTGGACACTACGCTGACAGACACAGCAAACCTTCTTGCCACAGCTCGTATTGATGTGCCATCCTGGAGGAGCTGCACTACCTGAGCGACTTGTGTGGGTTGTAGACTCCGTCTCATGCTACCACTTGAGTGAAAGCACCGCCAGCATTCAAAAGTGACCAAAACATCAGCCAGGAAGCATAGGAACTGAGAAGTGGTCTGTGGTCACCACCTGCAGAACCACTCCTTTATAGGGGGTGTCTTGCTAATTGCCTATAATTTCCACCTGTTGTCTATCCCATTTGCACAACAGCATGTGAAATTTATTGTTGCTCAGTGTTGCTTCCTAAGTGGACAGTTTGATTTCACAGAAGTGTGATTGACTTGGAGTTACATTGTGTTGTTTAAGTGTTCCCTTTATTTTTTTGAGCAGTGTATATATTGATATACTGGGAATTCAGTCAGGTCACCTTCTAGCACAGCTATAATTTATGCAACAACCATAGCTAAAAAACAAACATTGCTTGTGAGTGTATAACTAACACAGAACTATGCTGATTTTGTGTTCAATAAGGTTTTATTGTATATATAGATAGATATATCATTAAGTAATACTGTACATATTAACACATTTAAGTTGTGAAATGAAGAATAAACTGTGCAAAGCTTGTTTCAAGTTAATCTGCACACTCAAAATACCAAAATCATTTCTACTAAAATGAAACGTTTCTTAGGGTTCCAGTGGACGGCCCGGTTCTCCTGGAGTTAAAGGAGAGAAAGGTGATTCATTTTATCCAAATGATAGAGGTCCCCGTGGAGACTCAGGTGATCCGGGGCCCAGAGGTTCTGCAGGCCGTAATGGGAGCCCGGGAAGGGATGGTCTTTCAGGACAACCAGGACGTGCAGGACAACCTGTAAGTTGGAGTTTTCATATGATTGATTATTTTCTTGGAATTTTAGAGCTGTTTATTTACTAATGTATGATTTAATGCTTTTGTTAATCTATTTTTTCCAGTAACAACCCCTATTTTATCTCAGGTCTATTTATGGCCTTGATTTAATTTGTTTGCATCAGAAATTATTTCAATCTCTAAGAAAAATATTTCAAGAGATTTATCTTCAAAAATTCCCATATAATTTAATAGTAACATCTATACATAGATCACTAGATTCGAATAATTGCTGATGCTGATTCAAACAAATGAGGACTTTAATCTATACCTAATGTTTGATGCTCTGGAAAGTCTCTGACTTTTCATTTCAGTCTCCTATCGATTGGCCACACTCTCTACAATTTATGTCCTCAAGAGCCGATAGGGATTTTAAAAGTGTATATAATCACTAAATGCTAATTAAAGGTTGTCAGATTTGTAGAAACATATTTTGAAGCATGCTAACATAATCATCCTGGTAAAACGGATATAATGGTTTTCCACCTACATCTATCTATTGAGGGGGCCATCAAGCTGTTTTATCAACACTGGCCAGAGTTGTATTTTATGACTTTTCTCTTTAAACTATACAACATCCTTGCTAAAATCATTGGTGTTGCTGGTCATAAATAATAAAATATTTTCTCACTGCAGGGTGATGGTGGGTTTGGCCTTCCTGGTGAGAAAGGTTTTCCAGGGCAGCCTGGCCAAAAGGGACGTCGTGGGGATAGTGGGCCTCCAGGTGTTGGATTTCAAGGTTCCCCAGGGCCCCGTGGACTTCCTGGTGACCCAGGTCAAGCAGGACTTCCAGGACAATCAGGTCTTCCAGGAGAGCCAGGTATATGTTACAGTCCATAATTGTTATGATTTCTGTTTTAAAATACTTGCAGGACCTGGTGTTACAACATTGAAGCAGGTGAAATGCACTGTGGCATATATAATCTGAAAATAAAGTATTTGAAATATTCCAGTAACTAATTGGAAGCAGGCTCAAAATATATCCCTCTTGGTCTGAATGCACACTCTAACAGTATTTTTGACAATCCTGTCCTACTTTAGATTTGTGATGAAAAAAAAGGAACCTAAGACTGCTGTCAGAAAGTGTGACCTATGTGTAATGAGCAGCCAATGTAATTAATTTGATGCTTGCATTGTAGATTTTTGTTTTTGTTTGCATAAATACGTAAATAACTGTAAATGTGCAAAATTGAGTAATCAATATTTTGTTTGTGTGTTTTTTTTGTTTGTTTGTTTGTTTTATAGTTGTAATCCATTGATTCTACAATATTAGCATTACTTTAGGTTTCAAAGCGTACAATTTTCATTCCCAGTTGGCATTTAATCATAATTTATTTCCCTTTCTCCGTATCCTTATATCAACTTTCCCCTTATCTAACCTTTACTCATACCCATATTTCACTTTCACCATATCTGTAACTGCCATTGGTGCTACTGTTTCAATGTTTGGAACATCAGTGTTTGGTACATAGATATACTGGCACACATTCCACTGGACCGGTCTCAAATGGCCACCCTTGTACCAGGTGGCAGCTGGTGAATTTTTTAGTTGGTGGGATGCCAGACTCCACCAACAGAATTCAACCACCTCTCTGGAAACCACTCCTTCAGATATATTGGACTCATTAGAAAGTGTACTACTTACAGACTATCTGATCAAAACTAGTCTTTACTGAGATTCGAAGACTTTTAAACTCTAAGGGCATACAAAGCATTTCTGAATGGCTCTCTGATCGGACAAATTTTAAAAACGACCTAAATTCTACACTTGTTTAATTGCTGTCAACAGCTTATCCAGACAGTCATCATTCATTATCAGTGAGTACGTTTGTACTGTAGTGATAGAATGAGAAGGGTATTTATAGCACTGCAGTGCTATATGATGTATGTTTATCATATATACTAGAAGTTTGCAAGGTAACTCTTTCTTTCTGAAAGATAAATATAAATATTGGTGTTATTAAATATCATTTAAAGGTAGGAAAGAATTGAGCCTACTTTTAATGATACATGGCTCTGTATACGAAGTTCAGTTGATTTTAGACTTAAGGGCATTGAAAGTCCTCTGTAATAGAAAAGCTAATGTAGCAGTATAAAAAACTTCATAAAGCTGTAAAATCTATTTCAGATTGAATTCTTTATACTTTCTTTTCATGCTTAGATAATCTTTAAATATATTTAAAGCTGTGATTTGCTTTTGGTATAAACCAATTCCAATATTCAAGAAAATATATTGTTAATTGTTTGTCACTTTTACTGTGGGATTCTCAAATATTTATATGGCACTTTCAAAATAACATTTCTTTATAAACATGTGATGCATTATCTTCTGCCTGAATTCTCCTTTTTTATTTATTTAATGTTTAAAAATTATTTAGGAGACTTGTATCTTTTATTTATATCGTACAATAAACATAACAGAAACAGAACATAATGAACATTTTTATGTAATAAAGTAAGAGAACATCGCCCCCGGTTATCTGATATCATAGTTAACAACATGAAAGCCTAATAGAAGTCTGATCATAAAGGTTTTCATCAACCTTCACTATGACCTCCTGTAAAGAGGGAACCTCAACTCTGAGCCTATTTATGTAATACTGAGATTTTTCTTTACAGGAGGATTATTTTAGTAAACAACATTT